>NW_028270145.1:55375964-55681380 GCF_037043375.1 Chiloscyllium plagiosum
AAGAAGAAATTGAGGGCATTATTTCTGTATAAGGGGTCATCCATTTGCTACATAATGTGACATTTCTTCCCTGAGGATAGTAGATTTGTGGATTTCTTCAGTGCAGACAGCTGTCAAGGCTGAATTGCTAAGTATATTCAAATCTGAGACAGATTTTTATCATGATGGGAAATGAAGGTAATGGGGGACAGGCAGGAAAATTGAGTTGAAGATTATTAGATGAGCCATGATATTGAATGGTAGGGTAGACCTGATGGCCTACTTCTGCTCTTAGATTCATGGTCTTGCAGGTGACCTAAAATCCTCCTTGCAAACCATGCACCATCCTGACTGGGATCTCTACTGCTGTTCTTTCACTGTCACTGGGCCAAAATTCCCTGTCGAACAGTACCATAAGTGTACAAGATGGATTATTGTGGTTCAGGAGCAAGCACTTTTGGATAGGCTAACAAATGCTGGCCTTACCTGATACTCTACTCGCATTCCAGAACAGAGTCATAGATATGTACAGCACGGAAACTGATTCTTCGGTTCAACTCATCTATAACAATCGGTTTTCCTAAACTAATTTAGTCCCATTTACCAGCACTTGACCCACATCCCTCTAAACCCTTCCTATTCATATACCCATTCAGGTGCCTTTCAAATGTTATAATTGTGCCAGCCTCCTCCATTTCCTCTGCAAGCTCATTCCATACATGCCCCACCCTCTGCGTGAAAACGTTGCACCTTAGGTCCCTTTTAAATTTTTCCCCTCGGTCACCCTAAACTTATGCCCTCTAGTTCTGAATTCCCCGACCCAGGGAAAAGACTTTGTCTTTGTCTTCACAACATCCTTCTGATAGGAGGGAGATCAGAATTGCATGCAATATTCTAAAAGTGGCCTAACCAATATCCTGTACAGCTGCAACATGACCTCCCAATTCCTATACTCAATACTCTGACCAATAAAGGAAAGCATACCAAATGCTGCCTTCACTATCCTATCTACCTGCGACTCCACTTTCAAGGAAGTATGAACCTCCACTCCAAGGTCTCTTTGTTCAGCAGCACTCCCCAGGGCGTTACCATGAAGTGTACAAGTTCTGCCCTGATTTGCCTTTCCAAAATGCAGCACCTTGCATTTATCTGAATTAAACTCCATCTGCCACTCCTCAGCCCGTTGGCCCATTTGATCAAGATCCTATTGTACTCCAAGATGATTTTCTTTGCTGTCCCCCACAGCTCCAATTTTGGAAGTTGTTTTGTCTCTGAGGATTAAGTGAAGGGTTATTGTTTGATTTTCATTGGACAACAAAGTAAAACATTGCTGAAAAGGGACAAGAAGCCAAAGGTTTTTGTCAAAGGTTTTTATCTTTCACTTGTCAGGACTAGGGTGCAAAAAACCAAGTTGAACTAAAAAACACGAATGTATGCAATGTCGAAGGGGGTGCTGATTAGTTGGGGCATAATTGATTTCATGATGCAGCAGGTACAGTAACTGTCAGTCTCAGTTCTCAGATCAAGATCGTAGACTCTGATTTGTCAGGGTATTGTCATTAATAGTTTTTTTACAATTTAAGAATGTTAATTAATTTTTGCATAGATAACAGGGTCCTTTGTGTTAACATCTATGTAGCTTCTGATGTGTATGAATGCATCCCACTTATGCCCCACTGATGTTAAATCGGTTTCCGGCGTAATTCTTAGTGCAGTCTGGATCATTTAATAAATTTTGTTCAGTAGCAGAATTAGATCTAATGTTGGCCATAGTCTTCTGAGGCTTCCATGCATAGTTGTGTATTATTGGCATACTCTCTATTATTGGCATACACAAATCTCTAGTGAATATAGGTCCAGAGGGGAGGTGATGGCCTATTATTGCAAGACTATTAATCCAGAGATCCAGGTAATGTTCTGAGCACCCAGGTTTGAATCCTGCTGCGGCAGATGATAAATTCAATAAATATCTAGAGTTGAGAATCTAACCATGACTGGGAATCCACTGCCCATTGTCGGGAAAAACCCCATCTGGTTCACTAATGCCCTTTCAGAGAAGGAAATCTGTTGTCCTCACCTGGTTTGGCCTATTTGGGACTCCAGACCCACAGCAGTGTGGTTGACTCTTAACTGCCCTCTGAAATGTCTAGCAAGCCACTCAGTTGGGTCACTTGCTATGAAGTCTCCTCAAGGGCAACTTGGGACAGGTGGTAAATGCTGGCCAGTCAGAGGTGCCAGTGTCCTATGAGTGAATAAAACAAAATGCAAACATTATATGTAAATATAAAGACTTTGAAATGGAAATCTTGTCCAGATAAGAGGATCAAATTTTGTGAAATGAAATACTTTGCCAATCAAAATTTGGCATTAGTCACTTCCAAAGTAAAGTTTGTCAGTCAGGTGTAGAGTAGGTGTATGTGAACTTTGCCTCTCCATCCCAGTTTCGGAAGAGTAGCTCCATTAGATGGAGTGTCAGTTTTTCTTTCCTCTAGAGAATCTAAACATCCTTTTTGTGAATTATGTAAGAATGCCATATTCTGGACAATTCTTGACGACAGGCCTGTCTTCTAGCAATTAGTTTAAAACTGCCATATTTCTTAAGAGACAAGCTTTTATTTATTGATGACTGCTCCAGAAATAAATAAAGACTTGAGATATTAATTCCAAGTATCTGGAGAAATTTTCATATAGACATGTGTTTATATGCCTTGTGCACTTATCAATAAAATAATAACATTTTACAAATTCTTGTAGGTTTTGTAAAAGGCATCGGTTTGCAACAAGTTCCAATATTCCTTGTGTTCCTAATGAACTGATGATGATGTCAGAACATATCCTCCCTCGCGTTATCCTTCATCTTATTCAGCATTTACGGGACGGCTATAATGAACCAGGTATGACCACTGTTGTTTTTAAATCTGTGACTATCTATTTTGCACTCTGGTTTAAAGTGAAGAGTTAGCACTTTAAAGAGTTGGTTGTACTATAGTCACCTGGTTTTAATGGGTTGCAAACTAGGGAAGTAAGGGTAAAAATTGCAGAGCCTCTTGTCATGGTGTTCCAAACTCAAATGTAAGTGTGGTGTCAGAGGACCAGCAATTACAAATACTGTATTCAATGAGGCAAGTTAGCCTATTATTAGTAGTGAAGAAGCTTTTAAGGATTTTAATCTGTGACAAAATTAATTGTTAAGCAATTAATGATTAATAAATGAAAATTAGTATGGATTTGTTAAAGGTGAATTGTGTTTGACTAATTTAGTTGAATTATTTGAAGTAATGGGGAGAGTTGATATGGTGGTGCAATTGAAAAGTATGTGGATTTTGAAACAGCACTTGATGTTGTTCAACAATAAACAGTGAAAACAAAGGGCACTGGTAGCGTACACAAAGTTGGCTAAGAGACAGAAAGCAGAGAGTAGTCGTGACTGGATGTTTTTCAGATTAGGAGTGATACAGTTGAGCATGGGGTTGAAATAAGGATTGCAGTTTTTTTGTGTAGTGAATGATTTGATTATGCAATGCATAATTTCAAAGTTTCAGAATGATACAAAATTCTCAAAAGTAAAGGGAAGAATAAGCTTCTCGATTCACATTCCACAGCATTATACCTGTCACTATCTCAACACAACCTCAATACATTCTCACCATTTATTTGGAAGGAGGAGAGCAGGCCAAGGGGTATTAGATCCCATTATTGTAACCATTTTTAAGAAAAGAGATTTGTCTTTTTTTTTCCACTGGAAGTGTGTTGCTGTCAAGGTTGGTATTTATTATCCATCCCTAATTGCTCTTGACTGACTGGCTTACTGGAGTATTTCAGGGGGCAATTCAGAGTTAACCTGAACTTAGAGTTGCTTGAAGGCTAGATCAAGGAACTGCAGTAGATTTCCCTCACTAAAGGACATTTGTGAACCATCTGGATTTTTATTGCAATTGAAAGTTTCATTGTCATCATTACGGAGACTAGCTTTCAATTCTAGATTTTATTCATTCAGTTTAAATGCTATCTGTAAAATGTTAGTCTGGGCTAGTAATCCAAAGGCCCAGTGATGTTGGCACTGTCGTGGTCTCCTCTTTAAGACTGATTTGCAGTAACAATAGGGGTGTATTTGTGTCGTCTGCCACAGGGAAGGTCATTGTAAAGATTGTCTTTAACTGCCTCCTCCCAGTGGCTGAAGAGCCTTCCCAGAGCCACGATGTGGATTCCACCTGTCAAGAAATACAGTGGACATGATCTTCACAGATCCATGGTGAGCCACTCGCCAATGTAGATCAATTCCTATACTTATGGAGCCTCTTCATAGCAAAGGCCAGCATCAACAAAACACAGTATTACTTTAGTTTGTGTCTTCAGTTGTTTTGAGGAAAGGTGTGTTTGGTGGTAAAGACCTCGAATCTGACACCAAGCTAATGGTTTACAGGCCCGAAGTTTCCCAGTCCTCCTGAATGTGCGGGTGTTTTAAAAAATTCTCAAGGTCAAGGACCAGGCTCGCAGGAAAGTAGTCTGACACAGAACAAACAGCCAAGAGGCGAGTCTGCTAGAATATAAGTGTTTTATTCCCCGCAGCGTCGCCACAACCAGGTCTCGTACTTACAACGGGTCTGGTTTATACTCACTCTACGTGTTACCGGAACTGGGAGCCGTCAGTTCTCGTAGAGCGGTTGCCAACAACCCACGCTCGGCGGTTAAACGCAACCCCGGAGCAGACTCTACCGAACTGGAGACTTTTCCAGCTGATATACTCTTTTCGAGATCTAAACATTCATGTGAACAGCAGAGCAAGGCTGAAAAACACATTCCATTCTGGTCACATACAGATAAGAAGATTCACACGGGAAGGTGTGTAATAAGATTCACACGGGACTAAGCGACACCTTCCATTTTCGGTTAGATTCACACATGTATTGGGACACAATTTTAACCCTTTCACCACATTCCACTGCTTGGCCCAATACATGTGTTACATTATGATTCACACATGTATTGGGACATAATTTTACACCACATTCCACTGCTTGGTCCAATACATGTGTTACATTATGAGCACACATGTATTGGGACACACCACATTCCACTGCTTGGCCCAATACATGTGTTACATTATGCCCATATGTATTCTTTCTAACAAGCGCCTACGTACACGCCAAATATACAAGCAAGTCAGGACATTACAGCATGTTAAAATCACCAGGACCGCTACCAGGATCGACAAGGGTGGGAACAGGAATGTCCCCGCAGTGGAGGACATACCACTCAATATGTCCCACCAATGATGAGCTGACTCCACGTCCACTACACGGGCAGCATGTACTACCTCCTGTCCATGTATAAAGGTAGACACCGTAACCTTGGTGACATTGGTTTGATGCTTTCGTAATATCTGCTTAAGCTCCTCGGATCGGTCCAATGCTCGCTTAAACCGATCCAGGGAAATGTTCCAAGGATTCATCAGCACTTTCCACTGCACCTTGGTAAAGTGGCGAGCACTGCTATAAGTGGTCAACAGATAGGTCTGATTCTGCCAGTGCCACTGATAGACATTTGAGAGGCATCCCGAGAACGGTGCTGAGGGAAGCATAGGATGTGGATTATTGGTAGCCACACAGAGCGTGTGTGGCCCAATCTGCCACATCATGTCCCTTGGAGTTTCAACAGTCCATTCGCACAGGGCCGTTCCCTTAGTCAAGCAAGGGTCCCGATACCTGTCCATCAGTAGGCAAGTTTTCCCCTGATCAGTCTGTTCACAAGCGGACAGATCATAGGTAATATTGGTATCTGGGCTAAACCACTGTCCCCTTGTCTTCAGAAAATAATATCCAGAAGATGTAATCACTGGTAATACATAATATCGACAGACCGTAACAGTGTGGGTTACATTCATGGTAACAAAGTATCCGTTACACATAGTTGCGTTACACCATGTTCGTTCTGGATGGGTTATCATCCACAATTTCTCAGATACATTCCATATTCCCCTCCACGCTTGTACATTGGGGGATGTTACCACACGCAAAAAGCGTTCTTTCTGTATTTGAGCATGCAACATTTGAATATGACAGGCAGTCCAATTTAACTGAGCCGTAATGTTCTCAAACAGTTCCTGAGTGGCACCCCAGACATCCAGTTCCCATTGCAGAGATCGTATCATTATTTCAGCTGTCTCTCCTTGAGTCATCATTACGGATGGCATCCACCTTCCAATAGTATGTAGTCCTTGTGAGGTGGCCTGTCCCGTGTTAGATAATTTAGTACGGGTTACCTCAGAGTCAATGGCATTCGAGATACCCATAACAGTTCCTGCGCCTCCCAGCAGGGTGTCGTACCACGCTCGTCGCCGCCTCTTGGTATGACACTCGGGTATGAGGGGCAACTGTACCCGCCAATGAACATCAGTGTGCAGTACCGCCCGGGCCATCTGTTGACAAGTTGACATAATAGGGGCCAACTGTGTTCGATGCGACCGCACGCCCCCCGTGGCACCTCTCTTCGGTGCTGGCCCGCCCCGCGTGGGGTTTAATAACGCCTCAGACGGGGCGTTCGTCGAGGGCAGTACCATTATTAACCACATGAATCGATGACGATTCCGAATATCGGTGGCATTGCGCAGCCACAGATCTTCCCCCCGAGCTGTGACGCTCCAATGAGTCCCCGTTGTCCCGCATGTCTGGGTGCGTCGGTCCCACAAACACGTCTTGACTTGGGCATTTACCACCAGGGTGCAATTAGGCGGTATGAACGATATGTCATATTTTTTCCCCATCCCGGCGCATGTAGCACTGTGCACACGTGTACAATTGACAGTCGCTGGTGAGAGTCAGAACAACGCACTGCTGACCGGGTTCACATGTAAAATTGTCCTGCGTCCGTCGCTGGCTACTGGCCTCCCACCGCACCTCATGGCGGGCGACCGGTACCAGCGTCCAGGCCGTGATACCGATGCCCTGGAGTGGCCATCCGATCGCGAACATCGCCAATAGGAGTCGCAATCCCCATGACCACCCCATGTTCAAGGCGGAGGGCCAGCCTGCGGGTGCATAGCAATTACAACATTATTTAGGTCTCACGTAAGTAGCACTGGTTCGCCGGGACGTTTGCCCAGGTCGGGTCCCCGGGGTACATAATGGTGACCAGACTGTCCTTCCCCTGTGCTATGATTTCGGCCGGCCTGAGGGGGCCGGTCGTCTGGCGCACCCATACCTTGGCCCCCTTAGTGTCAGTAGACCCAAATCCCCCCGTCCCACGCTCAGTAACCGTAACGGGAGCTCCCGTCTCTTCCACCGTTGTAAGGTTACATGGCTTAATGACCAATTGCGCTATTCTGTCCCCCTTCTGTATCACGTAAGGTTCAGCAGCGATGTTGACCAGGACCACCCCCAACTCCCCTTGGTAGTCCGCGTCAATTACGCCTGCCATCACATCAATCCCCTTTAGTGACAGTCCCGACCGCGGGAGGATATGCCCATAGGTTCCAGGGGGACAAATCAATCCTAATCCGGTCTTAATCACCGTAGGTTTCTGTTGGATCAAAGTCTGGGCAGTTAGTGCTCGTAGGTCCAGTCCAGCCGAAGCCGGCGTGGCCCTTATGGGAATATCAGCTTCCTCAGCGAATTTCCACATTTTAATAGGCTGAGTCTTTGGGGTATCACATACTCGTATCATCCTATTCAAGGGTGTTACCCCATTTCCTAATGGGCGGTTATTAATTTGTTTCACCACCCGAATTAGTTGCTTCTTCCAACCTGTTAAGTCATTGCAACCTCCTGCTTTTCGTAGTGAGGACTTCAGAAGCCCATTCATTCGTTCTATAAGTCCCGCAGCTTGTGGGTGATAGGGTACATGATAAACCCATTCCACGTGGTTATCGTGACACCACTGCTTTACCACCCTTCCTGTGAAATGGGAGCCATTGTCACTCTGGACCTGTATGGGCAATCCATAAAATTGTTCAATCAAATCTAAACATCGCAAGGTAGCCTGTTGATTGTTGTGACGACAGGGATGGGCTACCAAAACCCCAGACATAGTGTCCACAGCTGTACATATGTGGTTACATCCTTGTGAGGAGGGTAAGGGACCCACAAAGTCCATTTGCCAGCTCTGTCCCGGACCATCCCCCCGATGGATATGTCCCATCATGTGTTGGGGCACTCCCTGCCGCTGATGTTGACACTGCTCACACTGGTTTACTGCAGTCTTAACATCATCTACCATAAGATCTATTCCTCGGTCTCGAGCCCATTGCAAGGTTCCTTGCACTCCCCAGTGCCCAGCCTTAAGGTGTGCCCATCTAGCTAGGTCCACTGAGGTGCCCCTTTGCACAATCATGGTTCGGACGATACCATCCACATATCGGTTATGTAGAGCTTCCACATCATTTCGAGATGTATGGGCATCTACGTGGGTGATGTATATGACCAGGTATTGAGCTTTCTCCCATATATCTTCCCATAACTGTTTACCCCATACTTCCCTATTCTGGATCATCCACTGTTTGGCCTGCCAAGTTGGCATCCATTGTGTCATGCCGTTAACCACTGACCACGAGTCAGAGAACAAACAAACTCCCATGACCCCTGCTTGCATGACTACCATATGCACTGCTTTTAATTCTGCCCACTGACTACTTTTTCCCTCCCCTAATTCTTCTAGGGTAGTGCCTTGTTTTGGGTTAAAGGCGGCAGCTTTCCATCTACGCTGTCCCGCTTTCCATTGGGCTGACCCATCTACGAACCAAGCCGTGGCTTGTTCATCTGGGGTCAGTTCATCATACCGTTTTCCCATCTTAACGGGTGATTCCTTGTATTCAATCACCTCAAACCGTTTTTCCCCTTCCTCAGGGGCCTCCGCCACTTGCTCATGTAGGACTGACACTCCTTTCTGTCCAGTCCGCACTCTCTCCGACACATACCATTTCCATTTAATGATGCTGCTCTCTTGGGCAGTTCCTATTCGGTGGGTAGTGGGGTCACTAAGTACCCACGGAAGAATAGGGATAGCTGTTCTCATGATCACTTCATGTCCAATGGTCAGGGCTTCGGTTTCCACCAAGCCCCAGTAGCATGCTAATAACTGTTTCTCAAAGGGGGTATACTGTTCCCCTGCCGGGGGTAATTTTCGGGACCAAAATCCCAATGGCTTACGGGTTCTTCCCTGTTTTTGCCATAAGCTCCAATTGGCATAATCCCCCTGTGCTGAGACTTGCAGTTCTACAGGTCCTGACTGTATCTTTCCCAAGGATACAGCTTGCTGTATCGCTTGCTTGGCCATTTCAAATGCAGTTTGATGGACCTCCGTCCATTCGAACGCTGCCTTTTTCCTCGTAACTCGATACAGAGGTTTTAAAATTTGTCCTAAATGGGGAATATGCTGTCTCCAGAATCCGAATAACCCAATAAATTGCTGCACGTCCTTCTGGGTGTGAGGGACGGCAAAGACCTGAATCTTATTTTTAGCTTTCGCAGTGATTTCCCTTTCCCCCTTGTTCCACACGATTCCTAAGAATTTTACCGTTTGTGAGGGACCCTGGATTTTGGCTGGGTTGATCTCCCACCCATATCCTCGCATATGGTGAACCAGTTGGTCCAGCAATTCCTGAACCTGCTTCTGACTTGTCCCCTGTATCATCATATCGTCAATATAGTGCGAGATCATCACTTCGTCAGGCACTTTAAAGGCAGCCAAGTGTTCTGCAACTAACCGGTGGCAGATAGTAGGGCTATGCAGATATCCTTGGGGCAATCGCGTGAACGTGAATTGTCTACCCTCCCAAGTGAATGCGAACTGTTCCTGCCTATCTTCGGGAATAGGAATTGTGAAGAAGGCATTAGCCAAATCAATTACTCCGTACCACACTCCTGGATGATGTTGGATTCGTCCTATAATAGTGACGGCATCCGGGACCGCTGCCGTCAAGGCCGGAGTGTGACGGTTTAGTTGCCGATAATCTACCGTCATCCGCCATGACCCATCGGCTTTATGTACGGGCCACAAGGGGTTATTCCACGCCGTGGTGCATGTCCTAAGCACTCCCGCTTCCAAATAATCCTTAATTGTGGCGGATATTTCTTTATGTCCGCCGGGAATCCTATACTGTCTAAGACTTATTACGCGATCGGCGATCGGGATGGGGAAGGGGTCCATTTTAACCTTTCCCACTAACACCGTCCTACAGCGCAAAGCCATTTTCGTGATTCCAAATTCAAACTTCCCTTGTTGGAGGTGAAGTGTTAAACCGGCCAGAATGTCCATTCCCAGGATCCATTCTCTAACTGGTGTAATGATAATTGAATAAGTTTTAATGGGCATTGTACCTATCTTTAGGGGCAATTGTACTGTTTTTCCTTCAATCAGATTACCTCCCAGCCCAACCAGCGTGACTGGGGTTCCTTTAAACTTATGGGGCGTCCCATAGATTAAGGTGGCCTCCGCCCCTGTGTCCACTAGAGCCATAACGGTTTGGACGGATTTGCGCCAATAGATAGTCAATGATACATGAGGTCGAATGTCGTCTGCTGACCATTGGCTCGTTCGTGGGCAAACCCTTGGGGCTTGGCCCGATTCCTATTGTTCCTCCCATTCATCTTCCCCAGACAGCACTGGGTAAAGACGTTTGCCTCGCCCTTCTTTGTTCTTGCCTTTCTTACTAGGTTTCCGGCCACGCCTATCCACTTTATAACACTCTCGGAGGGGAGGCCGTACCTCCTCCTCCTCCTCGTCCTCCGAGGATTCCCACCGCTGGGAAGTGGAAGTTCTACCCCTTCGAGGCTCATTAACAACCGGACCCCGTGTCTGACATTTTTGTGTTAGTAATTCCACTAGGTCTTCCATAGTGGGTCGGGACTCCGTCTCTACCCGGGACACCTTCAGTCCCTTTCGTCTGCATAAGTCTTTTAATTCCGGTGTAGGTAGGCCATCAATCTCCGATGCTGGGACCTGCGCCCGTATCAAAGCTTGCCACAAAGCACGCCGTGAGGGGCCTTGGTTACTTCCTTGATTAGGGTTTACTTTTCCCCCTGCCCGAGCCTCAGGGCGACGCCCCTCCGTGCCCCCCTGAGAAGCACGGGTTGTGGGTCCCCAATCCCCCAAACCACCCATCTCCCTCATCATACTACGGGCATCTCCTAGGGTTTCTCCCCGTCCACTCAACATTATGGTTAATAACAGTGGTTTATAATGGGGGGGGGGCAGTCTTCACTAGGTGGTCTCTAGTCTGTCTACTAACATTTGTGTTATCTACCTCGTCCAGCACTCCCAGCAACAGGGCATCCCGCACACACAAACGGGTTAGCCTCTGAACCCCTTCCTTAATTGTTGTCCAAGTTCCTTCCAAGGGGGGCCAATCGGACGGGAAGGGATACTGTTCGGCCACTGCCCTGGCATACATCCCAAATAAGGTCCCCATACTGCGATCTATTACCATATCCTTGGCTTGTCTGCGGTACCCCAGGTCTATGGCAGCATCCTTTGCTAATCCACCAAACTTGGGAGCATCCTGATAGTCTACCTGCACTTGTTGCCCCCCTTCCTCGAGGAGCCGAATTAGCCATAGCTCTAACGGCTCCCCAGGATTACGTCGGGTTTTCTGGGTGATAAACAGCACCTCATCGGTAGTGAAATCTTCCGTTAATTCAGAGAATTCTGCAGGAGGCTGAGCCCGCAGTAATTCATGCATAATTGCCTCCCCTTGTTCATTCCGTATAGGGTTTCCTTCCTCATCTAACATTACCTCCCGTTGCACCGGGAGACGTCTCTGAACCTGCTTTCTCCTAACCACTGGTTTAGCTTGGAGTACGGGTAGGTCCTCTTCGTACTGATCATCTGAATCTCCCCAAATGTTCCCATCCCAATGATCGATATCCCACCGATCCCCGTTATTTAACTGGGCTACAAACGCCCGTACTTGTACTGGGTCCGGGGTTCGAGGGACCTTCCTTTTCTCTTTCCGTTTCTTAGCAGACAGATACATAATAGTTCGTCCTGCTAGTTCAGTTAATGCTGTCAATTCAGCTTTTAACTTCATAATTTCCTGCCTCAACATAGAGGCATCTCCCGAACTGAGTCCCTGCTCATGTTTCAGGAGGGCTAATTCTGCTTCAGCTTTTTGGCGCTTGTCTGACTGTTGTCTACAAGCCGCCGCACAGGCCCACATCCTCCGCTGTACCCCAGGCAAGGGGTTCTTCGGCAGGACTGGGATCCTCTCAAGGGTGGACAGCAGCGACCCTGGGGTTCCTACGCCCTCGGCCTCCCAGTTCTCCGGTCGCCCCCCACCATTTCTCAAACAAACTGCCACGCCATGCCACGGTCCATGCCATCCCGGGACGGTCGGGACCTCCACAGTTTGTTCCTCTGGTTTCTTAGCCTTTTTCCAAAACATTGTTCTGTATCAAAATCTTTCCTCAATTGCGATTGATCCTGCCGACTACGCCAAAATGTTTTAAAAAATTCTCAAGGTCAAGGACCAGGCTCGCAGGAAAGTAGTCTGACACAGAACAAACAGCCAAGAGGCGAGTCTGCTAGAATATAAGTGTTTTATTCCCCGCAGCGTCGCCACAACCAGGTCTCGTACTTACAACGGGTCTGGTTTATACTCACTCTACGTGTTACCGGAACTGGGAGCCGTCAGTTCTCGTAGAGCGGTTGCCAACAACCCACGCTCGGCGGTTAAACGCAACCCCGGAGCAGACTCTACCGAACTGGAGACTTTTCCAGCTGATATACTCTTTTCGAGATCTAAACATTCATGTGAACAGCAGAGCAAGGCTGAAAAACACATTCCATTCTGGTCACATACAGATAAGAAGATTCACACGGGAAGGTGTGTAATAAGATTCACACGGGACTAAGCGACACCTTCCATTTTCGGTTAGATTCACACATGTATTGGGACACAATTTTAACCCTTTCACCACAGCGGGAAACGTTGTCGGGAAACGTTGTCAATGCACAATACAACCTGAAACCCATTAGGAAATAAAAGTAGCTCTGCCTCTACAAAATCATGCAAATCCACTAGCTGGATATGTTGGACAGGCAACATCATTTATATGCCTGGCACGTGACTTGTAAAACAAGTTCTCTACTCTGAGTTCCATCACAGCCAGCAGGCCGAGTTGGGCAGAGGAAATTCTTCAAGTATATAGAGTCATAGAGATGTACAACACAGAAACAAACCCTTCATTCCAACCCGTCCATGCTGACCAGATATCCCAACCCAATCTAGTCCCACCTGCCAGCACCCGGCACATATCCCTCCAAACCCTTCCTATTCATATATCGATCCACGTGCCTCTTAAATGTTGCAATTGTACCAGCCTCCACCACTTCCTCTGGCAGCTCATTCCATACACGTGCCACTCTGAAAAAGTTGAAAAAGTTGCCCCTTAGGTCTCTTTTATATCTTTCCCCTCTCACCCTAAACCTATGCCCTCTAGTTCTGGACTCACCGACCCCAGGGAAAAGACTTTGCCTGCTTACCCTATCCATGTCCCTCATAATTTTGTAAACCTCTAAAAGGTCACCTCTGATGCTCCAGGAAAAACAGCCCCAGCCTGTTCAGCCTCTTCCTATACCTCAAATCCTCCATCCTGGCAACATCTTTGTAAATCTTTTCTGAATCCTTTCAAGTTTCACAACATCTTTCCAATAGGACGGGGACCAGAATTGCATGCAATATTCCAACAATAGCCTAACCAATGACCTGTACAGCCTCAACATGAGGTCCCAACTCCTGTAATCAATAGTCTGACCAATAATGGAAAGCATACCAAACGCCTTCTTCACTTTCCTATCTACCTGCGATTCCATTTTCAAGGAGCTATGAACCTGCACTCCAAGGTCTCTTTGTTCAGCAACACTCCCTAGGACCTTACCATTAAGTGTATAAGTCCTGCTAAGATTTGCTTTCCTAAAATGCAACACTTCTCATTTATCTGAATTAAACTCCATCTGCCACTTCTTAGCCCGTTGGCCCATCTGGTCAAGATCCTGTTGTAATCTGAGGTAACCCTGTTGGCTGTCCACTATACCTCCAATTTTGGTGTCATCTGCAAACTTACTAACTATACCTCTTATGCTCACATCCAAATCATTTATGTAAATGACGAAAAGTAGAGGACACAGCACCGATTCTCGTGGCACTCCACTGGTCACAG
Source organism: Chiloscyllium plagiosum (assembly GCF_037043375.1). Classification (NCBI taxonomy): domain Eukaryota; kingdom Metazoa; phylum Chordata; class Chondrichthyes; order Orectolobiformes; family Hemiscylliidae; genus Chiloscyllium; species Chiloscyllium plagiosum. The sequence goes on from NW_028270145.1 coordinate 55,390,097, forward strand.
GCCTCCAGTCTGAAAAACAACCCTCCACCACCACCCTCTGTCTTCTACCTTTTGTGCCAGTTCTGTATCCAAATGGCTGGTTCTCCCTGTATTCCATGAGATTTAACCTTGCTAATCAGTCTTCCATGGGGAGCCTTGTCGAACGCCTTACTGAAGTCCATATAGATCACATCTACCGCTCTGCCCTCCTCAATCCTCGTTGTTACTTCCTCAAAGAACTCAATCAAGTTTGTGAGATGTGGTTTCCCATGCACAAAGCCATGTTGACTATCCCTAATCAGTCCTTGCCTTTCCAAATGCATGTACATCCTGTCCCTCAGGATTCCCTCCAACAACTTGCCCACCACCAAGTTCGGGCTCACTGGTCTATAGTTCCCTGGCTTGTCCTTACCACCCTTCTTAAACAGTGGCACCATATTTGCCAACCTCCAGTCTTCCGGCACCTCACCTGTGACTATCGATGATACAAATATCTCAGCAAGAGGCCCAGCAATCACTTCTCTAGCTTCCCACAGAATTCTCGGGTGCACCTGATCAGGTCCTTGGGATTTATCCACCTTTACCCGTTTCAAGACACCCAGCGCTTCTTCCTCTGTGATCTGGACATTTTGCAAGATGTCACCATCTATTTCCCTAGGTCTTCCATATCCTTTTCCACAGTAAATACTGATGCAAAATACTCATTTAGTATCTCTCCCGTTTTCTGCGGTTCCACACAAAGGCCGCCTTGCTGATCTTTGAGGGGCCCTATTCTCTCCCTAGTTACCCTTTTGTCCTTTATTGAATTTGTAAAAATCCTTTGAATTCTCCTTAATTCTATTTGCTAAAGCTATCTTATGTCCCCTTTTTGCCCTCCTGATTTCCCTCTTATGTATACTCCTACTTCCTTTATACTCTTCTAGGATTCACTGGTTCTATCCTATCTATACCATACGTATGCTTCCTTCTTTTTCTTAACCTAACCCTCAATTTCTTTAATTATCTAGCATTCCCTATACCTACCAGACGTTCCTTTCACCGCAGACTAATACTCTGGGGACACTGATTCCAATCAGCTGGTGTACCATATAAAGTTAGTCTCTAATGGTGCTGTGAAATTACTATTAATTGACATAAAATCCCTTCTGGTTCTTTAATGAAGGAGATCTGCCATCCTTACCTAGTCTGGTCTTGGTACAACTCCAGATTTTACATCAACATTGTTCACTATTTGCTACTGCCTGAAATGTCATTGCCAGTGACATTCACGTCCCTTGAAAGAATAAAGCGGAGGGGGTAGAGGAGAAGAAATGGACTGGGATTCATTGATCTGCTTTGTGTTGTCCAAGTTAGAATATTTAGAAAGGTGGTTTTGTAACTTGTTTCTTTTTGTTTTTAAAGTTTGTTTTTTGAAAATAAGAAAGAGTGAAGTCACTTTGATTTCTGAACCTGTTCCACCATTAAACATAACTGTGGCTGCTCTTTTGCCTCAAATGCATCTATTCTGTACTATCTCCATATTTCTTGTTTGGTATCTAGAAATCTCTTTGTCTCTCATTTGAATATACTTGACAACTGTGTATCCATGCCCTCTGAAGTATATGTGGGCTGAGAACTGTTGAGGAAAAAAACTTCAGGGATAACTTTGAATTTTTTCAACTATATATGAATATCATGATTTTATATGAATGTTGCTTCTCTTAATTGCTCAAGATGTTCACAATGTCCCTGGAAGAATTTCCACACAGCAGTAAAGATTAAGATTGCATGTAGCTTATTATACTGCATTGTGGTCACATTTATGATCCCTAGTTTGTACTGAATTAACTCTTTGTTCTGTATTGCAATTACACTTTATGTTCTTCAGGTATGCGGGAAAAAAAAGCTATTTATATTTTGTATTTTCATATTTTTAATTGTGAACTGAAAAGGGGAAAGAATGTTTTTGAAAGTCGAGGATTGCTGCACTTCATAATAGTGAATTACCTGACACTTGTGTAAATTACTGTTTACACAGCTGCTGCTTCAAACAACAGTGCAATTCTGGATATAGATGAGCTAGATCCAGAGTGCTGTGTACGAATGATATTTGGTTGGCAACAGGTGACCAGTCATTGATGACAAAGGCCTCCTGCCTGTCAATACTATGATTGCCTCCTAGTTATCTGAGCAATGTTTGGATGTGAATGAAGAAACAATCAGACATTTGCTAGTTTAAAAATAAACTCTTGAAGCCCGAAAAAGCCAATGTATTTTTCCCTCAGTTGTTGTAAACTGTCTCTCTTAACCTGGAAGCAAGAGACTTCTTTAAGTGTGAATCAGCTGCCTAATACCTTCTGCAAGCAAGTGAAAGTAGTCAGGGGAAAGAAAATCCAGGAGCAGCGCATCCTGACCCGTCAGAGGGTCAATCTTATCAATCCCATGAACAGGGGCCATTGGACTACATTTCCAGTCTTTGCCTCCCATCACAATTATTTTCATTTCCTGTCTGTATATAAATAGAAGGAAGTTTATAAAATGGTCAGTGTATTAACTGGTAGAGATGTATGTTAGCATAAATAATTGTTCATTGGTAACTAAAGTTCATTTATTTGTAATAAGTCATAATTCAAGTACAGAAACCTGGTGTGTGCTTTCTGACAACCCGGGTCCAAAGGCAGGTATGTTAGAAATTTCTACATTTTTCTGAAAAGAATTTTTAACTTTTGTGACAACTTGGGTAATAAGGTTTCATTTTCAGCATGTTACCCTAATGAAATGTAGCAGCTAAGCTTCCTGCTGATTTATCTGGTGCTTTAAAGTGTGCCAGTGTGTAGGATGAGCCTCAGTAGTTGAATATCCTGTGAAAATTTGGTGTCCAGGCTCACATGAAAATGACCATCTGTAAAGTTCCAAAGAGTGATGTCTGTAATTCTAAATTCCTCTTGGGAGGCGGTGTGGCAAAAAATGATCTTTTTAGTCTTTTCAGTTTGCAGTAGCATCTAGGGAAAGACCAATATTCTTCAAGCCGATACAAAGCATTCTCCCTGTCTCCCAATTAACTCATCAATGATACAGAGCTTGCAAGCAAATTTATAGTTCATGACTTCCTAGTTTTGCTACAATATTTTAATGATGACCATTAGTCATCGATTGCATTATTATAGCATGTGCACCACAGTTTTGCAATCTGATCAGTAAACTGAATTATGCAGGGCCTGTAGATGTATCCTGTTATCATGACTTCCAAATTTGTGTCTCCATGGTTCAGCTGTATTTTTTTGCCATGTCTCCTTATCATTTTTTGGTGTAGCAATAAATTGATTGTACAGGCTATTAAGGATATTATTTTTGGAACTATTGAACCAATATCCCCAGACTGTCCTTGTTCACATAATCACAGTGCTTATTTTAAGTTTGTTGATATCCCTGAGATGTTCCAGCAATCCCATCTGAGTTCATGTAAATAATAGCTACAAACATACAAAATAACTGAAGTAGACTATTTGCCTCCTTGAACATGCTCTGCCATTCAATAAGGTCATGGTTAATTTGTTTGTACTGTATTTTGAATTCCACATTGCCATTCCCTCTGACAACCTTTTGCTTCCCTTGCCTAACAAGAATCAGTTGACCTTTCGGTTTCGGAAAAATTCAAAGCCACTTCCATCACATCTACATTTCTTGCATAATGTTTTGCACCTAAACTAAACTGGGGTAGAGGCTCAAAATTTATACATTGAGAAAAGCTTGGGTATTTTCATAATCGTAGACAAAAATTAGTAAAACAAAACCTGACAGGTAAACATACCTGGCAACAGGCTATTTTCGATCTAGTAATATGTAATAAGCAATGATTTAATAAATATATTGTAGTTAAGGATCCTTCAAAGGAAGAGGGATCATAATATGGAAGAATTTCAAATTCCGCTCAGGAGAGAATTGCTCGGTTCTCAAATCAACTGTCCTCGATTTAGATAAGGGTCATTACAAAAGTGTTAAGAGAAAGTTGTCTAAAGTGGGATGAGGAAAATAGACTAAAGCAAAAGTCAATGGATGAGCAGTGCAGACATTGAAGCAAATATTTCTTAATACTGGGCAAAAGTTATCCTGAACAAAAAGGAGGACACCTTGAAGAATGAGTCAATGCGGTCAACAAAGAGGCACAACAAAAGTAACCAATAAAAAACTAAGGTGTACAAAGCAATGAAACGTAGTGATTGGAATTTTTTTTAGGAACCAGCAGTGGAAGACTAAAAAGCTAATAAAGAGGAAGAAAACAGGTTATTGAAAGTAAGTTGCTCAAGAAATGGTAAGAGCTTCTGGTCTTCTTTTTAAAAAAGATTAAAGTAAGTGTGGGACCCTTGGTTGATGCAACTGGGGAATTAATGGGAGCAGTGAAATGCCAGATAATATAAATTAATGTTTTAAATTGGTCTTCACAGTGGAGGACACTGTAAACCTCCCACGAGAGAAGAGATAAGCTAATGGTAGGGGAGATCTTGTAACAGTCTCCAGTACAAAGGACAAAATATTTGACAAACTTATGGGATTAAAACCAAACCAGAACCCGATGGCTGAATCCAAAGGTTTTAAATGAAGTGACTGCAAAGATAGTACAACGGGGTATATATAGGTTGAGTAAATTGGCATACATTTAGCTGACGGAATTGTATGTAGAAAGGTATGAACATTCATTATTTAAATGAAGAGAAACTCCAAAAAAAAATGGAGTGCAGAGAGGGAGTTGGATGTTTCTGAGCATGAAACAAAAAGTTAGCATGCAGTTGCAATAAGTAGTTAAGACAAATGGGATTTTGGCCTTTATTGATACAGGGATTGAGCTTTAAAAGTAGGGAAATCTTGATATAATTGTGCAGAATGTTGTACCTGGAGTATTGTGTACTATAGCTCTCCATTTTAAAAAAAAAGATCGACTAGCTTTGGAAGGTATTCAAAAGAGGTTCAGTAGACTGATTCCTGGGATAAAGAGATTGAGTTATCAAGAAAAGCTAAATAGTTTAGTCTGCATTTATTACAGTTGAGAAGAATGATGGGTGATCTTATTGAAACATACAACATTCTGAGGGGGGCTGGATAGGGTTATTAAGATGTTTCTGCTAGTGGTGGGGGGGAATCTCAAAGTATCAAAGTTGAAGGTCTGGAATCATCTACCACAGGCAGGAGTAGGGGCTACATCACAGTATTTATTGAGGAAGTGAATTGATTTTTGAAATATTGAGCCTTTTGAGGGCTGTGATGAGCTGATGTGAGTGGAGTTAAGGTTTGATGTAGACAGCTGTGATTTTTGTTGTATGGTGAGGTACATTTGAAGGGCTGACTAGGCTATTTCTGTTCCCATTTCTAAAATAATTGCGTAATAACTAAGCACTCCTGGTTAGGATGTTCTGCAAACTGATGTAACTGTGCTATTCGACTGTCTCTCAGTCTTTCCTATGAAATAAAAAATATTATTTGTTTCAGTCTCTCATCACGTATCGTCCAAGCTACCTAAAATTTTCAGACCATGGCTTTTGAAAGCTAACATCAATCATTTGTTATTTTGAACCAAAAGCAGCTACTATTTTTAAGTCCTGTAACTTCAAACTCTGTCATGAGCCTCCATTCAAAAAAAAGAATTCCCATAACATTCTCGAGTATTCCTGCTGTTTCATACATACTGGATTAGGCCACTTCTGAAAGGGATGTCTGACCTGGTTTTTTTAAACCCTTCAGAAAAGTAACTAACACCATTTGGTATTATATTAAAGATACAAACTTTAAAATTTTTAAAATTTGATTTCATTCATATGCAGCTTGCATCATAGAGTCATAGAGATGTACAGCATGGAAACAGACCCTTCGGTCCAACCCGTCCATGCCGACCAGATATCCCAACCCAATCTAGTCCCACCTGCCAGCACCCGGCCCATATCCCTCCAAACCCTTCCTATTCATATACCCATCCAAATGCCTCTTAATTGTACCAGCCTCCACCACATCCTCTGGCAGCTCATTCCATACACATACCACCCTCTGCATGAAAAAGTTGCCCCTTAGGTCTCTTTCATCATGTTGAGAATACCATGAGAAGTGGAAGCCCTGTGGCCACAAACAAATTTAGAAGTTAAGTTGATAAATGATTCCAAGCATAGAGTAGGAGAGCTAGCAAAAGTTTGATGTATACCCATGCTACCAGGATGTAGAGGATTTTTATTTTTGCAGGTGGATATGTGCAGACTATATCTCCCATATGTGACATATAGGCTAAATCCAGACCAGTGGTTTGGGGCTTTGAAGAAAAGTTTGGTGATCAAGGTGTTTTAGTGGATTCCCCAACTACAGAAAAAGTGATATTAGTTGTTTTAGCAACATACTTCTCAATGTAAGCAGAACTGTATGAAAATTAGAATTTTGTAGGTGAAAACGTTTCCAAGAGAAGCATTTTAAAAAATACAGCTAAAAGAGCAGGTGATACACATGTGAAGCTATGGAAATATTACAAAATGTGTTTATGGGTGAGTGATACAATGAGGGTACAGTATTTCTTACTTGGGTCCATCTTGCTGGAAGTAGGTTGTATTCAGCAACATTCTACAAATGATGCGTGTTGCTGTTTTTCTGTGGGGAGCTTGCATGGAATTGGAGTGAAGTGACAGATGAAATTGAAAAGCAAATTTATAATTGAGGTTGTGCTTTGGTACCTCTTCAATAAATATATATGGCTAGATTTCTTCAAGTCAGGAGTTACCTGGAAAATGTTAAGCACGTTTTGATAAATCTGTCCAGGTCCTCGCAAAGATTTTGCATCCAGTGAATAAATAGATCTGTGTAAAATGTTTGATTAGACAGTTAGTGGTTCTGCACGTAGACCAGACCTGATGCCAATTAGGACATAGAACCCAAAATTTCTGAAAGTCCAATATGTGTTCCGATAACAGCAGGTGTTAAAACTCAAGTTAGATTCCTGGAGATTTTCTTATTAGGAATCAAAGCACATTATATGGTGGAAGTTGAAATACATTTGCATTGATAAATAACTTGAAAAATATTATTTTTGCTTTTAATTAAAATTTTAAAATGTAATTTTCTGCTTATTGTACCTCCTCATGACTGGTCCAGCTCCCTGAACCTCCTGGCTGCTGTAAATCCTTGACCACCACCTCTCGGGGAGAGAAAGTAAGTGAGGGCATGCATAAGTAAAGCTGCTCATCAGAAGGCTGGGCACAAGGAATGACTGCACTTTTGAAGTCTGGGCATTAGTGGCTTGGAGTCAGAAAATGGGCCAAATTGGTGCCAGTTGGTCAGATAAACAATGCTAAAACCAATCTTCTGACACTCCATGCAATTACAAGTCTTATTAATGTGCCAGTGTTTAAGGCAAAAATTCCTTTTATATCATTGACTTTCGACATTTTTTCTGGAGGTTTCTCTGGGGCTTTGGCTGACTGAATTTGATTATCGCCTCTTAATTACAGTTGCCTGACACTCCCCGTACTGCTTTCCTGGACTCCTGTCATTGCTTGTTGTATTTGCTGCTGTCACCTGTGATCTTTCTTAGATGTTGAACACAGGCATCATTCATTCAGGGACACTGCTCTTTAGAGAATGCGTGTATTTTATGTGTTTATTATAAATATTTTCATTTCCTCTAATTATTTCCAAAATCTGGCATTTTCATAACTGTGGACTCATAGAATTTTAAAGTGCTTAAGTAGGCTGTAATTGGGCCTGGGGATGCTTAAGTCTTTTTTTAATTTTTGAATGGGGTGTAAGGTTTTGTGTATGGTTCTTGGTCTAAAGACTAGTTTGTTTCGGGTGCCTGTCTCTGTCTTTGTATCTGTGGGTGCTGTATTGACATTGTCTAGACCCTCTTTACTTGGAGGAAGGGCCAGCTACGTATTATTGGGCTGTTGAATGTAGGGGATCATAGCAGGGTAGAGTTTCTTAGCCAGATCATGGACCATATCTACCGTAGTGTCCATATTTGTTGTCTTCGTTTTCCCCAGTCTACCTTGCCCAAATCGGAATAATCCTGGGGGAAACTGTTGCCCTGCAGAGGCTCAGATCACCTCTTTAAGTCTGGTGGACCTAATCTGAAGTATGTCGTCTTTTTGGATAGTTTTCTTTTCCTGAGTTAATTTACCTACCTCCATGTTTTTCTGATTTGGCAATCATTCCCTTCTCTTTTTTGATGTGATCTTTCCACTGCTCTTCGATTTTGTCCAGGGTCGATGAAGGATCCCAGCTTTCCTTTGTCATTTTGCATAAAATTGTCTTGTCCTTATTCACAATTATTGGTGAAATGATCCAGTTCTCCCTTTTTGAGCTCTGTCTGGAATTGTTCCTTTTTTAAAGTGTGACCGTATCTATTTCCCTGTGGGGAAATGGACTTGTTTTACCCTGCAATTGTTCCCGTTCTTTGTGGGAATGGACCACTGCCAATACATTAAATCCATTTATTAAGTCACCTGGTGTACCCTGAACAGTATTATTCTTTTATCTACCCATGGAACTATGATCCTGGAGCTGTGTCATCTTTAGTTACTGCCCCGTGGACGTGTACTTTTTTGGCTCAGATTCTTGAGTGGTGCACTAGATTCCCATCCTGAATACTGATCTGCCTGTCTAACAGTAAAGTAAACATACTCATCCTTCCACTTTCGATGTTCAATTTGGCACAAGCATCTGAGCCACTTGTGGTGGTAAGAATTGACTACATTTGAGTCTGCATCAAATAAGCAACAACCTTTTTTTTAAGCGTAGGCATGGAACAAGATGTTGGTCACTCAATTATCAGTAGTACAGAATTTTAAGCACCTGTTTATAGTTCATAACTGTTTAGTTTTGCGGCAGCCATTAGGCGTGGACTGCATAACACCAACACATATGCCACATCATGATGAGTTTTGTGGACACAGAAGATATTTCTTAATCTCAACTGTTGGGCCTTGGAACTGCTTGTTTCCATGGTTCAACTGTCTAGTCAGGCATTCAGTTCCCTACATTGTATTTCTTTGTATAGCAATGAATAGTATGTTTCAACAGTCTGTTGGGGCTTTTATTGTTGCAGCTGCTGAGCTAATATCCCAGACTGCCCTTTGTCAAATTTCCCATCATTCTCAGCAGAGACTACAATACTTCAAGATTGTTGATACATTTTAATATTAACCCTTCTGATATTAGCCCCGTCTGACCCTATTTCACATGAAGCGAAAAACAATGGGTAATATTTATCAATGTACATCTTACTGAACTGGTCAAAAGCTATTTCATCATTCCCCTTGTCATTAGAAATATGAATATTACTCCTCTGATGTAATTGAACTTGAGCAGTAGAAAATTGAATCACTTCTTTCCTATCCAGATTATGTGGAACCTTATTGAGTATTCTGTTACAACCCTTCAGATTCGTCCTGAATTTGACGAACCGTTTGCACTCATTGTCTTGAACTGCATTAATCAATGAACTTAAAATATTGATAAGGATTAACTTTTTTCCAGTTGGTATTTTGCAAGCCTCAAGAAATGCTTACTTTAAAGGCTGAAGCATTCAGGTTTTCTTCATAACTCACACTTCTGATACTTTGCACAACAGAATGACCAAGATAATCATTGCTTCAAAGGCTTAGACATTACCCTTTCGTTCCTTTAACAAGAACAAAAAACTACTTGCTGCCATCCAGCTTAATCTTTTCAGATTCAGCAAAATGATTTGATATCTATGAAAGGTGAATTGCTGATTTGCACTAACTAGATGTGGTTAGAATCTGTAATTTATTATTCTTAGTAAACAGACTTACTTTTAGGCTACTCTTTGTCTTAAAGTTATAAGTTTACTTTAATCAAAATGTCCTCTCTATTTCTACTTCCTCCATAGATTCTGATCCAGCAACTGAAAGAGACCTCCAGAAGACACTCCAACAGATGGAACCCCTGATTTCTCTTCTGGAAGATCTGACTAAGATGGGAGGAGCAATGCGATCCATCTTGACGAGAGTTCTTACAAATCATCAAATATACAAAGATCTTTGCTCTGGTGATTTGTGTAAGTCTGGTTTGTAAAATGCCTTGACATTAGAAATCTTTAACTCTCAATTTAGTGAAGTGATGTTACGAAGTACAGATAGCAAATCTTGGAAATCCATTGTTTTTCTTGCATTGATTTGAAGTTGTTCTGTAACATAGCTAATTGTGTGACAGTACAGTTGGGTTAACTGACTTACTAAAGTTGGCCATTACATAATCTTAGAGTGTGTGTGTGTATATTAGATTTTTAAACAAAGGTAAATGCTTCCTTTAGAAATCTTATGTCTGACTTCAGTGTTATGTATCTAGCAATTTATCTGCTGGGCCAAAATTTCTCGAGGACATGAGGCATTCTGATTGATAAATATGTCCTGTTAACTAATGAAAAATACTGTTATGTTTTTTTTTGTTGTTGGCTTTCAGTCAAGCATTTGAGCCCATTGAAGGACACTAGTTCAGGAAGTAAACATCTGAGCCACTTTTTGTCTATTTATTGAATGTCAAAATAATGGCCAATAGTATTACAAAATCAAATTAAATTATGGCTCAACAGTTCTTACAGTGGCTGTTAGTTCTTTTGTCTATGTACATACTTAGTTCAAAGAACATTTCTAAATTCAAAGATTTTCAGTTACTCTGGAAAACTTCTTTCAATACTTCGAATAACCTAACGTCATGTAAGTTTCCATCTCCAGATCTTTAACCTTTTCAATATCTCAGTTTATCGATGGTAAACATCTTTTGTGTCGTAAACATATTTTCAAGAATATGTAACACTGGCATTTGTGATGGGGGAGTTGTAGGTCGTTACTCCAAAATTATACCTGATAATTTGAATTTACAACATTTATGATACTGAGACTGCTATCCTTCAGTAACACTGTCAATCTTGCTTCCAGAGGCAAGAAATCTTGGCAGTTTTTCAAAACCTAGAACTTTTTTGGTTCCTTAGTTTGCTGTTTCTGTAGACATATTGCTGTACAGTTACAAGGTTTTGTTAATATATTGTAATGTACACTGAATAAAATCTCATAGTTACTGAGGCCATACTTCAAAGCAGTGTTTCCTTTTGGTAATGAAATATGAGATCCATTTAAATATTTGTTTCTTTCATGTAACCTCAATATTTGAAGGGCCTAACTTGTGCCTGTGGGTTTTGAGGTTGCTGCATGATGGTGTCTCGGCAGAAGCAGCGTTTCCTTGTAATATGCGCTCAAGCGTGGTAATGCATCTGTCTTAAAAGTAACTGTCCAAGGCAACAAACTGGTCACGTATAGTACACCTGAAGTTGGAGGAAATATTGCTTTCAGGATGATGCTTTTATGTAACTCTGTGACTTGGGTCATTAGGATCGAGGCCAAAAAGGACAGTGATGCAGCCCTGTTTCTTTTCTCTCATTTATATCCATAGAGGTCTTCCTGTTCATGGTGTTGACTGTTAATGTGACATCCATGACAGCAAGGTAGAATGATGGTTGCTGCTTGCTCTGAAGCCACACTGTAACCGTTTAGAATCTGATTGTGAGTTGTTAGAGCCTGTTTAGAATGACTGATAAAATTCTTACTGATGAATCTGAGGAATGAGATGCCCCAGATGTTGTGGCACGTCTTCATTTTCTTGTGTTCATAATGTGATGATGGATGCATCATGCATAACCTGTGGGACGGATCCTTCTCTCTAGCAGAAGAATGGGGCATTATGATGGTGTGGCAACAGGTGGGACTTATAATACTTGAACAACACAGAGGATAATCTGGCCTTTTTCAGGTGCTGTCCTTGCTGTTATGGAGTTATTAATCTTTTGTGAGCTCAAGTAATGAAGCTTCTATAACAAATTCATATGTGATAGGCAGTTGCAGAAAATCAGCAAGCCCTATCAGAGAGATCCATTTCGTGAGTGTAGCTTGGAATATTGCTTTGCTAACTGGGTTCTTGCTTGCTCCTGACAGTGAGTGCTCCTCTCTCTGCAGAATTCAAAGCAACAACTTTGGTGATAGTCAAACTAAGTTTTCTTGTCATATAACCATACATATTGTGAATGCGTTCAATAACAGTTTATTTGTTTTAATTGATTGATTGATTGGATCCTTATTGAAATGGTACCTTACAGTTTTCTACACCAGTTCCTCAGAGATCCCCTGTGATTTAGCCTCAGGCTATGAAGTGTCTATTGCGATTTGTTGTTGAGGAGGTGCTACTTGAGTTCTTGGTGATTCAGAGTAGGGCACTGGCAGGAAAGAGTTGAGTGGAGGGAATAGCATATTTTTCTTGAGCTGGTCATGTAGAGAAATCAAAGTTTATGAGAAGATTTGTAGCTCAGGTGCTCGTTGTTATGGTTCTGTTCGCCGAGCTGGGAATTTGTGTTGCAGACGTTTCATCCCCTGTCTAGGTGACATCCTCAGTGCTTGGGAGCCTCTTGTGAAGCGCTTCTGTGATCTTTCCTCCGGCATTTGTAGTGGTTTGAATCTGCCGCTTCCAGTTGTCAGTTCCAGCTGTCCGTTGTAGTAGTCGATATCTTGTGTCCAGGTCGATGTGCTTATTGATTGAATCTGTGGATGAGTGCCGTGCCTCTAGGAATTCCCTGGCTGTTCTCTGTTTGGCTTGACCTATAATAGTAGTGTTGTCCCGTCGAACTCATGTTGCTTGTCATCTGAGTGTGTGTGGCTACTAAGGATAGCTGGTCATGTCGTTTCGTGGCTAGTTGGTGTTCATGGATGCGGATCGTTAGCTGTCTTCCTGTTTGTCCTATATAGTGTTTTGTGCAGTCTTTGCACGCAGAAATGCCGGAGGAAAGTTCACAGAAGCGCTTCACAGGAGGCTCCCAAGCTCTGAGGATGTCACCTAGACAGGGGACGAAATGTCTGCAACACAAATTCCCAGCTCAGCGAACAGAACCACAACATGTAGAGAAATGCTGATAGCGATTCGGAAAGAACCAAGTCTGAGATGCTGTGGTTAGATAAATGTTGTCTTGAAAGTAGTATGATGTTCACTTGGAGTATCCCTAACCCAGTGTCTTGAATTGAAATCCATTATAGATGGGGAGTCATTTGAAAGAAACAACCATGATTGGGCCATGGAGCATGGCTTCCCAGCAGAATTGGGCAGTAGATCTTTATCTGTAGTAGTAAAACAATTAAGAACTGTGACAAAAAAAATTAAAAACAAAGTGCAGTGAAGTGGAGCTTGAGGATATATCATAGAACATAGTACATTACAGTGCATTGCAGGCCCTTCGGCCTGGGATGTTGCACTGACCTTGGGAACCAATCTGAAGCCCATCCAATCTACACTATTTCTCGTCCATATGCCTATTCAGTGACCATTTAAATGCCCTTAAAGTTGGCGAGTCTACTGCTGTTGCAGGCAGTGCGTTCCACACCCCTACTACTCTGAGTAAAGAAACTACCTCTGACATCTGTCATATATCTATCACCCCTCAATTTAAAGCTATGTCCACTTGTGCTAGCCATCGCCATCCAAGAAAAAAGGCTCTCACTGTCTAACCCTCTGATTATCTTATTTCTCAATTAAGTCGCCTCTCAACCTTCTCTAAGGAAAACAGCCTCAATCCCTCTACCTTTCCTCATTAAGAGCTTCCCTCCATACCAGGCAACATCTTAGTAAATCTCCTCTGAACCCTTTCCAAGGTTCCACATCCTTCCTATAATGCACTGACAAGAACTGTATGCAATACTTCAAATGCGGCCACACCAGAGTTTTGTACAGCTGCAGCATGATCTCGTGGTTCCAAAACTCTATTCCTCTACCAATAAAAGCTAACACACTGTATGCCATCTTAACAACCCTATCAACCTGGGTGGCAACTTTCAAGGATCTGTGTATCTGGACACCGAGATCTCTCTGCTCATCTACACTACCAAGAATGTTACCATTAGCTCAATTCTCTGCATTCCTGTTACCCTTTCCAAAGTGAATCACCTCACGCTTTTCAGCATTAAACTCCATTTGCCACCTCTTAGCCCAGCTCTGCAGCTTATCTCTGTCTCTCTGTACCCTACAACATCCTTCATTACTATCCACAATTCTATCGGCCTTAGTGTCATGCAAATTTACTAACCCATCCTTCTATGCACACATCGAGATCATTTATAAAAATTACAAACAACATTAGACCCAAAACAGATCCTGTGGTATACCACTGGTAACTGAACTCCATTTCCCATCAACCATCACCCTCTGTCTTCTTACAGCTAGCCAATTTCTGATCCAAACCGCTAAATCACACTCAATCCCATGCCTGCGTATCTTGTGCATTAGCCTACTGAGGGCAACCTTATCAAACGCATTACTGAAATCCATATACGCCACATCAACTGCTTTTCCCACATCCACCTGTTTGGTCACCTTCTCAGAGAACTCAATAAGGTTTGTGAGGCACAACCTACCTTCACAAAACCATGTTGACTATCCTGAATCAACTTATTCATCTCTCGATGATAAGTCCTATCTCTCATAACCCTTTCTAACACTTTACCCACGATCAGGGTAATTTCCAGGGTTGTCTCGACTCCCCTTCTTGAACAAGGGAACAACACTTGCTATCCTCCAGTCTTCTGGCACTATTCCTGTCGACAGTGAAGACATAAAGATCAAAGCCTAAGGCTCGTCAACCTCCTCCCTGGCGTCCTAGAGAATCCTCGGTTAAATTCCATCTGGCCCAGTGGACTTGCATATTTTTTACCCTTTCCAGAAATGTGAACACCTCCTCCTTATGCACCTCAAGCCCATCTAATCTCGTAGCCTGTACCTCTTTATTCTCCTTGACCACATTTTCTTTCTCTAGTGTGAATACTGACAAGAAGTATTCATTTTGCACTTCCCCATCTCCTCTGACTCCATGCACAATTTCCCACTACTATGCTTGATTGACTAGAGTAAGATTAGGGCCAATCTTTTATTTCTGATATAGCTGTAGAAAGCCTTAGGATCTTCCTTGATCCTATCCGCCAATGACTTTCACGTCTCCTCCTGGCTCTTCTTAGCCAGGAAAGACCTAAAGAGAGAGCTAACTTGTAAGTCTCAAGTGCCCTAACTGAGCCATCACATCTCATCCTAACATACACCACCTTCTTCCTCTTGAGGAGAGATTCAACTTCTTTAGTGAACCACAACTCCCTCACTTGACAATTTCTTTCCTGCCTGACTGGTACATACTTAGCAAGGATCTGTAGTAGTTGATCCTTGAAGAAGCTTCACATTTCTATTGTGCCCACGCATCCTAAATCTTGCCTAATCGCATCATATTTGCCTTTCCCCCAGCTCTTGTCCTGTGGTAGATGCCTTTCCCTTTCCATCACTAAAGTAAACTTAACCGAATTGTGGTCACCATCACCAAAGTCCTCAACTACCTCCAAATCTAATATCTGGCCAGATTCATTACCAATACCAAAGCTAATGTGTCTACATGCTGTGTCAGGAAACCCTCCACACATTGGACAAAAATTGAGCCATCTAAAGTACTTGAAGTATAGTATTCCCAGTCAATATTTGGAAAGTTAAAGTCCCCCGTAACAACCATCGTGTCACACTCGCTCGTGTCGAGGATCATCTTTGCTATCCTGTCTTCTACATCTCTGGAACTATTTGGAGGCCTATTGAAAACTCCCAACAGGGTAACCTCTCCTTTCCTGTTTCTAATCTCAGCCTATGCTTCCTCAGTAGAGGAGTCCTCAAACGTCCTTTCTGCAACCATAATGCTATCCTTGACTAACAGTGCCACACACCACCCCCTGTTTTACCATTTTTTCTGTTCTTGCTGAAACATCTGAATCCCAGAGCCTGCAATAATCATTCCTGTTGCTGTTCTACCTATGTCTCTGAAATGGCCACAATATTGAAATCCCAGGTACCAATCCATGCTGCAAGTTCACCCACTTTATTCCAATGCTCTTGGCGTTGAAGTACACACAATTCAAAACAACTTCTTGCCTGCCGGTGCTTTCTTGCGATCTTAAAATCTTGGTTCTGGCTTCGCTGCGCTCATCGTCCTGTGTACTCTAACTACAATTTTGGTTCCCACCCCCCTGCTGAGTTAGTTTAAACCTACCTGAAAAGCATTAGCAAATTTTGCCCCCAGGATGTTGGTACCGCTCTGGTTCAGGTGAATCCAAAACCCACCCTCCTGCACCATCCCTATAGCTACATGTTCAATCTCTCTGTCCCTCTCAAAGAAACTCGTCACCTTACCAATTAGCACACGGAACCTTAGTTTGGTTAGAGGAGAAGGACAAATGTTAGATACTACCCGAGTAGATTAGATTAGATTACATTAGATTAGATTACATTACATTACAGTGTGGAAACAGGCCCTTCAGCCCAACAAGTCCACACTGACCCGCCGAAACGCAACCCACCCATACCCCTATATTTACCCCTTACCTAACACTACGGGCAATTTAGCATGGCCAATTCACCTGGCCTGCACATCTTTTTGGACTGTGGGAGGAAACCGGAGCACCTGGAGGAAACCCACGCAGACACGGGGAGAACGTGCAAGCTCCACACAGTTAGTCGCCTGAGGCGGGAATTGAACCCGGGTCTCAGGCGCTGTGAGGCAGCAGTGCTAACCACTGTGCCACCGTGCCGCCCATAGTGTTTCGGTAAAGCAACTACCCAAATATAAAGCTTCATTTACTTAGAATTCCAATGTCTGCTCCCACTCAGTGTGCACTGTGCCTATTCCTGAGCTAAGCTTTTATATCTTGTAAAATTTACCTTCCCATTGAGCCTCTGGTTCTTGCTGTTGCTCCTCCCACTCCAACTACCGCTTGAAAAAAGTGAAGCTGTATTTGTAGAAAATTTAAAGTGTCATTTTCTCATTGATTCTTTTGTTTTATCTGTTGATTAAATCTGTTCCAGGGCGGCACGGTGGCTCAGTGGTTAGCACTACTGCCTCACAGTGCCCGTGACCCGGGTTCGATTCCAGCTTCAGGAGACTGTCTCTGTGTGGAGTCTGCACATTCTCCCCGTGTCTGCGTGGGTTTCCTCAGTTTTCCTCCCATAATCCAAAGATGTGCAGAATAGGTCAATTGGCTATGCTTGGTGAAGGTTTTTAGTTCGTGGTAAACATAGGGTAGGGGAATGGGTCTGGGTGGGTTACTCTTCAGATGGTCAGTGTGGACTTGTTGGCCTGAAGGGCCTGTTTCCACACGGTAGGGATTCTGATTCAAATTCTAATTCTAATTCTAAAATGGGAGGACTGGTGAGGAGTTAAATAGGCCCAAAGAGGTTGGCTATGGTTATCCAATGCAGCATTGTTCGTGTTTGTTTTCTCCTGTGATTTTGTTATTGTCTCCTTTATCTGTAAGTTTCTCTACTATTCTGATTGTCTTCTTTTGAACTCTTTGTGTTTTATTGAGAGCTGATGGTATAGTGGGAAAAATTATGATCATCACATGCTGCTTGTATTGCCTCGGCAGCTTAGCAGTACCCACAACTTCATGCATTTTCATTTGTTGTTTCTTTTTCCCCAACCTTCAACTCCTGCTGACCTTTTTGCCTCTTTGATCTTCTGTTCTGGTGCCTTGTGCCCTCTATTCTATTCAGTACTCGATTCCCAAAAACTTTATTATTTTACCCTTCTCTTTTCCCTTCTAACATTACTGTTATGCCACATTCTTTTAATCCTCCTGATCTTCTTATCTGATCAGCTGCATTAACTGTTACTGCTCAGTCTTACCAGTCTAATCATCAACCTTTTATTTCTCATTATGGTTTCCTCCTTCCATTTTGGTTTTGTAGTTTTAGAAGAGATTGCTATTAGTTTCCATTAGCAGGGTAATTCCACAGTCTGAGCATGTGCAGAATTTTCTATCGTGTCAATATGAGAGTGATAACCTGGCTCATAACTGGAAGTGTGCATTATCATATATGAAAAGATATCTGAAAAGTTGCTTGAATACAAATTTGCAGAATTAATTTTTCAAGTGCTTCATAGATGATCAACTGTTACTTTGTGTTCTCTTGGCTAAAAAAACTAAGATCACCTGGATGTGAAAATATTTCCTCAGCTTGAATGGTTTTTAATAAGCAATTGAAATTTGGAATATTTTCAAGTGAATAAAATGGTTTGATAATCATCTGTCTTATAATTAATAAACAACTACAGAAACTATTGGAGAAAATTCTGAAGGAGCGAATTAATACCCACTTTGAAAAACATGGGTTAATTAGGGATAATCAGCATGACTTTGTCAGAGGGAGGTCATGCTTAACAAATGTCTTAGAGATTTTGAAAATGTGATCAAGTGTGTGGGAAGTTCAGCTGATGTAGTTTAAATGGATTTTAGCCAAGCTATTGACAAGGTCCCACATTGGAGACTGATTGATAGATAAAGTTAAAGTACACGGAATTCAGGGAAACGTGGCAAGATGGTACAGAAACTGGCTTAGTAATAGGACACAAAGGATAGTGGTAGAAGCGGTCTATCACAAGGATCAGTTCTGGGACCCTTATTGTTTGTGATATATATAAATGATATTGACAATGATGTAGGGGGAATATTGAACACATTTGCAGACAACACCAACATTATAGGAAGATACAGATGGATTGGTAAGATGGGAAGACTAGTGGCAAATAGTATTTAATCCTGATAAGTGCTTGGTGATGCACTTTGGAAGAAGAAACAAGGTGAGGGAGTATTTAATGAATGGCAGGACAATGAGTAGTTTAGAGGAACAGCGGGATCTTGGGGTAATTTTCACAGGTTCTCGAAGTCGGCAGAGCCTGTGAAACATATAGTTAAGAAAGCATCTGGGACACTTGCTTTCCTCAGTCGGGGCAAAGAGTAATTTTGGAGTTGTACAGAGCATAGGTCAGGCCACACCTGGAGTACTGTGTGCAGTTCTGGTTACCTCCCCATAGGAAGGTAGCACTAGAGGGAGTACAGAGGAGGTTCACCAGAATGTTGTCTGGGATGGAGAAATTGAGCTTTAAGGAGAGACTAAGTAGACTGGTATTCATCTGAAATTTTGTCAAATTTCAATTGCTTATTTTTAAAAAAATCAAGCTGAGGAAATACTTTCATTGTCCAGGTGCACTTACTTTGTGTTCTCTCAACTTAAAAAAAAATTAACTGTTGATAATCTGATGTCTCTCTAGAGCAGAGTAGAATGAGGGGGGGTGGGGGGGAGGCATGATTTGAGGTGTATTAGACTGAGGGCTATGAACAACCTGAATAGAAAGCAGCTGTTTCCCGTGGATGAGAGGTTAATCACGAGAGGGCATAGTTTTAGGCAAAGGAGCAGGAGATTCAGCAAGGATTTGGGGGGGAAAAAGATTTTTTCACTCGGATGATGGGAATCTGGGAAGGTAGTGGAGACCAGAAACCTTGCAACCTTTAAAAAATATTTGGATGAGCACTTCAAATATCATAACATTCAAGGATAAGGGCCAAGTGCAGGAAATTGGGATTAGCGCACCTTTAGCGATAGTTATGTCAGTGCAGACTTGATGGGCCAAAGGGCCTGTTCTATGCTGCTTGAATCTATGAATTCCACACCGAAAAAAGATCATTTGGAGCACCACATTTTAAATTTACTCTGCTTTTCCAACTCTAAGCATGCAAATACTGCATCTGGAACCTTTTCTGTGTGTGGCTATGGTGTTGGATCCAGTTGATGGTGTATATGGAACTCTACTCAAATTCATCCTGATTATTAAATAGGTTGGGGAAGTTCATCCTGAGACTTAACAACTCTGTGGTAGGGATTGGGGGGGGAACCCCAGTGAATATTAGTTTCTTCCAATGGTTAAATGTTGTTTCTAACAATAACTATATAGTTCCTTTAGTACAGTGAAACATCCCAAGGTGTTTGACAGAAGCATTCTAAAACGTTTTGACACTATGCCACAAAAGTAGTTATTGCGATCATGACCAATAGCTTGGTGTTATGCTCTCAGGTGATGTTAACACTGGAAAATCAGCCTCTGGATGAAACCTTGAATGATCGACTCAACGTTTATTTTTCAGACCATGGAGGTCAGTTACTGAACATAAGAGTCTGCAAGCATCTTTCAAAGTGCAGAATAAAATTTTCATTTATCAAGAGGGGGGAAAAAGAACTATACCACATCAGATGAAAAGATTGCAAAGATTTCAGTGCTAATATTTGCAAAAGGATTCAAACTTAGATTATTCCTTTTATCCCAACAATATCCATAAAAAAGCCATAAAACGTCAGTGAAAGGTTACCACTGTCACCATATCAAGATTTTGTGTGCAGGCTGGCACAGCTACAACTAGTTTCCGCACCTTCACTAAATGCTTCTTCCATCGGCTGGTATCTCTACCTGAGATACCTAAATCAAACAGCAACCTGAACTCTCTATTACTTCACAACAAACATGAGTTTTCTACGCTCAGTTTTCAGTATATTAAGATTCACGATGAAAGAGTTTAACAATCTGGCGCACCCACATACATTCTTAATCATGTACTTGTCTTTTCAACATTGTAATCGTACCTGCAACGACCACTTCCTCTGGAAGTTCATTCCACACATGAACCACTTTGTCTGTGTCACCATACTGTTGTTACTAGCCAAAAGCATGGTTTTTATCCTTGTTTTTTAGAAACACTCAATCATTGTTCCCTCACTTCAAAAGTTAGAAGACCTCATTAAAAATGCATTTACCTGTATACAAATAGGCCTCCAGATCTTCTGGAACTGAACCCATATTGCAACTCTAAAATGTAACTAAAGTTACGTGTCTCTTGTCTCTCTTTTTCTCTCCCCCCTCCAACCCCACCCCCAAGCATGTGAATATAAATGTGAATGAAACTTTAAATTTATACACTGTTCTTAAACTTGATTAAATAGATAGGTTTTAAAGAGCATCTAATACAAGTTATTTGGAGGGGTGTTTACAAAATTTGGGATGTTGTGGGTTGAAGGCAAGGCCTCCAACTGTGGGGTTGATTAAAGTCAGGGATGTGTAAGTGGCCCAGCATCAGAGGTCCACAATTGAAGAAGATTGCAGCAATGGGGAGGGACATGGCAGTAGAGGGATTTAAACATGATTGAGAATTTTGAAATTGGTGCTTCACCAGGGGCCAGATTAGGTAGGTAAGAATCAGTGGAATTTTGTTGCCCATGTCCTAACTAGCACAAATTTCTGACTGATCGCAAGTCCCAAATTATTTCAAATTTTAGAGATGTTTATATTTTTTTTAAAAATTGCCTCTAACCAAGGGTACCATTAAACAGTTGCAGAACACAGTAATGAAAGGGGAACATCAGGAAGTTATGGACTATGCTTGGACCAATAATACATATCAGACAAGGATTCAGGCACACTTTGAGGAGCTAAGCAAACAAATAAAACATTGAAAAGTAATCTTGATTATCTTGGTATGTGCTAGAATTTGTTCGAGGAACAGGAAGATCATGCAGGGGAATGAATGGTTCGAGAAGAGTTTTCACCAAATATGAATTTTAAGTGACAGCCTTCGGGTATTTAGTTTTGGAGAGTTTCCTGAATCCACTACCAGCAGTGAAATTTGCCCTAATGATTCCCCATTGACCATACCTGAATATATTTCTTAATGTATCAAGATGGCTACAGGATGCATTTCCTCGACTAGAAGCTGTCTCCCTCTGTCTGTGATATGTTACAAAGCTAAGGAGCCTGTTAGAATCATAGTCATAAGCATGGAAACAGACACTTAAGTCCAACCAGTCTATGCTGATCATAATCCCAAACTAAAGGAGTCCCACCTGCCTGCACTTGGCCCATATCCCTCCAACTATTTCTTAGTCATGTACTTGTCATTTCAACATTGTAACTGTATCTGCATCCACACTTCCTCTGGAAGTTCATTCCACACATGAACCACTTTGTGTTTTAAGAAAAAAAAATTGCCCTTCATGTCTTTGTTAAATCTTTCTCCTCTCACCTTTAAAAATATACCACCTAGATTTTAACTTTTATTTTTCCCCCTCACAAATCCAAGGGAAAAAACTCCTGCCATTCACTTTATCCATCTCTCATGAATTTTATAAACCTCTGTAAGGTCACCCGTCAACCTCCTATGCTCCAATGAGAAAAGTCCCAGCCTATCCAGCCTCTCCTAATAATTCAAACCCTCCTTTCCTGCCAAATATCATCGGAATCTTCTGCAGCTTATTAATATCCTTCCTATAAAAAGGTGACCAGAACTGGACATAGTACTCCAAAGGAGGCCCCACCAATGTCCTGTGTGACCTCAACATAACATACCAACTCTGATACTTGAAAGACTGAGCAGTGAAGGCAAGTATGCTAAACACCTTTAACTGCTTATCTATATATGATGCAAAGTTCAAAGAATTATGTACCTGAACCAAGAGCTGTTTCTGTTCTTCAACACTACCCAAATCCCTACTTTTAATTATATAAGTTTCTCCTTTGTTTTACCAAAATGCAATACTTGCATTCATCCAAATTAAACTCCATCTGCCACTCTTCAGCCCATTGATCCAATTGATCAAGATTTTTGAACTCTTAGAAACCTCCTTCATTGTCCACTATACCACCAATCTTAGTGCCATCCTCAAACTCAAAAATGCTCACTCTGTGCTGTACCCAATGGTAACATAAAAGGCCTTTCACCTTGTACCCAAATAGGAATGCTGATAAGCTATTTTCGACCTTAACGCACACTTCTATTCAAAGTAAACCGACTGTTTATAGCACAACTATTAACAACCCAATGCATCTGAGATCTTTCTAGGATTTTAGGAGACTTGAGTTTACTCTTTGTGAACTCAGTGGTTGCTCTAACAGTGAGCACTTCACATCACCGCAGTAACACAACTTGGGCTTCTTTTTGATTTTTGCCAATTGTCAAGCAGACTTCAGAACTAGTTGTAATGAGCCTGTCCATTAAAGATGCTTTTCCAAAGCATAACAAATTTTATAAACCTCATAATTTTAATAGCCCAAAGAGGAGTAGGTCCAAAATTTAAGCCTATGGAAACTAATCAAAAGTGTCTGTGGCCAAAATGATAATTCTAGAGTGGTGGTGGTTTATTTTTTGGTGAGATCTGCTTCGCTAAACAGCTTTGTTCAACTTAAAAACAGATTCCACTGCTTTATTTCTTATCATAAAGGAAAACCTTTGGGCATCTTCCTGATACACTTTTATGACTTATGGGATGGTACTGGTTAATTTGAAACATCTTGTAATTTATATTAGA
Source organism: Chiloscyllium plagiosum (assembly GCF_037043375.1). Classification (NCBI taxonomy): domain Eukaryota; kingdom Metazoa; phylum Chordata; class Chondrichthyes; order Orectolobiformes; family Hemiscylliidae; genus Chiloscyllium; species Chiloscyllium plagiosum. Next base: position 55,413,290 of record NW_028270145.1, read on the forward strand.
ATAGAATTTGAAATTAGATTCTGGCTTGTAGGGCCTTTTTAAATCTATTAGCTTAGATGTTAAGCAAAGTGTGTCCTGACTAACTTTAAGTTGACACTTCTATTTAGAGAGTGTTACTTCCATCCAAATAATCACACTAGTTTCTCACAGAAAGATGATATATTCAAGGAGTCAAAGCATGATTGGCAGATTGAATTGCTTGTGTACTCTGAATAGACCTGATGCTACCTTTGGTGTATTAGAGACAAGTACTATGATGAATCTCCCTAAAGTTGAGAATTTTTGAAGGGCAAATAAAGCATTTATGATCTTTAAAGGTGGATAAGTACATGCTTTGAGTTTCTATCCTTAGGTGACCAAAGAACACAAAGCTAGGTCTTTATAGTGATGCTTTGCAATGTTCATCTTTTGAGTATTCTTGCGTTGTCACTTTAATAATATTATAGTTGAGAATGAGCAATGTCTTTCAGTTTGGAAAGTCAAATTAACAAGGGGTTAAAAATTCAATGGCTTCTGAAAGTGGTTTTGGAATTCTATTTGCAAATATTGTAAATAGAAGGAGGTGATGGCCTAGTGGTATTATCACTGAACTGTTAATCCAGAGACATAGGTAATGTTCTAGGGATCCAAGTTCAAATCCTGCCATGGCAGATGATGACATTTGAAGTCATGAAGTATCTGAAAATGAAAATCTAATGATGACCATGAATCCTTTGCTGATGTTTAAGGGGAAGAAACCATCTGGTTCACTTTTGACTTTCAGAGAAGGAAACTGCCATCCTTACCTGATCTGGCCTACATGTAACTCCAGACCCATAGCAATGTGGTTGACTCTAAGCTGCTCTCTGGGCAGTTAGGGATGGGTACTAAATGCTGGTCTGGCAACGATGCCGTCATCCCATGAATGAATATTTTATAAAAATGAGATTTTGAATAAAAGGTATGCTAAGATACTATACCCATGGAATGTTTTATGTTGATTGTTGTTCCTTGTGAAATAATGTGCATTTTATAAAAAGTCATTGACCATACTGGTTTTATCGACTACGAGAAGATAGGCAAAGTTTTTTTCAAATTAAATGGGTGGATGCAAGTCAATGCTTGATTCATTTATGAAAATAAATGTGTATGTAGCAATTGTTTGAGATAGATGTAATGCTTTGTACAAAATAAGGAGGTCTTTCCTTACATTTGTTTTTTGAAGTCTTGTTTGTACAGGGGGCTTCCAATGCTGGAGCATCCTGACTAACAAAGGAAATAGATGTTAAAATAAAATTCAGAAAGCTGACCAGTGCCTGGGCCAGAATAGAATTAAAACCAAGGATTCACATGTTGGGAAAATTGAAAAAGGATACAAGAAGGACAAAGAGACTGAAAAGATTTAATTGGTCAGATAATGTTTGTTTGGCATATAAAACCTGTAAGGATGACTCAGGAAATGGTGGAGCCAATTAGATTTCAGATAGACAGGTTGATGTGCAGAAGACGTGACAAAAGAACAGTTGAGTGTTTTATTTCTGTCTTGACAAAAGAAGAGCATGAAGTTGACATTGCAGTAGAAATATTGGGTAGGATAAAAATATATCGAAAGGAGGTTCTATATAGTTCACCATCATTCATTCAGTTGACAAATCAAATGGTCCAGTTGAACAACATTCTTGGTTGCTGAAAGAAACTAAGATAAGAAGAAGCCCTGTCCACAATCTTTCGATTCCTCTTGGTTCCAGTAAGTGGTCTGCGTGGACTGAATAATTGTAGTTCTTGCACCCCGTTTCAATTTAAGGAGATGGATAAACCTGGCAACTAAATATGGAAAAACTACTGGAAGCCACTGCTGGTATTTTTCATCAGCCTTGTTCAGGGGTATATGACACAAATACCTTTTGGAGTAGTTGGGGGTTGAATCTGGGTCTCCTGGGTAGACTGCATTTTAAGGCTCTTTGAATTCACTGTAGATATTTTTAATCAATCTGTTCAACCATGTCATTCCACATCTCAAGCAGGTGGTATTTCAACCCTGGCCTCCTAGCTCAATTGAGTCCACTCTAGATATTTCTAATCAACCTGTTCTGAGATGTCATTCCACACTTCTGGAGCAAATGAGACTTGCCATGTACGACTCCTTGGTACATTGGCTGAGTACATATCATTGTTTCTGGAGAATTCTGGTACATGTTTTAGAGACCATCCAATTACTGTTACGTAAATCCTCATTATCTCCTCCCAGGAACAATTTTTTTCTTTTTGACGCTCCTTAAGTGTGAACTGCCTTACACTACCATAGAAACTCTTGGTCACAGTTAGATATGCACTTGAAAGTAGCTGTTTTGCAGGATTTGGTTTGAAACCTGATGAAGGGACTAAATTGGCAAGCTTTGTTAAACAGCTGGCACAGGCACACCAGATTCATTGAGCTGCTTTTGCTCTCTATAATGTAAGTTAATCAGTGATGCGTTGACTTTGTATTTGTTGAAGTGTGTAAGCAAAAAGATTTGGCTCCCTCCAAATTTCCAATCTGCAATGCCATCTGTGTTGCTAATGCTCGCTGTTCAATACACAGTTAATCCCTTCCACAAATGCTTACTGTTTATCCTTTGCAGCACTCACTTGTCCAATAAAGTGCTTTACAGTGCCCCAGTATCCCGTGTTTATCTTAATCCTCCCACCTCGCTCCTGCTATGCTCATAGTCTGTTATGCTTCTTGTTGAGAGCTGCAATTAAAAAAAAACGTAATTAGTAAAGTAGGATTCCTACTTCAGTGGTCGAGTGGTAGCATTTGTCTATTAGACCAGAAGCTCTGACTGTGAGTCAGTCCCATACCAGGACATTTTGAATATGGAAGGTGTGTTTATAATGTGGCCAAGCAGGTTGATTATTAGTGTGTTAATCATCCAATATATACTTGATGAGCATGAAGAGACCCTTGTGGTGAACCACTTCTGCAGAAACCAATGGCAAATCAACGTGCAGTATTTTGACCATAAGGCTGGAAGACAATAGTCCAACCTTCTGAAATGAGGAGAGAAGAGATACAGACATTGCTTGTGATCCTTGGTAATTTGGTGATGCACTCGAAGAGGCAAGGAAATTTTTTTCAAATTCTGTAACAGTACAGAGATGAGCTGACATTTATTAACAATTTGGAAAAAAATATTTAGTTGGTTATATGAAATTATTTATTTTGGAATTTTTAGGATGACCAAAACCATTGTCCTCTCAATTAACTAATTTCTTCTTTTAAAGGTACTATCAATGTCAAACATCAGCTTTTAATTTTCAGGCATTTCTTACATTGATTAAAAACAAACAGACTATTATAGCCTGGAAACTGACTTGTTTATTGAGGAAAATGATTTTGTTGCAAAAATGAAGATGGGGTAAAACTAAATCTTAATTAAAATTCTGAAAATATACCTGAAAGTGTTTTTTGTTTTTGAAGAATGTTGGAGAATGAAATTGAAAATTTGAAGAAAACATAACTGCGAAAAGAAACTTGAGGAAATGTATACTTCAGATTATAGTCAGTCTTGTACACATGAGGCAATTTTCCATACTGTGAGAGGCATATAAGTAGCTGATAATGCTCTTGAGCTAATAGTCTCCCTGCTGCTGGAGAAAAATGTAGATTTTGAACCCAAGCTTTTGAGGCACTGTGATCTCTAAACTAAAATAAAATCATGATACATAACATAGCACTGAGTAATTTTAATTCCCTATATAATTAAATACATCTCTTCATTAAGTAGACCTTATTTTGAATATCCGATGTTTCCATTATTAAGGGAGTAGCACAGCACAAAGCTGTTTGAAAGTAAGTTGATCTTTTATTAGACTTTACTGATGACTCATTGAGGTTTGGTTGTTTTAATTAATTCTGAGGAGTGTATCATTTGAAGTTTAGCTTCCCATTTTCTCCTATTTGATGTCAAGTGTATTTCAATTTTAGCTGATTTACGTACTTGCAATTTGAGCCAACCAATCACAGTTTGGTTGCTGATTGATTTCAGGTGATTCTGTCTGTATTTCTGTTAAAAACTATCTATGATACAGTAAAAGAATGGAACACATTCCCTTGAAGGTTTCTTTAATTCTGAAATCATTTATTAAACCTGCCTCATTACCAGATCAAAAATTGTCTGATTCCTGATTAAAATCACAATATATTGTTCGAGGAAACTACCCTGAATATATTTGAAGGGAGTTAAGCACAGAATCAATTGAAAGGGGAAAAAAAAGTACCACTTAACTTTTTCACATTTTTAAAAAAATGATCAAAAGGAGAAAATAAACTTGGGGGCAATAAACGTCAGCGCAAACTAGCAAGTAACATAAATATCAGAAGACAGAGGCAACAGTGAACATTGGCTTCTTTTGAGGCTCAGGGAAAAAATGGGGAGTGAGGAAATAGCAGTAATGTTGAACAGGTACTTTGCATCAGTCTTCATGGTAGAGGATGCAATAACTTACTGAAAATACTAAATCAAGGAACTAAAGATGAACAGGAAACAGACACCGTAAATATCACTTGAGAAATAATACTCAGGGAAAAATGGAATTGAAAGCTGATTGGTTGTGTCCTAGGATTTTGAGAGACGTGTATGCAGAGATAATGGTGGCAAACTTCCAGGAATCCTTAGGATTGGAAATCTGATAATGTAACATCCTTGTTCAGAAAGAGAGGGATACAAAATCAGGTAACTGTAGGCTAGCAAGCATGATGTGTCATTGACAAGGTGTTAGATTATTATTGTAAAGGAAGTGATAGCTGAGCTTTTAGAAACACATAATTGAGCAGAGTCAGCATTGCAGTACTTTGAGGAGGTAACAGGAAGAGTAGGTAAAGGGAAATCAGTAATACATTTGGATTTCGAAAAGGCATTCAATAAAGTTACACACGCAATCTAATAAGAGCCCATGCAGTTTGTGGGAGTATGTGAGCATGGAGAGAGGATTTGCCAAGTAATATATGACAGAGTTAGGATAAAGGGGGCATTTTCAGGATGGCAACCTGTAACTAATGGAATGCCACAGGAATCCGAGCTGGGGCCACAATTGGTAATGAATATGCTATCACCAAGATTGGGGATGATACAAAGGTAAGTGGGAAGGCAAGTAGTGAGGATGACACAAGGAGTCTATAGAGGGATATCAAACAATTAAGTGAGTTGGCAAAAACTTGACAGATGGAATATAAGTGTAGCTGAAATGATAAACCTATATTAAGTCTTTCATCTTTTAGAAAGGGTTTGCTTGTTTTGGTTCTTTAATATATGAATCCCAGAACTTCTTTTAAGTCACGTTCTCAAGATAATTTCAGGTTTTCTAACAAAAGGTGCCATCTCAGCTCAGTGCATTAAAGGTGTGAGGTTAAAGTTTGTCTCTGTCCCAATTTTGAGTCAGATTGGTTCTATTTCTAAAGCGGGATTTATAGAATACTACATGGATTGATTGTAGGTTATGTGTTTTTTGAGCAAAGTAGAACGTATCTGTAAATATAATTCTGCTTGTATGCGCATGCAGGAGAGACTGTGTGGGTGACTGTGCATGTGAGAATGTGTTTGCATGTGTGTAAGCTTGATAAAGTAAGTGTGATGGCGTAAACGCCTGAGAGGGTGTGTGTGTGTGTGTGTCTGTGTGTGTGTGTGTGTGTGTGTCTGTGTCTGTCTCGAATGTTCCGCACCGCTGAAGTGTTCCCCGACTGGGAGGGAACATCCCTGCCTGATGATTGTTGTGCGGTGTCCATTCGTTCATTATTGTAGCGTTTGCTTGTTCTCTCCAATATACCATGCCTCAGGACATCCTTGCCTGCAGCATATGAGATGAACAACATTGGCCGAGTCACAAGTACCTGCGCATACATGGTGGGTAATGTCCCCACGTGCATTGGTGGTATTCATGTCAACCCTCTTACATGTCTTGCAGCAGTTGACATGACAGGGTTTTGTGGTGTTGTAGTCCGATGTTGTCCTGAAGAGTGGGCAGTTTGCAAACAATGATTTGTTTTAAGGTTTGTTGGGTGTTTAAAGGCAAGAAGTGGAGGCACAGGGAAGGTCTTGGTGAGGTGCTCATCCTCATCGATAATGTGTTGCCGGCTGCGAAGAACATGGTGTAGTTTCTCAGCTTTCGAAAAGTACTGGACAACGAAGGGTACCCTATTCATTACATTCTGAAATATGCAAGAAATTCACCATGTGCTCCAGACGAACTCCTGAGAAACAAGTTAACCTGCATGGAGGGAAATGCTTTGAGCTAGGAGTCTAGACTTGGAAAGAAACAGGCAGCCTCAGAAGCAGCTTGGTTTAAAAGGGATGAAGCAAAGTCATACTAAGATTTTTGTGGTACATAGTGTTATGGAGGCCCTTCCCATTTCTTAAAAAAAAGGCATGAAATTTCGGTGATGTAAGATCATATGATAAAAATGTAGAAAGTTGGACCTCCTACACAGATTCTATTTTTTTTCTCTCGAACAAAATTGAAGCAGATCTAAAGTCATAAGAAATAGGAACAGGAGTAGGCTATTTGATCCCACAAACCTGTTCCTCCATTCACTATGATCATGGTTGATCCGACATTCCTCACCTCTGCTTTCTTGCCCCCCCTCCCCCAATAGCCCTTGATTTCCTCTATTGATCAAGGCTCTCTGTATCTCAGGCTGAAGTACACACAGGAATTCTGTTGCCACATGTCTCTGGCAAGGAGTTCCAAAGACACACAACCTTCTGAACCTTCTGAGAGAAGAAATTTGTTCCCAACCCAGTTTTAAATTGGCACTTCTTTATTTTGAGACATTCTCTTAACATTGGGCCCCATCAAACCCATTAAGAATCCTGTGTATTTCAATGAGATCACCTCTTATTCTTTTAAACTCGAGTGAGTAGAGCCCCAACCTGTTCGACCTTTGCTAATAAGACAATTTCTCCATACTTGGGATCATCCTGGTCTCAGCTGCATCTAATGAAATGCTATCTTTCCTTTATTAAGGGGACCATAACTGCTCACAGTACTCTGTGTGGTCTCACCAGCATCTTATCCAGTTGCAGTAAGACTTCCCTACTTGTATATTCTGACCCTCCTGAAATAAGGGCATATATCCTATTCAGCTTCCTGAACACCTGCTGCACCTGTGTGCTTGCTTTGGGTTTCATGTACAAGTAACTCCCAAGTCCCTTTTGTGTTGCAGCTTTCTGCAGTTTTTCTCCATTTAAATAATACTTTGTTCTTTTATTTCTTCTAAAATGAATAATCCCACATTTTCCCATATTATACTCCATCTGCCAACTTTTTGCCCACTTACTTAACCTATCAATATCTCTTCAAACTATTTGTATCCCTCTTGCAACTTGCCTTTCCATTTATTTTTGTCATTTGCCCATTCAGCTCCAGTACATTTGCTTTGTTCCTTTAATATATATTGTAAACAGTTGCAGTCCCAGCAATTTCCCTGTGGAACCCTACTGGTTACAGGTTGCCAATTGGATAAAGAACTGTTTATTCCCACTTGCTGTTTCCTGTCATTAGCTAGTTCTCTATCCACGCTAATATACTATCTGTAACACTCTGGGCCCTTATCTTATGACTTGAGCTTTTCTGAGGTACCTTGTTGAACGCCTTCTGGAGGTCCGAATACAACACCTTTTACTGGTTCCCCTCTATCTACTCTAATCTAGACTTCCTCCAGAAACTCTACTAAATTAGTCAGTCACAGTTTCTCTTTCATGAAGCCATGCTGACACTGTTTGATTAAGTTGTGGTTTTCCAAGTGTACTGCTTTACTTCCTTCATAATTGATTCCAATATTTTTCCAACAATAGATTTAGGTTGGTCAGTTAGGAGAAAGTGAGGATTGCAGATGCTGGAGTAGTAGGCAACTGACCAACCTAAGTTGAAAAATGTGGTCTGGAAAAACACAGCAGGCCGGGCAGCATCCGAGGATGCTGCCTGGCCTGCTGTGTTTTTCCAGCACCACATTTTCCAACTTAGGTTGGTCAGTTGCCTGCTTTTGGCCTATTTCCTTTTTGAATGGGGGTGTCTCATTGGCAGTTATCGAATCCTCCACTTCTCCATTCCTCCATTTGGTGGTTGAATGTGGTCTTCCAGATTGAGGAAAAAGTGAGATCATGCAAATCCTGTGCATTAGTAAGAAAGGTGCTGCCGTTATGACCCTTCACCCATTGGAATGGCCTCAAACACTGGCAATGAATTCATGTCAATTTTGTGTGTCTGATTGTGGGACAAGTGCTACTACTGTTCGTGGACGCCCACTCCATGTGGCCTGAGGTGACGGACATGAAGTCTGTATTTGTGGAAACAACAAGAGACTGACTAGATCAAATATTGCCAGATTTGTGAACGCCAAACAAGTTGTTAGTAATAGTGGTTCACAGATTGTGGTGCAAGAATTTGAAGAGTACCTGGAAAATCATAGAATCAGACATGTGAAATTGGTCCCTATTGCACTGCAACAAATGGCCAGCTGGGAAGATCTGTATATACCTCAAAGCAGACCTGAAAGCCTTCATAAGGACGGAGGGGTGGCTAATGGATGGCAAATCAATGAGTTCCTCAGCACATATAGGGACGTGCTACATGTGATGACCCAGTTTTCGGCGTCCTTAATGATTAACTGCCAGCTGAGAACCACGTTTAACTTGCTATTGCCAGAAAAGACCATAGAGCTGGTAGATCAAGAGGGACAGATGGCAAGAAGGGTGAAGCCTTATGATCGAGGGTATTCCATAGAGGAGTGGCAGTGTTGTCCCAGAATTGTGTGTCTGGGGAGAAAAGGATCCTAGTGGTTGTGGTGGTTCAAACAAGACCGTTGTCATAGATGGGTTGATCTGGTCTGGAGGAGGCTTGCAAACTAGCTAGTTGTTGTACATCACCAGCGGGTGGTGGGGGTGGAGAAAACCTGTCATTGAAAATGAAGGATTAGAATTAAGCAAAATGTTGTCACATTAGATCAGTACCTTATGAAATGAGACCAACGGTCAGGGTAGAATTAGAGAGGCTGATCAGGTTGGGAGTTCTTGAATCTGTGAATGTGAGTGACTGGACAACATGTCTCATGCCTTTGATGAAGAAAGATGGATAGGTACGCATCTGGGCTGGTTTTAAGGTCAATATTCATCTGGTACTGAGTATTCTTTGCTTTTAATCAATAACTTGTTTGCTCGACTAGCTGGAAATCTTGAAACTATTCTCAAGCCATTGTACAATTTATTAAGCTGATCAAGAATTGGAAATGGGAAGATCAATGTGAAAAAGCCTTAACCCAAGCCAAAGAGAATTTATTACAGTCAGGAGCTCTGTGCAATTTTGATACAAATTTACATTGCAAATAACATGCAGTACATCACCATATGGAGTGGGAGCAGTCATTTCTTTCACATTATGCAAGGGTGAGGAGAAGTCAATAGATTCATTGAGTCTCTACATCGTAGGTAGAGGCCATTTGACCCATCAAGTCTACATCAACTCTCTGAAAAGCATCCCACTTTATTCCCATAACGTCACAGGAATACTTTCTCTAGCAGTGAGCTGTCTGTAGAGGTGTGTACTGTTGCTGTCGGCTCATATTTGTACAATTAACAAATGGCAATCCAATTTGCATGGAAATGCTGATTGGCTTTCGAGATTACCTTTGACAACTTAGTCGACTACAAACAATCCTTTGATATTTTCTGCTTTGAATCAGTTGAGAACACACCAATAACAGGACAAGTTAAAAAGTACACTATAAATGATTCACTACTATCAAAAATGATGGAAAAGAACAGTCTAGAGCTGAAGCCATGTGTCTCAGGTGCTAGAGCTTTCCAAAGAAACAGGATGAGGTTCATCATTCCACCACAGGTAAGGAAACCCATGTTAAACCAACTATACAAAGGTTACTAGCATTGTCACAATGAAGGAGAAAGTCTCAAGTTGATTTTTGATGTCAAGGACTTGACTCCAAAATTGAGGACAAGATGGGAATATGTGGAGCTTGTGCAAGGGTTTATAATCTACTTCTGCTCGTGCTGGTAGATGTATGGGAATGACCTGAAAGGCCATGTTGAGTATGCTGGAAGGACAAATGTTTTTCATAGTATTTGATGCACATACTAAATGCCCTGAAGATACCATCATGAAGATAACATCTTTCGAGAAAACTGTTGAGAGATTGGGGAGACCTTTGCGATGATTAATTATCTGGAGCAACACTGGTAATGTTTATGTCATGGAGTTTACAGACTATCTAAAGGAGAATGGGATTCAAAATATTTGATCAGCTGCTATCACTGAACCATAAAAGGTTTGGCAGAAAGGTTTGTTCAGAAAATGAAACATTTCTTAGAGATAAGGAACAAGAACAAGATCATATCTAAATGACTGTTCCAATTTTTGTTAACATATAGAACACAACCCCCTCGAAGACTCAAAGGTTCTCTAACATTGCTCATGGTAAATTGTCAGTTGTGCGTGGCATTTGATTTGTTGAAACCACCCTTGACAGAAGACGTTGTTGATAGGAGTCACAAAATAATATTTTCTATTGAGAGAACTGGACCACACTGTTTTCCAAAAAGGTCAAGAAGTGTTAGCAAGGAATTACAGCACTGGTGAGAAGTAGATACCAGCCAACAGACTGGACCGATCACATACCCTATACAGATGATGGTGTGGAGAGGTCGTGCAGATCAACTTTTGGCATTCAAACCTAATATGCCAGGCCCAACATTAATTGAAGATCTACAAATAACTGTGCCAGACAGAGACCTGGATTTACAAGAGGACAGATTAGTACCTTAGCAGAGAATACCACAACATTCTGCAAACTTCCAAACATTATCGGTCATTGTCTTTTCATGAATGAATGTTCCTAATACATCTATTATATCAGAGGTTAAGGCTATTGAGAAAATTAAACAGATGCCTGAGGTACGCTAACAGCCACACAGGAATCAACGTCCTTCGGAATGTTTTACTTACCGTTGTATATATGATTGTGAATGCTTTCAGTGCAGAAACCACTGATGTTAAGGGGGAGGGATTTGTGTATTTGTTGCCACTTTGATTCCAATTACATGACATAATGATTGTCATATCATTGGCCATTTTGGATGGGCAACAGCTCTGTCTAACCTTGCTGCTTGTAGAGTAAACAAGTTCTTAGCAAGTCTCCTGATGGTAGACACTTCCGGCCTCCTAGTCCTTCTTAGTATTTAACAGTAACACATCTGACTTTAAACTTTCAGCTTTTCTTTTTCAAAAGTTCACATAGTAAATCCTCCCCAACACAGAAATTGGCTGAATCCTTCCATTTCTTCCAGCTGCCTTTACTTTGTAAATTTTAAGGCTAAGCATTTCCAACAGGAAATTTTACTTTTCAAGTAAAAACTTGAAATATAGCATTATTATAAATAATCAAGAATTCATTTGATACATTTAATTGGGTTATTGTTATTATTAATTTTACTTCTGTCCTTTGAACGAAGCTTAGTTTACCAAAGAGTGAGAGAAGTACCCAGCGCAAATATTATAGGTGATTTGTAGGTTGGAACATCAATAGTTAGTTCGTGGGATTTGTAGAGTGAACATTTTGAATGGCTAGTCTCAACTGTAAATGGGGATGCAAGATTTAAACTTGACATCAGCTGATGTAAGAGTAATAATGGGAGATAATATTTTGTACTGAGGATTTCTGCTGATGTGAAGTTTTAAAACGTTTGTTGATTGGACACGTGTCACTGGGCCATAATTTATTGCCCATCACTAGATGTCCCTTATAAGATGGTATTGAGCTGTCACCTTTGAACCAGTACAGTCCATTTTGTGTTAGTACTCACACAATACTGTTAGGCAGGGACCCATATAGTTCTTAGTAAACTTTTGAAGGGGGATTCTTGTGAGCAGTGGTGGTATTGCAACCTCTGAGCCAGAAGGTGTGTGTTCAGATTTCACTTAACACAGAGTTGTGTCCTACCATGTCTGAACAGGTTGTTTAAAATAATTTATATGATACTAGTAACATTCATTTGTCAGGATAATGTGTGGAGTCTTTAATATGGTGATGTTTGGCGACATTTGTCAGAAAATTATCATATTACCAACATTACCATTGATCCTAGATCTTGGATGAAGGAGTTCTGGGGAGAAAGAAAGATGTTAGCAGCCAACAGTACCAGGAAGTTGTGGTTGACTTTGAAGCATTGGGGAGAAAGAGGCTGGTAATATTTGTGGGTGGACTGCTGACTGGTAAAATAAACATGTGAATAGAAAATTGGATTGTTTCACTGGATACATTTCGGCTCCATTTCGGAATGGCAGGCAGTGACCAGTGGGGTACCGCAGGGATCAGTGCTGGGACTGCAGCTTTTTACAATATATATGAATGATATAGAAGATGGTATTAGTAATAACATTAGCAAATTTGCTGATGATACTAAGCTGGGTGGCAGGGTGAAATGTGAGGAGGATGTTAGGAGATTACAGGGTAACCTGGACAGGTTAGGTGAGTCGTCAGATGCATGGCAGATGCAGTTTAATGTGGATAAATGTATGGTTATCCACTTTGGTGGCAAGAACAGGAAAGCAGATTACTACTTAAATGGAATCAATTTAGGTAAAGGGGCAGTACAGAGAGATCTGTGTGTTCTTGTACACCAGTCAATGAAGGTAAGCATGCAGGTACAGCAGGTAGTGAAGAAGGCTAATAGCATGCTGGCCTTCATAACAAGAGGGATTGAGTATAGAAGCAAAGAGGTTCTTCTGCAGCTATACAGGGCCCTGGTGAGACCACACCTGGAGTACTGTGTGCAGTTCTGGTCTCCAAATTTGAGGAAAGACATTCTGGCTATTGAGGGAGTGCAGCGTAGGTTCACGAGGTCAATTCCTGGAATGGCGGGACTACCTTACGCTGAAAGACTGGAGCGACTGGGCTTGTATACCCTTGAGTTTAGAAGATGGAGAGGGGATCTGATTGAGACACATAAGATTATTAAAGGATTGGACACTCTCTGGAGGCAGGAAACCTGTTTCCACTGATGGGTGAGTGCCGAACCAGAGGACACAGCTTAAAAATACGGGGTAGACCATTTAGGACAGAGATGAGGAGAAACTTCTTCACCCAGAGAATGGTGGCTGTGTGGAATGCTCTGCCCCAGAGGGCAGTGGAGGCCCAGTCTCTGGATTCATTTAAGAAAGAGTTGGATAGAGCTCTCAAGGATTGTGGAATCAAGGGTTATGGAGATAAGGCAGGAACTGGATACTGATTAAGGATGATCAGCCATGATCATATTGAATAGTGGTGCAGGGTGAGAGAGGAAAGATATAAAAGAGACCTAAGGGACAACTTTTCCGTGCAGAGGGTGGTAACTGTTTGGAATGAGTTGCTAGTGGAAATGGTGGAGGCTGGTACAATTGCAACATTTAAGAGGCATGTGGATGGGTATATGAATAGAAAGGGTTTGGAGGGATATGGGCCAGCTGCTGCCAGGTGGTACTAGATTGGGTTGGGATATCTGGTCGGCATGGACAGGTTGGACTGAAGGGTGTGTTTCAGTGCTGTACATCTCTATGACTATGACTCTGTAAGACAAAGACACAACATCCTACTCCTGGGGCATTCAATTTCTTGCAGGTCAGCAGAGCAAATTCACTCTTTAATATCCTGTTGAATGTGGTGTGTTTTGAGTCGACAGTGACAGAACATAAATACACCATTCAGTGTGAGAGATTTAAGATAAGAGTCTTTACTTTTTTTACACCAAACGTTTAATATAATGGGGTATGCAGGAACCAAGCTGCTGATTGAACAAGAACAAAGACCAAAGAAAATTACAGCGCAGGAACAGGCCCTTTGACCTTCCGAGCCTACGCTGATTCAGATCCTCTATCTAAACCTATTTTCTAAGGATCTGTATCCCTCTACTCTCTGCCCATTCATGTATCTGTCTGGATACATTTTAAATGACACTATTGTGCCCACTCCGCTGGCACCCACCACCCTCTGCGGTAAGAACTTTCCGCGCATATCTTCCTTAAACTTATCCCTTTTCACCTTGAACTCTTGACCGCGAGTAATTGTGTCTCCCCACTCTGGGAAAAATCATCTTCTTAACCAACCTGTCTATACCGCTCATGATTTTGTAGACCTCAATCAGGTCCCCCCTCAACCTCTGCCTTTCTAATGAAAATAATCCTAATCTACTCGACCTCTCTTCATCGCCAGTGTCCTTCATACCAGGCAACATCTGGTGAACTCCTGTGCACCCTCTCCAAAGCATCCATGCCCTTTGGTTCAGCCACATTTGGAATGTTGTGTACAGTTCTGGTCATCACATTACCAAAGTCCTATATAACTGTAACATGGCCTGCCAGCTCTTGTACTTAATAACAGTTCTGATGAAGGAAAGTATGCCGTATGCCTTGACCACTGTCTGAACCCTGTGTAGCCACCTTCAGGGTATAAACAATGACTGCAGATGCTGGAAACCAGATTCTGGATTAGTGGTGCTGGAAGAGCACAGCAGTTCAGGCAGCATCCAAGGAGCTTCGAAATCGACGTTTCGGGCAAAAGCCCTTCATCAGGAATAAAGGCAGTGAGCCTGATGCGTGGAGAGATAAGCTAGAGGAGGGTGGGGGTGGGGAGAAAGTAGCATAGAGTACAATGGGTGAGTGGGGGAGAGGATGAAGGTGATAGGTCAGGGAGGACCCTCACCACCAGACGTCTGGAGGAAGAACGCCTCATCTTCCGCCTCGGAACACTTCAACCCCAGGGCTTCAATGTGGACTTCAACAGTTTCCTCATTTCCCCTTCCCCCACCTCACCCTATTTCCAAACTTCCAGCTCAGCACTGTCCCCATGACTTGTCTGGACTTGTCCTACCTGCCTAGCTCCTTTTCCACCTATCCACTCCACCCTCTCCTCCCTGACCTATCATCTTCATCCACTCCCTCACTCACCCATTGTACTCTATGCTACTTTCTCCCCACCCCCACCCTCCTTTAGCTTATCTTTCCACGCTTCAGGCTCACTGCCTTTATTCCTGATGAAAGGCTTTTGCCCGAAACGTCGATTTCGAAGCTCCTTGGATGCTGCCTGAACTGCTGTGCTCTTCCAGCACCACTAATCCAGAACCTTCAGGGTATATGCAGGAGAGACAGTGCCATGATTAACTTGGTGTTTGAAGAAAGGAGAATAAAGTGTATAGGCTTATGGGATTTGGATTAGTTTATGTGGAAGATGGACATTACAATTGAAAGCTTATTTTACTTCTGATTTATGTTGTGACATTTAAGTAACAGCTGGAATCCTTTATGAATGAAACCGCTGGACTTGTTTGATGTATGGTGGATGAGATTCATTTTATTAATACAGTACTGAATGTTGTTGATTAGTCTAGTGTTTTGACACTTTTTTAATAATAATTTTTTGACCAGCGAATATTTTATTTCCTCTTAAGGCACTGGAGAAAAGGCCTATACAAAGAAGAACTATGAAAAATATCTGACCGCATTAAAAGGCTCTGGTCTAGTTTCTTCTGAGGAACGCTCTGTGACATCTGTGTTGGATCAAATGGCGGGAGCAAGCAATGTAACTATTTTGGGTAAGTAACACCTTTGTTTGGCTATCCTTTACACAAACGATAACATAAATTTGTGATATTGTGATTACTAAAAATGTGTCCTTTATTTCTTGTAAGAAATGCCTACATACTTCCTTTGGCTAACATAGCCTTTGACGATGTTTCTCCAAAGTACGAGTCATTGATGGATGAATTAGCATCAAGTTTTGCAGATTACTGTCATTAATGTTATTGGCCAGGCGAAAGTGAGTACTGCAGATGCTGGATTAGAGTCAAGAGTGTGATGCTGGAAAAGCACAGCAGATCAGGCAGCATCCGAGGAGCAGGAAAACTGCGGTTTTGGGCAAAAGCCCTTCATCAGGAACAAGCCAGTCAGTTACTGGCCAGTCAGGCTCGAGTAGTGCATCCCTGTTTAGGTTGATTTAAAAAAAACTGCAGGCCACTCAGTCAAAGAAGAGTTTTTGAAAATCAAAGTTCCCTTATTTCAGAATTGTAAATACAATGAGGAATTTCTGTCTTCAACTTTCTTGCTAAATAAATTTTTGATATTCCACTATCTCAAAGAGGTGTGGCTGAAATATAAACAGAAAGTGCTGGGAATGATCAAAAGAAGAAAACAAAATCTCTGCCTGTTAGGCAGCATCTGAATTGAGAAAGAAACCAAGTTAACTGATCAGACATGCTATTTCTTTCTCTCTACATGGACGCTGCATAACCTGTTAAGTTGATATTCCCATGTAATGTTAGGTGTTTGATTTATTTATATTATAATAGCATATGTTTTAGAAAAATACCAAAAAAATTGTGGATGCTGGAAATCAGAAACAAAAGCAAAAATTACTGGAAAAACTCAGCAAGTCTGGTAGCATGTGTAGAAAGAAATCAGTTGATGTTTTGGGTCCAGTTCTGAAGAAGGATCACTGGACCTGAAACATTAACTCTGATTTCTCTCCACAGATGCTGCCAGACCTACTGAGGTTTTCCAGCATATATTTTACAGTTTGGATTTGAGCTGGGGCATGTCGGCTTTGATCTGTATCTTTTGAAGGTGTTTAATGCCTTACTTTTAGGTATTTCTGTAGCAATAGTGATTTATTTTAAAACGCATATATCTTGGAGGGCAATCGGCATTTGTTTATATTTGGAGTACTTTTCAAAGTAAAGAAGGTAAATAGTAATGCATGAGGCTTTCCGTTTACAAGGTCAATGAGTTGATTTTACTTTGTCTTATGGAAATAACCATAGTTTTGGAAAAGATTTTTAGTTTTACTCAGAGTCATAGAGATGTACAGCATGGAAACAGACCCTTCGACTCTTTGCAGAAGTTTTGGCTGCAGATGGATATGTGACACAATTGCTGTTAAAAAGGGAGGTTAGTTTAGAACTGTTTAAAAAATAGATTATTTCAGTGTAAGGATTTCATTGAAAAGTTCCAGATTAGAAGTATTTGGTTAAAACTCTGAAGGGGTTGAACAGAGAAGGGAATCCATTTTGGTATTTTAATACAGTAATGGGGTGCTATTGGAATTAATGGGTTTATGTGTTACTTTGTGTTTTTTGTAAATGGTTCTAATTAGTTTCTGTAACAAGCTTCTTTTTAATTGTTAAAACCAAATCAATAAAATGTATTTCTGTTTCAGTGAGAGACCCCTGCATTTTTAGAAACAAGTATGATCTATCAGGCTAGATTTTGACCTGGGATCTGACTTGCCCAGGTAGGACAGTTCAAGAGGGCGGTGCCGAGTTGAAGGGTTGGATCTGGGATGAGTTGGGGGGAGGGGAGATGAGGAAACTGGTGAAATTGACATTTTTGCCATGTGGTTGGAGGGTCCCAAGGCAGGCGATGAGGTGTTCTTCCTTCAGGCGTTGGGTGACTTGGATTTGGCGGGGGAGGAGGCCCAGGACTTGCATGTTCTTGACGGACAGGGAGTTGAAGTGGTTGGCCACAGAGGGCTGGGATTGTTTGGTGCGTGTGTCCCAGAAATGTTCTCTGAAACGTTCTGCAAGTTGGCTTCCTGTCTTCCCAATGTAGAGGAGACCACATCAATAGTAATGGATTCAGTCGATGAGGTGTTGGAATGTGCAGGAAAATCCATATTGGATGTGGAAGGAGGTGAGGCAGGAGGTGTGGGCACAGGTTTTACACCTCTTGCGGTGGCAAGGGAAGGTGCTGTGAGTTGAAGGTAGGTTGGTTGGGGGGTGGGCATTTGGATGTAATGAGGGAATCGCAGAGGGAATGGTCTCTGCAGAATGCTGATAGGGAA
Source organism: Chiloscyllium plagiosum (assembly GCF_037043375.1). Taxonomy (NCBI): domain Eukaryota; kingdom Metazoa; phylum Chordata; class Chondrichthyes; order Orectolobiformes; family Hemiscylliidae; genus Chiloscyllium; species Chiloscyllium plagiosum. Next base: position 55,431,123 of record NW_028270145.1, read on the forward strand.
GTATGTCTCTGGTAGTGGGGTCTGGCTGTAGGTGGCGGAAATCGTGGAGGATAATGCTCTGTATCTGGAGATTGGTGGGGTGGAAGGTGAGGACCGGGGCATTCTATTCTTGTTGCAGTTGGAAGGATGGGGTTCAAGGATGGAGGTGTGAAAGTGAAGATGATGAGCTGGAGGGCATTGTTGATCGCATGGGAGGGAAAATTACGGGCCTTGAAATAGGAGGCCGTCTGGGATATTCTGGAGTGGAATTCCTCTCTTGGGAGAAAATATGGTGGAGGTGGAAGTATTTTATAGAAAGAGTAGTGGGAGGAGTTGTAGTCCAGGTAGCTGTGGGAGTCAGTCACTTTGAAGTAGATGTCTTAGTTGCGTTGGTCGCCGGAGATGGAGATGGAGAGGTTGAGGAAGGGGAGGGAGATGTCCGAACTTGGGATCAGGATGGAAGGTGTTCGTGAAGTTAATGAACTGTTGAATCTCCTCATGGGAGCATGAGGTGGTGCCGATGCAATAGTCAATGTAGTGGACTAAAAGATGGGGAATGGTGCCAGTATAACTATGGAAGATGCACTGTTCCATGTGTCTGATGAAGAGGCAGGCATAGCTGGAGCCCATGCAGTGCCCATGCCTTTGGACTGAAAAAAGTGGGAGGATTTGAAAGAGAAGTTGTTGAGGGTGGGGCACCAGTTCAGCCACAGTGTGTTGGTGGAGGGGTACTGGTTAGGTTGATGGGAGAGGAAGAAACGTTTTGACTTGGAGGCCTTTGCCATGGAGGATGGACACGTACAGGGACTGAATGTCCATGGTGAAGATGGGTTGTTAGGGGCTGGGCAACCCATAGTCTTGGAAGAGGTGAGGAGCATGAGTGGTGTGCCTAATGTATGTGGGGAGTTGCTGGATCAAGGGGGAGAGGACGATGTCAAGATATGAAGAGCCAGGTTCAGTGCAGCAGACTGAGACGATGGGTCGACTGAGGCAGTCAGGTATGTAGATTTTGGATAAGAAGTTGGTGCTACTATTTAAGAAAAGTGGGAAGGAAAAACCAGGGAACTGTGAGCCTGACATCGATGGTGGCAAGTTGTTGAAGGGAATCCTGAGGGACAGGATGCACGTGTGTTTGGAAAACTAAGGACTGATTAGGGATGGCTTTGCGCATGGGAAATCATGTCTCACAAACTTGATTTGAGTTTTTTGAAGAAGAAACAAAGAGGATTGCTGAGGGCAGAGTGGTGGACGTGATCTATATGGGCTTGACTAAGGCGTTCAACAAGGTTCCTCTTGATAAACTGCACAGCAGGGTTAAGTCTCATGGATTACAGGGAGAACTAGCCACTTGGATACAGAACTGGCTTGAAGATAGAAGACAGAGGGTGGTGGTGGAGGGTTGCTTTCAAGACTGGAGGCCTGTGACCAGTGGAGTGCCACAAGGATCGGTGCTGAGTCCACTAGATTAGATTAGATTAGATTTAGATTAGATTAGAGTACTTAGTGTGGAAACAGGCCCTTCGGCCCAACAAGTCCACACTGACCCTCCGAACAGCAACCCACCCAGACCCATTCCCCTACATTTACCCCTTCACCGAACACTACGGGCAATTTAGCATGGCCAATTCACCTGACCCGCACATTTTTGGACCGTGGGAGGAAACTGGAGGAAACCCGCGCAGACACGAGGAGCATATGCAAACTCCACACGTCATTTATATAAATGATTTGGATAGGAGGTATAGTTCGTAAGTTTGCAGATGACATCAAAATTGGAGGTGTCGTAGACAGCGAAGAAGGTACCTCAGCATGCAACGGGATTGTGATCAGATGGGCCAATGGGCTGAGACAGGGCAGATGGTGTTTCATTTAGATAAATGCGAGTGCTGGATTTTGAAAATGCAAATCTTAGCAGGACTCATACACTTAATGGTAAGGTCCTGGTGAGTGTTGCTGAATTGCAGGTGAATGGGATAGTGAAGGTTGCATTTGGTATGCTTTCCTTCATTGGTCAAAGCATTGTGTATAGGAGTTAGGAGGTCATGTTGTGGCTGTACAGGACATTGGTTAGGCCACTTCTGGAATATTGCATGCAATTCTGGTCTCCTTCCAATCTGAAGTGTCATCCCGTTCCCCCCTCAGTCGAAGTAAGATGCTCAGTGGCACAGTATAGTTTTACCTCATTCATTTTTATTCCGGTCCCTGGAGGTAGAGAGAACAATCGCCCATATGCACAGGGACATGAGTTCACTGTCTTCTCTCGAACAACAGTTTCTCAATGAACTATATAGTCATTTTACAGGGAGCAGCATCCAGATAAGACAGCATACATATTAATTGGGTGACGAATAACAGTAGCAGAGACCAAGCCTTTCATTGTTATACAATGAATGTTCTTAACCTTCTTAACTGGATTTATACAATGAATACTGTTTCCCCTTGTTAGCTGACCTTGCATACTGAATGCTTCCAATATTGTTAAATGGCTCTACATAATGACAGCTTTTCCACCTTGTTAACCCATTACCCTTGCCTCCAGCACCCCATTGTTAGCTGAAAGTTCTTATCTGGGTCATGCTTAGCTGAACTTCTTGTTTCACCAAACTTAGAACTTAACTCTTTCCCTGCCTGCTTATGCCCGATACACATTCGCAGAAGGATGTTGTGAAACTTGAAAGGGTTCAGAAAAGATTACAAGGATGTTGCCAGGGTTAGAGGATTTGAACTATAGGAAGAGGCTGTTTCCCCTGGAGCATCAGAAGCTGAGGGGTGACCTTGTAGAGGTTTAGAAAATTATGAGGGGCGTGGATGGGATAAACAGACGAGGTCTTTTCCATGGGATGGGGGAGTGGAGAACTAGAGGGCATAGGTTTATGGTGAGAGGGGAAAGATATAAAAGGTACCCAAGGGGCAACTTTTTCATGCAGAAGGTTGTGTGTGTATAGAATGAGCTGTCAAAGGAACTGGTGGAGGCTGGTACAAATACAACATTTAACAGGCACCTGGATAGATATATTAATAGGAAGGGTTTAGAGGGTTATGGGCCAGGTGCTGCCAGGTGGAACTATTAGGTTAGGATATCTGGTTGGTGTGGACGATTTGGACCGAAGGGTCTGTTTCTGTGCTGTACATCTCTTTGACTGTATGAACCTAGAACCGAGCAGTGTGGGCTTCTGGGACTATGAGGTTGGAGGCTGTGGATGGGAGATCCCTTGAGGTGATGGGGTTGTGCATGGTTTGGGAAATGTTGGTTTGGTGATGGGAGGTGAGATCGTGGTCAAGGGAACAGGAGGAGGAGGTGTCAGTGAGTTGGCAACTGGCTTCACTGGTGTCGAGGTTGGTGAGCCAAACTACCACTTAATTGCTTTTCTAAGAATACCACCCCCCCCACCCCAACCCGACACACACAGAGCAGAATGATTTTTTAAAAACCCAAACTGATTTATGATGAAACCTGGTGGTAACCAATTTAAAAGCAGCTGTCAGCATGAAATTCGATAAGTACGAGGGTTTGTTCTGGTTTAATTTTGCAGCAGGCCTACTTCTCTTTATTTATATGTGTACATCTTTTTATGCAGAATATATAATTTTCTGTTTCAAATGTCGGAATGTCGACATGGACATGGGGAAGATTTTCTGAAACCCTTCCTTGATGTTCAGTTGAACAGCCAGACCATACCTAATTTTAACATGTCATTATATTTAATATATAATTCCTTCAGTACTGCATTAAAATGTCAGAGGAACTTGTACCCAGAGGAATCTGGTCTAGAGACAACATTCCTACTAACGGAGTTAAGTTGATCCATATATATATGATTTGTGATGTAGAATCTGCACTAACAAATTCTTTCCGCTCTTGTTAGGAAGAATAATTCTGGCTCACCTGTCTTCAGCTCATTTATAAGCATATGTGTTAATAATGTGTGTTTCCAGTTTATTAAAGATCGATGTCCTCTGAAGTCATTAATTATGTACAGATATTATTCATGCTAAAATGGATTGCTGTTTTCCTCAATTCAAGAAATAATTTCCTTTTATTTTATAGGTGCAACAGCAGGAACAGGACAGATGGACTCTTCTGATGAGGTAGTTTAAATCTAAATACTGTAGAATTAATGAAGTTCACTTGCTAAAGTTTTACCTTGGGGACCTATCTTTAAATTCAAGTTAGTGTACATAATACATCTTCCTTTTATGTTAATGATCTGACTCTTGTGTGGGAATTTAGTTGGTAATCTTCAGCCGCAAGATAATCTGAGAAATGAAATATATTTCACTTTAAGTAAAGCTCTCCATGAACCATTAGTATGACACTTGTTGGATTTTCATTTTCTTAATGTATAATTTTATGTCCACTTGTTGTGAAGTTGAAAGAGTGTATGGCCACTTTAAGATTGAAAGTGCTTTTCTGAATTTAAAGTACAGCGAGAGCTGCCAGTATACAGAACAACTAAGAGATGGGCTGTTCCAAAATAGATATATGTGATAATTGGCTGTTAAATGGATATGAGTTTTGGTTGCTGTTTTGACGACAATTCAAGTTTAGCCAATTAATTTAAATTATGCCCAATATACCAAAACCCAATTAAGTTTGAATTTATTGTATTGACAACAACGAATCAATGACAGGAAACAATGTTGGGGGGCGGGGCGTATAAATACGAGGGCAGTTTGAAAATTGATCAGTGCAACTGTCATTCAAAGAAATAGACATCTTGCTGTCAAAGATACCTCAGAAGGCACTGTCTATCAAAGGTACCTTTTCCAATAAAAGCAGTAAAAAGTAAGACGACGACTCCGGGAGAAATCAGAATCGGAAGGACAGAAGAAAGTAACCGATTTGGAAGACTGTAAGGAAGACATAAGAGACTGTATGGACTTTGAGAGATGAACTTAATGTAGTATTTAATAACTGTGTTATTGGATCAGCAGTTTTGAAGAGTTGGTTAAGCATTGAGTCAATAGTTAAGAAAAAGGGGACTCATGTTTGTTAATAGATTTTGTTTAGTGTTTACTGTTAGAGGTAGGAAAATAAATTGTTATTTTTCTCTTTAAACAGTGGAAATCGGGGGGTTTCTGTCTTACTTTTAGCACATTGAGGCGAGGTGAGCTTTTCTGGGTGTTTTAGTTTTAATTAGTAGAGGGGTTCGACCTCCGCGTTGTAACACACTATATAGAAATTGTGTCTAAAGAGTTTCTATTTGGCTTCAAATTTACAAAATAATTATAAACAAGGAAATTTATTCATTCAATCCAAATTCATCATAACTTTTGAAAAGGCAAAATAAGTTTTACAAAAGTTAAATAATGAATGCTGGAAGTCTTAAAATAAAAACTAAAAATGCTGGAAATACAGATCTGATTAGGTAGCATCTTTTGGTGAATAGATGTTTCAGAGTAAGATGAGCTTTTATCAGGAGTTGTTTAGGAAATCACCTGTTGTTGACTTCACCCCAGTAATAATTAATATGATGGTATTTTAACTTCCAATAGTACTCTAATTTCAAGTGAGTTACACAAAAAAGTTTGCATTCCAGTGCATTACAATATATTGGTGCCTGTTGCATGTGAAGGTGATATAAAATCGATATCAGTGTGATAACTTAAACTGAAAACACATCTGTGTCAAGCAAGAAATCTTATGATGAGTAGCATAGTACCTTTCATTTATTTATCAAGTTCCAGAGTAATTTACACTGACTCAATTAATTTTTAAATACAGTGTCCTGTTATGTAGCCAGTAGAGGAAGGTCCCAATTGTAGCAAATGTTTGGCTGTCTCCATTTAATCTGTTTTAGGTGTTGTTGGTTGAAGGAGGGATATTGCCCAAGATATTGACAGAACTCCCTAGTCATTAAGTGATGCCTCAGGATCTTTGTTTTAAATCAAAACTAGGATAGAATAATCTGGGATATTGCAATTTTATAGACAGAAATATATTCACTCATTCGTGTTCTACTTTTCTTCAAAAGGTAATTTGCAATAACTCTTGGTATTAAAGGTATAAATTATAGGCTGGTGGGTTACATTTTCCTCTAATATACATTTCTTCATTTTTCAGGAGGAGCAAGATGGAAGTCAAGGTGTTGGCAAACGGAAAAGAGTTAAACTCTCTAATAGCACCAAAGGTATGTTTTTTAGAGACCTTATTGGTAATTGTTGGTAAAATAATGATTCTGTGAAATTATTGCTCTTGATGAAACTGCTCTTCTTTTGAAATCCCCCATTTGTGAATTGGTGAAACGATGTCCCTATTTGCTGAGGTACTGATTATACTTCAGTGCGCCTCTGAAGTTATTATCATTCCCGTGTCGGTGTTAGAAGTAGTGAGGATGTCACAGTCAGGTCCACTCTCGCTGAGTTTCTTTCACAGCATTTATATCTATGGCAGTGCGTTTGTGCTGTTTCTGTTGTTCCTGGCAAGATCCCCTTCACTTTACAGAAATTGGCAGTGATTAATCCGTTTTGTTCTTTTTGTAAGTAGAATCCTGGTCACCTGTGGTTGTGCTCATTGACTTATCCAACAATGTCAATGACTGTATTCTATATTATTGTCATTTTAGTTAAACCAAATTCGGGTTTGAGGAACAATGTCTTATCTTTCCCTTCGGCAACTTTCAATTCTGTTGTTTTGCATTGCTCTCATAGTATTATTTGAAAATATGGCTACAAGTGAAAAAAATACAAATGTTGGAAATCTGAAGTGCAATCATAAAATGCTGAACCCACTGAGCACATCAAGAAGTATCTGGGAAAAGAAACGACTTTCATAAGAATCGTAAAACAAATTCTTAAAACACTATACAAAATGTTAACTGATCTATTTTGCTAGATGGTGCTTAAACTCTCAATTATTTCATTTTTAATATCCCATTTTCAAATATGTTTTAATTTCATACTCTATCTGCAGATTTTCAATATATCAATTCCTCCAGACTATCCTGTTCCTTAGTTGTTTGCATTACTTATATTCCATAATTCTTCTTTTGATTGCTTTATGGGTTTGCCTATTTTAATATAAATATTAGCCCATTTTGCCTGATTTGGTCACTGCAGAACTGTCTTTTATTTTCAGTTCTGGATGAAGGTTATATTTGAAATGTAAATTTGCCTACTTGCTCCACAGATTTGACTTATTGTGTTGCTGTCATTTTCTTGTTTCAACATGGGTAAACTGGGCAAATAGTTGAATGCACTCCACGAAAGTGATCTAAGTGGTGTAACAATTATTTTTTTCAAAATAAAAATTGATTAGTGAATGCCTGATCATTCCACAGAAATTTTGTTTCTACAAGATGCTGTAGTGATATATAATAGCGATTTTTGAGAAGATTTATAGCACAGGTTGATAAGTATGTAAGTTACCTCGCTGAGCTTGAAGGTTTGTTTTCAGACATTTCGTCACCATACTAGGTGACATCATCAGTGAGTGTCTCCAGTAAAATGCTGGTGGTATGTCCTGCCTCTCTATTAATGGGTCTTGGTTTCTTAAGGTGGGGTGATGCAATTTCTGTTTTCTTTCTTCTTTTCAAGGGAAGGTAGATAGGATCTAAGTCAATATGTTTATTGATGGAGTTCTGGTTAGAATGCCATGCCTCTAAGAGTTCTCGTGCATGTCTTTGTTTCGCCTGTCTGAGGACGTATGTGTTGTTCCAGTCAAAGTGGTGTCCTTCTTTGTCTGTATAGAAACTAGTGATAGTGGGTCGTGTCTTTTGGTGTCCTATCTACCTTCCCTTGAAAATAGGGAAAAAAAAAGAACCAGAAATGACATCACCCACGTTAAGAACCAAAATCTATAATTGGAGAGGCAGGACCAGTGCTTTACAGGAGACTCTCTCTGATGATGTTACCTAGTATGGTGACGAAACGTCTGAAAACAAACCTTAAAGGTCAGCAAGCTAGCTTACATAGATATTTGTATAATTCTGAGGACACTATTCTAATTTCTGAAAAAGGCATATATTTTGCAGTAATTATAACGGTAAGGTAGTTGATGCTCAGAATTATTGCGAAGTAAATCGGACAGCAATTTCCACAATTCACAAGTATGCAGTTCTGTTTAAAATTATGGAAATTGCTGTCAGATCTGCATATTCCTCCCCAGGTGTGAACTTAGAATCCACACTGAGGCTTGGTATTGAAATGATTGCATTGGCATGACTTGTAATTTTGTACTTGACTACTCCCTGTGCTACAGATTGCAGAAAAAGTTAGGGTTAGAATATTTAGGAGTAAATAAATTTAATGGTGTGGTCTTACGGTAGTACAGAACAAACTATGTCTGACCATGAAAAGAATAGTTTTACAATTATGGTATCTTATTCCAACAGATGCAAATTAAAGTTTCATCTCATTCATGAGACGTGAGCTTGTTTACAAGGCAACATATATTGCCTGTCCCTATTTACTGGTGGGGAGGTGGTAGTGAGTTGCCACTTTGAACTACCATACTCCATGTGATTCAGATATACTCAGCACTGTTAAGTAAGGGGTTCCAGGATACTAATGCAGCAACTGTATCTGAACCACAGTTATATGTCCAAGTCAGATTGGTGTGAGACTTGGAAAGGAATTTGTTGGTGGTTGTGTTCTCACATGTCTGCTGTCTTGACTGTTCCAGGTGGTAGATGGTTTGGGTTTGGAAGGTGCTGGCAAACAGGCCTTAGGCAGTACACTTTTTAAAAATGGTCGCACATGCTTTGTCCATTATAGAGAAAATGGATGTTAATAGGATGACAAACAAGTTGACTTGTTTAAAATGCTGTAAAACTTTGTGTACCTTTTGGAGCTGCATAAATTCAGGCACTTAGGTATGCCACACATCTGGCTAGTTCCTTGTGGATAGTGGATTGGCTTTTATAATGCAAGATTTGAGATGTGCATTTATATATTTTAATATCATTTACTTTTTGATTTTTGAATTTTGAACTAGTGCCATATGAGTTTTGTGTGTGTCTGAAGATGTTTAATGATTAATTTGTAAGCACCTCTGTAGCCATTGTGGTTTTGTTTCAAAACAGTATTAAAGAGACTTCCTTGAGATTAATGGAGATTTGTTTACTTTGAGTGAATTTACGAATGAACAAAGTAAACAGTTTAATGTACATAGCTTTCAGATAGACAATACTGGAACTGTTTGAGCTTAGGAGAAATGCTTAAAGTTTGGAAAAAAGCATTATGATTTTAGTTTGGGCATTCTACAGAAGTCTTTGCTGAAGCTGGAGTGTAAAATAGTTGCTCCTGCGAAAGTAGACAGTTTTAGGACTGTTAAGAAAGAGGTTACCTCCAAGTAAAGAGGTTAGTTGAAATGTTTGCCAACCAGAAGATTCTTGATTAAAACCATGAATAGGTTATTTGAAATTGCAAAAGCTGAAGCTTAGTTAAGACCATAAGACACAGGAGTGGAAGTAAGGCCATTCGGCCCATCAAGTCCACTCCGCCATTCAATCATGGCTGATGGGCATTTCAATGTGACCTACGCGCACTCTCCCCGTATCCCTTAATTCCTTGTGAGATTGAGAATTTATCAATCTCTGCCTGAAGACATTTAACGTTCCGGCCTTCACTGCATTCCGTGACAGTGAATTCCACAAGCCCACCACACACTGGCTGAAGAAATGTCTCCTCATTTCAGTTTTAAATTGACCCCCTCTAATTCTAAGGCTATGCCCACGAGTCCTTGTATCCCCATCTGACGGAAACTAATTTCCAGCATCCATTCATTATCTTGCAAGTTTCTATTAGATCTCCCCTCAACCTTCTAAACTCTAATGAATACAGTCCCAGGATCTTCAGCCATTCATCGTATGTTAGGCCTACCATTCCAGGGATCATCCATGTGAATCTCCGCTGGACACGTTTCAGTGCCAGTATGTTCTTTCTGAGGTGTGGAGCCCAAAACTGGGCACCGTATTTTAAATGGGGCCTAAACAGAGCTTTGTGAAGTCTCAATAGCACATTACTGCTTTTACATTCCAACCGTCTTGAGATAAATGACAACATTATATTTGCTTTCTTAATCACAAACTCAACCTGCAGGTCAACCTTTAGAGTCCTGAACTAGTACTCCCAGATCCCTTTGTACTTTGGCTTTAAGGATTTTCTCACCGTTTTGAAAATAGTCCATGCCTGTATTCTTTTTCCCAAAGTGCAAGACTTCGCATTTGCTCACATTGAATTTATCAGCCATTTCTTGGACCACTCTCCTAATCTGTCCAAATCTTTTTGCAGCCTCACCACCTCCTCAGAACTACCTGCCTGTCTGCCTAACTTCGTATCATCAGCGAGCTTCACCATAATGCCCTTCATCCAGATCATTAATATAAAAAGTGAACAGCTGCGACCCCAACATGTGGGACATCACTTGTCACCAGCTGCTGTTTTGAAAAAGAACCTTTTATCCCAACTCTCTGCCTTCTGTCAGACAGCCAATCCTCAATCCATACGGCTCACATCAAACACCATGAGCCCCCATCATACTCAGTAGCCTCCCTTGAGGCACCTTATCAAAGGCCTTTTGGAAGTCCAGGTAGATAACATCCTCTGAACTCTACCATATTATGATCACTGCCTCCTAAGTGTTCCTTTACTTTAAGATCTTTTATAAAGTCTGGCTCATTACATAGCACTAAGTCCAGAAAAGCTTGCTCCCTTGTGGTCTCCATCGCAAGCTGTTCCAAAAGGTCATCCTGCAAGCATTCCACAAATTCCCTTTCTTCGGATCCACTGGCAACATTATTCACCCAGTCCATTTGCTTTTTGAAATCCTCCAGGATCACCCGTGACCTTGTCTTTCTGACATGCCCTATCTATTTCCTGGTACATCTTGCGCCCCTGGCCCTGACGAGTGCTGGGACGTCTGTGCATAACTCCCATTTGCGCTTCCTCAATTCCACCCACACAGACTCCACATCATCTGATCCTATGTCATTCAGTGCCATATTAACAGTAAATTATGTCAATTAACCAACAGTAAATTTTTAATCAATCACACGATACACAAAATAGATCAATTGAAATGCCTTACCTTAGCAACACACGAGAGTCCTTTTTTTTGGTTAGAGGATGAGGGCGGGTGGGAGACACTACCCGTGTCGTGTCTTGGGATTCAGCTGCTGCCAAAATAATATACCTGAAACTCCCGAGGTAAGTTTTTATATTTAAAAATTACCTTCCCGTTGGGCCACTGGTCGTCGATGTTGCTCCTCCCAATCCAACTGCTGCCAAAAAACAAAGAAGGAAAGTTGCGTGAAGGCTACATGAAGAGGTTGCTGTCTTGAACTTACCTACCTGTCTTAAGTTGTTAGTGAACATGATGCATTAAAGGCTGTCATACCCTGCTATTTAGAAGTCTCCATGGTTTCAAGAAGCATTTGATGTCTGGGCTATATTTAGATCTGTCAGTAGATTTTTTTTATTGCGGCTACTCATTTTCACAGAATAAGTGTCAGGTTCTTCACTGAAATTGTCGGGACTAGGGTTTATTCAACGTTGGAAATAAAGGCACTATATAAGGATACTGACCGTCTGCCTAACTTCTCATATTCTTGAGAGGTTTTTCCTCCAAGTTAGTGTATGGATTTCAGCTGTGGTATTTGGATCCATTAGAATATGATCCTATTCTACAGCGAAAAGCACTAAAAGTGGATCACTTAAACCAAGTGATGGTAGCACAAGATGGATTATGTTGCTAGATTTGCTACATTAACTTGTAGAAAATTGCAAGCATGTGAATTAGGATGAGGAGTAGGTCATTTGATCTTTTCAAGCCAGCTCTCTCATTTATTAAGATTGTGGCCTCAACATCACTTTGCAGCCTAACTTTGATACTGTTTGAGATCCCCGTTAGTCAAGAACCTTGTCTACCTCTGTCTTGAGAAATATTCAGTGGCCTTGCCATCACCACTTCCTGGCGAAGAAAGTTTCAAAGAAGCTTGATGCTCCAATAGAAAGAAAATTCTCCTCTTCTCTACCTTAAATGTACAACTCACTTATTTTTTAGATGTGTCCTCTATTTCTCATCTATCCTGCAATGGAAAGCATTGTATCAACATGCCCTCAGATAAGACTGATTTGGTTCAAGAAGATCACCTTTCAATCTTCTAGACACCAGTGGGTTTAGGCCCAGCCTATCTAACCTCTCAGTTGAAGATGCACTTCCCAGGTATCAGTTAAATGAGCCTTCACTGAACTGCTTGAACGTATTTGGATCTTTCTTAAAATAACAAGCCCATAACTCGACAGAATACCCCTGTTGTTGTCTCAGTAATATTCAGTAAAGCTTTAACAGAAGTACCCAATATTCCATTCCCTTGTCATGAACAATAACCCTACATTTGATTTCTTAATCATTTGCAGTATTATACCTGCATGCTAACTTTGTGATTCATGTATCGAGAAACCCAGATCTCACTGTACTTTAGAATTCTGCAGATTTTCTCCATTTAAATAATATACTCGTTTTCTACTGTTTCTTCCAAAGTGGGCGAGTCACTTTTCCTGCATTATATTCCACCTGTCAGATCTTGGCCCACTCACTCAACATATCTATATCCCTTTGCATACTCCTTGTGTCCTTCATACAACTTGCTTTCTGAACAATCTTTGTTTCATCAGCAAATTTAGGATTCAATCCCTTTTTTCAAATCATTGATGTAAATCGTTAAAGACCAAGCAATGAACTCTGTGGTATTCTACTCAACACATCCCACCAACCCAAAATAGACTCACTTATGTGTACTCTCAGTTTGCGAACCCACACTCTGTACATGTTAGTAAGGCATCTCCCATGCCGTGTGGTAACCTTTGAGGTGATATCTTGTCAAATACTTTCTGGATATCAAAGTACAGCAAGTAGTGCCATTGAAGTTTCACTTTATTCACATTATTTGTTACTTTCTCAACTCAAGTAAATTCATTAAACAAAATTTTCCTTCCACAACACCAAGTTGACTTTGCTTGATTGCGTTCAGATTTTCCAAATGCTCTGCTGTAACCTCCTTTTAATAATAGATTCCAGCATTTTCCACAGGACATATGTTGAGCTAAGTTTCATGCTTTCCATCTTTCTACCGCCTTCTTTGATGGAATCACATTCACTGCTTTCCAATCTGAATCTAGAATCTAGGGAGTATTGGGAACTTAGAGTCTGTGCCTCTATTATCTCAGCAGGTACATTTTTCGAGACACTGGGACAAAGTCAGGACCTCGATGCTGTGCCAGCCTTCTATTTCCTGGTGATTGCAATTGTTTTAAGTTCCTCCCTTCTTTTTGCCTCTTGACTCACAATGAAGGCAAATGCAAAATATCTGTTTAATTCATCCACTGTTTTTTTTTCTGTTATTAATTCGCCAGACCATTGTCCAGAGGCCAGTCTTCACTTTACTTGAACTTTTAATTTTTAAATACCAGCAGAAAAATTATCTGTTGTATACTTCCAGTTATCTCTCTTTTGTACTCTAATTACTCCCTCCTTATTTTTGTCATTCATTGCTGGTCTACCCAACCTTTGACCTGCCACCAATGTGTGCAGAATTGTACAACTTTTCTTCAAATATGATACTGTATTTAACTTGCTTAATTATCCGTGGATGGGGTGTATTTCCCCTGAACTCTTTCTTTTGCACTGGAATGCAGATTTTCTGGGTTGAAATATCTCCTTAAATGTCTGCCACTGTATATCTCTGTTGATCAATCTGTAGCTTTGATGTGGAGGAGCTGGTGTTTAACTGAGTGGACAAAATTAAAAATAGCATAACACCAGGTACCTGTTGGACTAAAACCTGATGTTGTGTGATTTTTAATTTTATTTGTAACAACATCCTAGCTTACCCTAGCCTTCTGCTAGATGGGATTGTGAAGAGGATTTGAAGATTCTTGAAGGTGATTTCGACAAGTTAAGTGCACAAGTGTATGGCTGACAAAGTATAACGTGGATAGTAGAGAGGTTAGCTACTTTGGTTAGATAAACAGAACTACAGTGTATTATTTAAATGCTAATAGATTGGGGAAGGTTGATGCACAAAGGGTGTTCTTATACACTCATCACTGAAAGCAGGCATGCAACTGCAGCAGTTTGGAAAGGAAAGTGGTATGTTGGCTTTTATTACAAGAGAATTTGAGTATGAAGCAAAGAAGTAATAATGCAGCTTTACAGGTCCTTGGTAAGATCACACCTGGAGTACTGTGTGCAGTTTTGGACTCATTATCAGAGAAAATATATACTTTCCATAGAGGAGTATGGCAGAGGATAACCAAATTGATTCCCAGGGGTGGCAGGTTTGAAGAGAAATTGGGTCTGCATTAACTGGAGTTTAGAAGGATAAGAAGTTGAAACTTATTAAATCTCATTGAAACTTACAAAGTTCTGACAGGGCTGAACAGACTGGATACAGGGATGAAGTTCCCCCTGCCAGTTGACCAAAACAAGGAGTCATGGTTTCAGGATATGGGGTCGGCCATTTCAGACTGAGATAAGAAATTTTTCACTCAACTATACAACTATCTGTCACAGAGGGCTACAGAGACCTGGTCACTCAATATATTTAAAAAGAGATTAGTGAAGTTTAAAGGCATCAAGGGTTATGGGGAGAAAATGTTTAGTATCGTGTTGAGATTAAAGATCAACCATGATCATGTTGAATGGTAGAGTGGGGTCAATTTTCTGAATGGCCTGTTTTCTGTGTTTCATGGCCTCATAATTGTCCTAGGTTTAAAACACTAGGCATGGATTCATTCTTCACTCCCTCAAAAACATGAAATTGGTTTTATTATGATCTCTACTACCTAGGGATACCTTCTCTATAAGTTTGTTAATTAATCCTGCCTCATGCACGTTACCAGATGTGGTATAGCCTCCTCTCTAGTTGGCTGTAGAAAATACAGTTGAAGAAAACTGTCTATGAACTCATCATCTCGGACACCTTTACTAATTTGATTTATCCAATTTCAATGTACATTAAAATCACGCAGGATTACGCCATATGTTACTCACAAGACTGAAAAATGTGTTGCTGGAAAAGCCCTTCTTCAGGAAATGATTTCCAGCATCTGCAGTCCTCACTTTCTGCTAGTTACTCACACGAACCTTTTATTTCAGTCCATCACGAAAACCAGCGTTCCTTCCATTGACTTTGTCCACACTTCCCACAGCCTCGGGAAAGCAGCTAACATAATCAAAGATCCCTTTCACCACAGTTACATTTTCTCCCAACCTCGACCATTGGGCAGAAGATACAAAAGTTTGAAAACATATCAACAGATTTAAGAACCATTTCTTCCTCGCTGTCATCAGACTTATGAACAGGATCTCTCATATGGTAGGATTGATCTTTCTGTGCACCTTCTCTGTAGCTGTAAACACTATATACTGATAGATACAAACTCTTTCTCAAATACTACTAATCTTCAAACTAATTTTAATCTGAATTTGACATGGGAGGCGCCTCAGCAACTTGGCCTCCACAGCCTTCTGCGCAACTGTTGCTGCTGTGGAGACCAATTCACTGAGTGTATTTAAGATAGAGCTAGGTATGTTCTTGATTGATCAGAGGTTCAGGGGTTACAGGGAAAAGGCAGGAGAATTGGGTTGTGGAATAAATCAGCCATGATCATATAGTCAAGAGACTTGATGGGCCAAATGGCCAAATTCTGCTCCTATATCTTATGGTCTTATTTAAGTCAGCAATCTTCAATCAGCCAGATATGCAAATCCTCTTTCTATATTACATTTCAGATTCATCCATTATGGATATTTTGAAACATAAATGCTTTCTAGAAGAACTATTGTTCTGGACTGTCAAATATGAGTTTCCACAGAAGATGGTAACGTTTCTACTAAACATGCTGCCTGATCAGAGCTATAAGGTATGTATGCATGCGCAAGATACAGTAGTGAATCCTTTGTGTTTTCAAATACTGTTGACTTAAATCAAAAAGTAATTCTTTTTAACACCTTTCGAGACTATAATATTTAAGTCATGTGGTTTTAAAATAATAATTAACAATACAAAGTAAACCACGTTCACTTTAGATATGTTACCTTTCTATTCGATATCATTTTTGAATTGCTGTATTCTTACTGTACTTGCACATTTGAAGCAAATAGCTATATTGTTAGTCCCAGCAAGACAGCAGATTGTTTATATTGTCTATTTTGGATTGTTTTCTATCAAGAATGCATGAGTGGTTGCATCTATATACAGAGATATAGATCCTGAAGTTAAATTCACGTACTCTGACAGCACAGGCTGAAGTACTTGCACTCTTTGATTTAAACACAAACAAAAACTTTTGTATTAAAGTGCAATTATATTGCAATAATTGACCTCATTGTCCAAATTATGCAAAGGAAGGAAATCATTTGGAAGAATGTGGTGTAGTGGTAATGTTGCTGGGCTATAACTTAATCCAGTGGATCAAGTTAATGCATTAGGGGAATCTATTCAAATCCTACTGTGGCACCTCGGAGTAAGTCCGGAATTGAAAGCAACGTCTCTCTAGTGGTGACTATGAAACTATCGTCAATTGTTGTTAAATCCCATTTGGTTCATTAAGCCATCAGGGAAGAATATCTGCCATTCTCACTTTGTCTGATTGCAGGTGACTTGAGATCTACTAACGTGGTTGACTCTTAATTGCCCTTTTGAAGTGCTACAGCAAGTAACTGAGTTCCAGGAGAATTAAGGATGAGCAACAAATGCAGGCCCAGCAGGCAATACACACATCCCATGAAAAATTAAATAATAAACATGTCTTCAGTAACACAAGTATTTAAGTTGCTCCATGTTTAGTTACTGAATTAAGAGTTATTTGTATTACTAAGTATCTGTTTAAGTTGTTTTCTACTTCACATATTTAACAACGAAACAATTTCTATTTTAATGAAATGGCAAGAAATAGTAGCAGACAAGTATCCTGAATTCCTGAATGAAGTAACTTTGATTTAGAAATCTAACATTTCAGTATGTTTCTGAGATTTCCAACAGCTGTTCTAATTGTGCTAGTTAATTACTTTTTGGCAAATTAATGAGTGAAACTCAATGGCTTACAAATCTAGATAACTGTTTTAGTTCAAAAATAATTAAAGGTGGAAATTAAAAAAAAGGCTTATCTATTTCCTGCAGGGCCCTTGTATATTTTGCTTTTTGGGAGTTGGACCAGTGCAAGGCCATTTTGCAGCCTGATTTCTGGTCAGATCAGATGTCACTTGATTAAACATGGCACAGCCTTGCATTTTGTACCTAGACTTCTACTCAAGTTAAGATTGTATTGAAAAATATATTTTTCTACTGAAATGCAAGTAACGTCTGCAAATAAAAATCTTCGATTAAAGTGGAAAAGATGATTTTTAATTGCAGCATTGTTTCCTGGACTTGCCTTGTGCTGCATAGAGGAAAAAATCATTGATGTGAATTATAATCATCCTAAACCAAGAATATGTACTAAGTTTGCATTGGGTATGGGAAATCAAATTTGTAGGAATTCAAACTCCTGCCCCCTCTGTTAGGCATGTATTTTTTTTCTAAGCATATCACTCGGATTATTTGCAATGGGAAGTTTTTCAGTTTATATTTTCAAAAACAACTATGCCTTTAAGTAGGAAGATGAATTCAGCAATTTGACCCAATCTGAGACTTTGCCAGAAGGTCACAAAACATTGGAGCGTAAGTAACCCATTCAGTCCATCAAGTTTGTTCTGCCATTTCATAGCTGTTCTGATAACCCTCAACTCCACATTTCAGCCTTGCTGTGAAGAATTCTAGAGATTCACTGCTCACTGAGAGAAGAAATTCCTAATCATCTTTTTCCTTAGACAAAGGGCCCAAAACTGATCATAATATTTCACTATGGCCCGGGATAGTTTTAGCAAAACCTCCCTACTTTGTTATTCCATTCTCTTTAAATAATGGCCAATATTCTATTTACTTTTCCTGTTGCCTGTTGAACTTGGATTCTGGACTCTTCTGATGCATGCACAATATCCCCCAAATCCTCCTGTTCTGTAGCTTTCAACAGTCTTCTTCAATTAAATAATATTCTGCTCCTCTAACTTCAGACCAAAGTTCTGCACTACCTCACATTATGTTCTATGTGCCAAGTTTTTGCCTATTGCTTAGCCTGTATGTAGCTCCCCACAGACTCTTTGTATTCCTATCACCACTTGCCTTCTCACCTATTTTGATGACCTTGGCTATAGGCCTTGTTTTCTCAACCAAGTCTTGCTCTAGTGGAGAAAATGTGGTAGAGCATGTGTTTTGTTGAGATCTTATAATGCAATAATCCAACTGAGATTAATAATTCAGAGTTGGGAACAATGGATTATGATGTGATGAGCAAGTACTTGGTCTGAATTTCCTTCAATAATATGTTTTTCATGTTGTCCCTCATTTGAAGCTGATGCCACATAGTTGGTGGTACTTTCGGTAGTTAACCCAATGCCGGGTGTCACATCCCTCGGTGGGAGAGCATTTTGGTGATATTGATCATGACCTTTACGATACCCATGGAAAGGGATAGGAGCAGACGATATGTGAAAGTATTTAATTGGGGGAGGGGGAATTACAATGCTATTAGGCAGGAACTGGGTGCCTAAATTGAGACCAGATGTTCTCAAGAAAATGCATGACAGAAATGTGGATGTTGTTTAGGGAGCACTTGCTGATGGTGCTGGACAGGTTTGTCCCACTGAAGCAAGGAAGGGATGGTAGGGTGAAGGAACCTTGGGTGACAAGGGATGTGGAACATCTAATCAAGAGGAAGAAGCAAGCTTACTTAAGGTTGAGGAAGTGGGGATCAGACAGAGCTCTAGAGGATTACAAGAGAGCCAAGAAGGAACTGCAGAATGGACGTAGAGCTAGAAGAGAACATAAAAAAACTTTAGCAGGTAGGCGGATAAAGAAAACCCTAAGGCATTCTACACATCTTGTGAGGAACAAGAGGATGGCCAGAGTGAGGGTAGGGCCAATCGGGGATGGTGGAGGGAACTTGCATCTGGCGTCAGAGGAAGTAGGGGAGGTTCTTAATGAATACTTTGCTTTCGTATTCACTACTGAGAGGGATCTTGACTTTTCTGAGGACAGTGCGAAACAGACTAGAACAGGTTGATGTTAGAAAGGAGGATGTGCTGAAAAATTTGAATCCCCTGGGCCAGACAGGATATACCCTAGGTTACGACAGAAAGCGAGGGAAGAGCTTGCTGAGCCTTTGGCAATGATCTTTGTGTCCTCACTGTCCACTGGAGTTATCAAATGATTGGAAGGTGGCAAATGTTATTCACTTGCTCAAGGAAGGGAACAGGGATAATCCTGGGAATTATAGACCAGTCAGTCTTTCGTCAGTGGTGGGCAAAGTATTGGAGAGGATTCTGAAACAGGATTTGATTACTTGAAAAACTACAGTTTGATTAGAGATAGTCAACATGGCTTTGTGAGGAGCAGATCATGCCTCACAAACCTTATTGAATTCATTGAGGATGTGATAAAATGCATTAATGAAGGTAGAGGGGTGGATGTGGTGTACATGGTTTTAGCAAGGCGTTTGATAAGGTCCCCCATGGTAGGCTCATTAAGAAAGTAAAAAGGCATGTCTGTCTGGATACAAAATTGGCTGGCCCATAGAAGAAAGAGCGTGGTGGTAGTTGGAAAGTATTCAGCCTGGAGCCAGGTGAGCAACAGTGTTCTGCAGGGATCGGTTCTGGGACTTCTGCTCTTTGTGATTTTTAAAAATTATTTGGATGAGAAAGTGGAAGGGTGCGTTAGTAAGTTTGCCGATGACGCAAAGGTTGGCGGAATTGTGGATAGCGTGGAGAGCTGTTTTAGTTTGCAACGAGACTTTGACAGGATGCAGAACTGAGCTGAGAAGTGGCAGATAGAATTCAACCTGGAAAGTTATGACATGTTTCATTTTGGAAGGTCGAATTTGAATAGAGATTACAGGGTTAAAGGCAGGATTCTTGGCAGTCTGGAGGAACAGAGGGATTTTGGGATCCATGTCCATAGATTGCTCAAAGTTGCCACCCAGGTTGATAGGGTTGTTAAGAAGGCATATGGTGTATTGGCTTTCCTTAACAGGGAGATTGAGTTTAAGAGCCATGAGGTTTGCTGCAGCTCTATAAAGCCTGGTTAGACCACACTTGGAATATTGTGTTCAGTTCTGGTCGCCTCATTATAGGAAAGATGTGGAAGCTTTAGAGAGGGTGCAGAGGAGATTTCCCAGGATGCTGCCTGGACTGGAGGGCATGTCTTATGAAGAAACATTGAGGGAGCTAGGGCTTTTCTCATTGGAGTGGAGAAAGATGAGAGGTGACTTGATAGAGGTGTACAAGATGTTGAGAGGCATAGATAGAGTGGATAGCCAGAGACTTTTGCCCAGGATGGAAATGTCTGTCACAAGGGGGTCATAATTATAAGGTAATTGGAGGAAGGTTTAGGGGAGATGTTCGAGGCAGGTTCTTTTATGCAAAGAGTGGTGGGTGCGTTCAATGCACTTCCAGCAGTTTTATTACAGTCAGATACATTAGGGACACTTAAGTAACTCTTGGATAGGCACTTGGAAGTTAGTACAATGAAAGATATGTAGGTTCGTTCTGTTCTTAGAGTAGCATAAAGGCCGGCACAACATTGAGGGCTGTACTGTTCTATGTTCTGTTTAACACAAGTGGTTGTTAACTGAAAGCATTGATGAAATGGTTGATCTATTGATCATGTATTCATTTTCCTGTAAAAAAACATTAAGTAGCATTCCATTCAGGAGTTTAGACTCTCTTAATATTGTTCTAATTGGGGGTGACAACAAATAATTTGGTACCCTTGGTCACTGTGGTTAAAATGGGTCTAGCACATACCGGACCTAGTTTTACCAAAGTTGGTAAAGATTAACAAAATGATGGCAGGGAAAAATCAGCTGGTTCGTTAAAAATCTGCCTTGACTCGACGGTCTCTTTGCTTACCCACTGTATGATGTCAAAGTGTCATAATAAAATTTTGCAGTATTAATTTTTACTTTTTTTTTGCAGATAGCTTTTACTAAAACGTTCGTTCAACATTATGCCTTCATTATGAAAACTCTGATTAAGAGCCATGAATCAGACACTATGTCCAATAGGATTGTTCATATCAGTGTTCAGTTATTTAGCAATGAAGAATTGGCACGGCAGGTGACTGAAGAATGTCAGCTGCTGGAAATAATGGTCACTGTGCTACTTTATATGATGGAAAGTTGCCTTATCAAAAGTGAGTTGCAAGGTGAGTGAAAATTTAATTTTATGACATCTAAACTTGTGGAAAGCTGTTTTTCTTATTTTTCCTTAATTTTTGAGA
Source organism: Chiloscyllium plagiosum (assembly GCF_037043375.1). Classification (NCBI taxonomy): domain Eukaryota; kingdom Metazoa; phylum Chordata; class Chondrichthyes; order Orectolobiformes; family Hemiscylliidae; genus Chiloscyllium; species Chiloscyllium plagiosum. The sequence goes on from NW_028270145.1 coordinate 55,452,422, forward strand.
AAATGAAATCAGGACAGATTTGCTGTCTTTGCTTGTATATAATTGGGCACAATTTATTTTGTAATACTTAAAATTAAAGATACGAAAACATCACTTTCAGGATTTTGTATGTCAAAAGGAAACATTGGGTTCTGTGATATAATTGAATATAACTTGTAGTTTGTGTTCATTTTTGAAATTAATTTTTTTTCATTATTTTAGATGAAGAAAACAATTTTCATGTTGTTGTAAACTGTGGTGAGCCACTCTTGAAAAACAATACATACTGGCCTTTGGTTAGTGATTTTATAAATATCCTTTCTCATCAAAGTGTGGCAAAACGTTTCTTGGAAGATCAGGGCCTTCTTCAGATGTGGATGAATTTTGTTTCCTTTTTTCAAGGTAAGTTTCTTTTCTGAGGATTATTTCATTTTGTTTTGTTTTTAGAGGCTGGTACTTTGAATATTTTACATAGTATATAAATAAGAATAATATCTTCTTTCTGTAGCCCAGTTGGGAACACAAGGCTTAAATCTGGAGTAGGCTGCTTGGCCTTTTGAGCCTGCTCTGCCAATTCAGTAAAATTATATAATAAAATTTGTAATCAAGCCTGGCATATTGACCTGTACATTGCAGAGGCTGAACTCCAACACTCCGACACCTTTGCTATCTTCTCTGGACCATGACGGCACAATTAAACATCAGTAACCTCATTTTGTCTCATGATCTCCCCATATAGCGTCCAAACTGATAGTCCCCCAACTGCATACAGCCTGTTTCCACCACCTTCCTGCTCTGAAGAAGAATCTCTGGACCCAAAGCATTAACTGTGCTTTATCTCCACAAATGCTACCAGATCTGCTGAATTTCTCCAGCAATTTCTATTTTTGTTTCAGTCTAATCATTATTGACTTTCTTGTCTGTATGCCCCAAAATATTTGTGTCCCTTACCTACCCAAAAACCTACCTAACTCAGCCTTGAATAAATTCAATGACTCAGCCTCCACTTTTTTCTGGGGAAGAAAGTTCTACAGAGAAATGGCTGTATGAGAAAGAAATATGTCCTTGTCTACATTTGAAAATAAAGACTACGTTTTCTTGAATCACAAAACACTGTTACACTGTTTATGTGTCACAACATCCAATTTCCTCTGTACTCTGAGTTCCGCATTCTCATTCCATTTCTCCAGTTCTAGCTGTTTTCAGTTAATGGGCTTTTGTGAGATAGAATTCACAAGTGTTGAGACTTTTTTTTTGCATTTTGTCTTTGCCCTCAAACTGTGCGGTTGGCTCTTCATGCTCTTTGTGTTCTTACTAATTGTGAGATCACTATCTTCGAGGTCCTACTTTTTAACTTGCTTCCTAACTCCCTATATTTTACTTTTCAGCATCTTCCCTTTTTTTAAACCAATGTGTACCATGACCACTGGCTGTTAATTCTCCCATTCCCAGAATGTCCTGCAACTGCTGAGACGTTCTTGATTTGAGCATCTGGAAAGCAATATTCTGGAGTCTTATTTGTGGCCACAGAAACATTTATCTATTCCCCTTATGATTGAATTTTCAACACTAGTCTTCTCACACTGAGAATTATAGCACCTGGGATTATAACACATGCAGGAATGGTCTCAGCCTGTACAACCAAGCCAACTATGGTGCAACAAATTTTGCTTTTGCTACATTCTTCTCACAGGCCAGACCCCTAGCAACATATAATGCAATGTAACTACTTTGCTGGAAATGGCCAGAGGGAATTCCTGCACCACTTGCTAGTCCTCTTTCTCTGTCTGTGGTCATCCATTCCCTCCCTGTAATGTCTTAGGAGTGAACACTTTTCTGTAAGTGCTTACAATATTATTCGCAGCCTCACGGATGCTCAGTGTCCCCAGCTGCTGTTCCAACTCCAAACCTCAAGCTACAAGGAACTGAGACCCGTCCTGCTTGTTTTCTAGTCCCAGGCACTAGAACTGTACCTGACTTCTCTCGTAGAGCAGGAGGCGCACACTGTGACTTTGATCTCTCCTTCCATGCTTTACCCCTTTAAATTCAACTCTTAGGTTGCCCTTTAAATCAAATAATATCATATACTCTAGGGGCCTTCACCAGAACTCTGTACTCTTGCCTTTACAAACTATAAACTCAAAATAAAGACCTTACAAATTATGTGATTAAATAGTATAAGTAATCACCTGACCTTACTCACCCAGTCAGCTGTTTCTCTTGACCCATGTGACTTTTCCCAGATTGCTTACTGTTATGCTCCTGGAGGACACTCTCTTCTCAAACTGCTTCACTCTGATGGCGACTGCAGACACTTTTTCCAGACAGTTTCACTGTGATGCTGCATTGCATCAGAGAAATTGACTCAGCTGATTCCTGAAATGAGAAGGAAATGCCTTTCGAGGAAAAGGTTTAATAGGTTGGATTGTTATTGATATTAGTTGAAAAGAATGAGAAGTTATTGTGTTAAAAGATAGAAGATTCTGTTAGGACATGGTGAGACTGTGGAGTATGGTGTTTGCCCCCATATTTAAGAAAGGATTGGAGACAGTACAAAGAGATTAATTAGGCGGATTCCTGAAATGAAGAGTCCAGAATATCCTGTTGAGGTGTTTCAGATTTTGAGAGGTCTTAACCGGGTACATGTTGAGAAAGTAGTTCCATGGTTGGGAAGTCTTGAGTTAGGGGGCAAAGTTACATAATAAGGATACACTCATTTAAAACCCAGAGGTGAAGGAATTTCTTTTCCCTGAGTGAGGTGAGTGTCTGAAATTCTCTACCGCAGAATTGTAGAGGCTAGATCACTGAATGGATTCAAAGAGGAGGTGGATAGATTTTTAAAAATTGAGGTGTTGAGGGCTATGATGTGCTTGCATGAAAGAGAAGTTGAGGCCTGGGGCTGATCAGCCATGAACTTATTGAATGATAGGGTAGGCTTGAGGAAATGAATGCTGAAAATGTGTTGCTGGAAAAGCGCAGCAGGTCAGGCAGCATCCAGGGAACAGGAGAATCGACGTTTCGGGCATAAGCCCTTCCTCACTTTCTCCTTGAGGAAATGAATGGCCTACACCTCCTATGTCTTATGTTATGACTTGATAGATGGACTTTACTATATAATTGGATGGATTTGTTACAGGAATAATGTTCCCCTCTAGATAGAGTCAAGATTGCGGAGAGGAGGGTGGAACGGATGGGTGGTCAAGAGGGCAATACTGAGTTGGAGGCTTGGGATATGGCGGGGGGAGGGGAAATGATACTGGTGAAATCCACATTGATTCCATGTGTTTGCAAGGTCCCAAGGCGGAAGATGAGGCGTTTTTCCTCCAGGTGTCGGGTGGTTAGGGTTTGGTGATGGAGGAGGCCTAGGGCTTGTATGTTTTTGGTGGAGTGGAAAGGGGAGTTAGTGTTCAGCTATAGGGTGGTGAGGTTGGTTGGTGCGGGTGTCCTCGGCATGTTCTCTGAAATGATCTGCGAGTTGGTGTCCTGTCTCCTCAAGACCACATCGGGCGCAACAGATACAGTAGATGACGTGTGTCAGCACAGTTTGAAAATAAGGAATCTCTTAATCAAGATGGAAATGAAGAATTTTTTCTTTTCTGAGGCTGTTATGCTTTGGAATTCTATTCTGCGTAGAGTATTGGAGGTTGGACCCACAAATATATTCAAGGATGAGTCGTACATGTTACGATAGACAAGGGAGATGAGAGTTATGTGCAGGGGTGGGGCAGGGGGAATACAAGTGAAAGTGGAGTTCAGGTCACAATCAGATGTGCCATGATCTTAATGCAACAGTCTCAGGGGTGCTTAATGGCCTACTGTTGCTCTTACTACTTATGATTTTCCTTTGTACTACACTTATCAAAGTATGTACAAAAAAGGTATGTGCATTCTGATCTGACTCTCTTACTGTATGCAGAAATGTTTGTGGCACTGAATGCCATGTATTCTCTCTTTCTAGTTAAATTTGAGCATCTACAACATTGGTGCTCAACAATATACATGTTGTACGTAAAATGTTACAGTACAGAAGGAGGCTATTTGACCATCGTGCCTGAATGGGCACCCCAAAGAATTACCCAGTTAGTCCATTCTCCAGCCCTATCTCCATAGCTTTCTGAATTCATCACTTTCAAATATATATTCTCTGGGTCTTTACTCTGTGGCATTTAGAAGGCTGGATCTCACTGATACTTAGAATACTGAAAGGCATGGATAGAGTGAATGTGGAGAAGATGTTTCCAGTAGTAGGAGAAACTAGATGGAACAGCCTTAGGGTGAAGGGAGGACCCTATAGAATTGAAATGAGAATGAACTTCTTCAGCCAGAGGGCGGTGAATTTGTGGAACTCATTGTCACAGAAGGCCGTGGAGGCCAAGTCATTGAATGTTTTTAAGACAGAGATAGGTTCTTGATTAGTAAGGAGATCAAGGGTTATAGAGAGAAGTAGGAGGGAAATATATCAACCATGATCAACTGGCAGAGTAAACTCAATGAGCTAATTCTGCTTCTGTACCTTATTGTCTTGCGGTCGAAGTAACAAAACCAGTGGTCAAGCCTTACAATCTGAAATTTGTCAATCATACTAATGTGATAATAAACTCATCATATTTGACTTGTTTTAGACTCATGACATTATTTTAATTGCATCGTCACCTTGTTTTTTTCAACTTTTCTAGGAATGAATTTAAACAAACGAGAGTTAAATGAGCACGTAGAATTTGAGTCTCAAACATATTATGCTGCATTTGCAGCAGAATTGGAAGCCTGTGCACAGCCAATGTGGGGACTTTTAACACATTGTAAAATTAGGGTAAGATATTTCCATGTCCTGTTATCAAGACGTACAAAGTCTGAAATTATGCTCAGTGCTGAAGTAATGTTTGAATAGTTACTGGAATATACTTAATTGAATTTCACTAATCACAGAATAGCACATTGATAATCTGCCAGTATGAATGATCAGATTTGTGATCCTTGTCCCTGAATGTATTTGTTTTACTTGAATGTGATGATGATTTTGTTCTTTGACTCATTGGACGGTGAATTGCATGATGTTGAGCAGATAGGACTAGCAAAAACCGAAATAAAAACAAAGTGTTGAAGTAACACAGAAGATTTACCAGTATTTGAATAACAGGTTGTCATTGAAGGCCAGTACCCATTGTCAGAAGCAAAAGACAGAAATTTTTATTTTATTTTATACTTTATATATAAATTAATATGATTGAGAAAATGGGAAAGAAAACTGAGTAAAAGACAAGAGTGGGTTTTAATGATGTATGTTGCTAAATGGGCTTGCTGATAATCTTCAAATAGCTTTTTGTAAAAGCTGGAAAGAAGTATAAAATGCATGGATGGAAAAAAATAATTTGAATCACTATGAATAAAAAATCAACGGTCAGTAAGGCATGTCAAAAGCTCAGTAAGGCAATAGCATGACTAATCAGGAAAAATGGGGGAGCAGCAAAAGTCGGAGTTGAGTAAATTAATATTTAGGAAGTTGTAAATGGATCAGCAAAAGGTTAAGGTAAGTCCTGTAGGTTAGTAAAGTTTGGCAGACAGAACACTTGCAGTGGATTGTGACATTTTGCAGAGTCATTTCTCTATCTTCATAATGAAGGCAAAATAATACCACTGACCCAGTAATATATTCTCTTAGAAAAATAAGTTTTTTGCCTTGTATGGTGCATAATTGAACTTTTTTTGAAAAGTTGGTTGAAGTGGTGGACTGAGAAACATCCGTGGATGTCGGAGAAAATTACTGCACGTGCTGGGGAATGTTGTTTTTCTAGTTTTCCGTAAGAATTTTAAAAACTCCTTCACTGTTAGTTCAAGCTGAACTGATGGAATGGGAAGCAATTTATTATTGATATAATTATGAAATTGGCTTCATAGCAGGAGATTGAGAACAAGTAAATTGTCATGTGTTGGCAGGCTGTGAAAGATTGAAGCATTCGTCGAACATCGGTTTTGGAGCCTCAACATTTCACCTTATTTATTAATGAGATTGAAAGTCATAGATTGAATATTTCTAAAGATAGACATCATTTTAATTAGTGTGTTCAGAAACATAAAATTAATAGGATTTTTAAAGATTAAGGAAGTAAGACTGTGACACATAGTTTTGAATCTAGGCAAACGTGAGGTTGAATTTAAAGAGAATAGTGTACGTTGTATTTTCATAATTTACAATTCAAGAGCAGACGCTCAAAAGTTATCATAAAGTCTAATGAAAAATCTAATTGTACATAGAGGACTGGAGTACAAGAGCATAAATATCCTGTTTCAGCAGTACGAAGTCCTGGTTAGATCACACATGGAGTATTGAAAGGGGTCCTGGATATCACCACTTCAAGAGGGGTGTATTGGTCTTGGGAGGAGTGCATTGTAGGATTATCAGAATGAAAGCTGGACTCTAAGGTTAAATTAGGAGATATAGGGCGGTATTTAGAAGGTTAAGGAGTAATCTGAGTAATATTTTTGAGATATTAAAAAGAACAGATAGGTGAGATAGAAACTTTCTGCTGGTTTGTGGCATAAACCTGGTTCTTAGACTTTAAGACTATGAGGAGTTAAATTAGGAAACATTTCAACTCAAAAGGATGCTCATAGTTTGGATCGTTCTTCTACAAATGGTAAATTATGCTGGAACAATTAATTTTAAATCTGAATTTTGTATTAAGTTAAAGATAGGTACTTGGATTTAGGCGACTGATCAGCCATGATCTCATGCAGTGACTGAACAGGCTTGAGGGGTTAAATCACCATCGTGCATTGCTTTTATGAATGAAGACATCTTTTGAGCAATTAATATACTGAAACTAGATTAACATAGGAACAGGAGTTGGCCACTCTGCTTCTCGAGCCTGCTCTGCCATTCTGCTAGATCATGGCTTATCATTTAGGTCGACTCTACTTTCCCACGCTAATAAGTGCAGTTGATTTACAAAAGGCTTTTATAAAGAATTGCACAAAAATTACTATGAAGGTATCATGTGATTGTTATAAGTACATGGTTAAAAGATAGGGGTAACAAAATGTTCTAAGGGGACTGAGGACAGCAGTTAGTTAGGTGCTGGACATCCTGAATTTACAGAAACTACTGTCAAGTCAAGGTAGTGAAAGTCACGGATAAAGTCAAAATACAATTTTTTTTATTCTAAACATTGTGTAAATTTTTGACCCGTCTGAATCCAACAAGTTCAACGGAGTTTGAAACTGGTTGATCAGTGTCATAAAATTTCATAACTACAATTGGTTGCAATAAGCAATTATTATTTGCAAATATGTTGTGTTCTATTGAATCTTTGTAGGGATTTGATTAGGTCACACTTGTGGGTACTGCATTCTGATACAGTCCCCAAGATATTTAAAAAAGAGGTTGCTCAAGTCCGCGAGGCAGTATGTAACAGATTTTTTTGCAATGTCATGTGAAAGGCTATGTTGAGCTCTTCAGCTTTGAAAATGTATGTTTGAAGGAATTTTATTTGTGTTATGTAAGATACGTAACAGGATAAAGAAAATAAAATCTGGAACAAGGTTTTTAGGTGCAGTAGGGTAGGAGGTACTAATGATGACAAACACTAAACATTGGTTGCCATAAAGAACATTTGAGGTTGGAGCATTTGATATAATAAAGTGCCTAGTTCTCTAAGTGACAACTCAGGTGGGTGAATATTGTGGAATGTAAGTAAATGAGAACTAGGATCATTTTCACCTGAATGGAACTGTGTCCATATGTGGATTTTGCGATTTAGATGTTACTTTGGAAAGTGAAAAATGGTCAGTAGTATCTAACCACCTGAATGAGTCCAGAGAAGGGATGCTTGTGTCAGATGGAAGTTAAGATGAGTACAGGTTTCTCCCAAAACATAGAAGGTAGGGAGACATTTACTTGGTATTCTTAATGCAATTATTCAGTTACCTTAGCTATCTAGTTTAGTGAGCGTGTGATGCCAAGCAACATGCATGAGTTTGTAAGAATTAGGAAACTAATTGTTAAGGCTGAAATTAAGATATTTTTGGTAACTAAGCATGTGTTAGTTTATTAATATTAGCATTGCTAATTGTTTGATTGAACTGAATTAGAAAAATCTTATAATTTGACGAGGCATTTTTGTGAACTTCTTTTGTAGGAGACACAGGAATATACCAGAACTGTGGTCAGATACTGTCTGGATGCATTGCAGGATTGGTTTGATGCCATTAATTTTGTTGATGAGGTACTGATGAAATGGAGCAATATATTTTCAAAATACATTTTATCTTTATATGCATGAATTGTGTTAATTCAAAATAATGTGAATGTGGCTAATTAAGCTGTAAGGGAGTAATTTAATAATGCACACTGCTGAATTGAGATCTTTTTGAAAAACAGAAGTACATTTATTATTTGAAAGTCTGTTTTAAAAAAAAAATCAATTTTCTTAGCCATATGGTGAGATGCTCTTCCATGTCTCCAGGTTTTCTAGGAAGTCATTCAGTCGGTAATTTCCCAAGGTGTAGTTCCTTAGGGTCTAATATTGGATGACACTGTTTTGATTCTGTCAGGCAAATGCAATCGTAAATATTAGTTCCCATTAAGTACTGTTTTGACATTGATCATTGTTTTCTTGCCAGTTCATGATTGTTATCTAAAACTGGAATTACTTGTTCCAAATCAGCAAAAGCTTGGCTGTGCTCAGCAGCTTAACACCATGGTGGCATTGAGGTGGATACGTTGGAATGGTGTGTGGCAAAGTATCCAATGTAGTGGAAGATAAAATAGAAACATCATTGTTCATTATGTTAAAAATTAGGGCAATATCATAAACTGAACCTTTTCCTTTCAGGTGATGGGAATGTAATAAGAGTACATGATCAAAGTCCCTTTACTGAGATACTTAGCAAGTGACTACCTGTAATAGCTAAATTCTTTGATGAGAGGCAGGAAGTGACTTACTAACAGAGATTAATATACGTGTACATTTCACTTAATGGATCGTTACTCACCTGGACCTGTTCATCAGTAAGAATTTATTGTCAACTGCAATACTTTAAAGACATTCTCCCAGTACACGTTATAGAATCTGTGACTGGAATTGCTCAGCATTTGATCCGGTGAGAATCTACATCAGAATCCTGGCACTATTAGCAGTATCTCACCTGCAGTATGTTATAAACTATTTTTTATTTCTAGCACCACTCAATGAACTGAATTTCCTGCCACACCGGTTTCCAGTATGCACTGGCATTTGAGTGTGAAAAAACTTTACTGCTTCAGGTGGATGTTTTAATACAACTTCGCTTATTAGGACTGAGTCTTTTTTAGAATGGTATATCTAGTTGAGCAATGAGCTAAGAGACAAAGCACTTGACCATCATTTTCCAAGTTCCACAACAGTGAAGGGTGACTGGAATGTTGACCTATATCTCCAGTGGATTAGATTTCAAAAATTGTAGAAGTGAAACTTAAGTTTTGCAGGGCCTGTATCCAGCTAGAATTTGATATCTAGTTTTAGATACCATGCCTCAGGAATGATATATTGGCCCTTTAGGGTCTGGAACAGAGTCACCAAAATTATACCAAAATCGGACAGTTGTAAAAGCCAAAACAAATATTTTCATAAATGCCGACTACTCGTCTAGAGCCAGACATCAGACATGATCTGAGGTATAAGATCCATTCTTCTGATTGTGGTAACTTTAATGATTGTTCATGTTTGTCTTTGAAAAAATTGATGTTGAGTATTTATGTTTCATCTAAATTTTGAATGCTGGAACTTGCATTAATATATTTTAGCAAACCTGTGCCTGACCACTCTGTGGTAGAATGCTGTCCAAAGGCAATCTTGTTAACGCCCTGGATTGTACATTGGCAGATATTTTTATGCAACAGTTGTAATATTGTCCTTTGTTAGATTATGTATTTTAACAAACAAAGCAAAAGTATTTATTTTGACATATACAATTCTGTCCTGTATGAATTTGTAATGAGTAGTAGTTTGTAATATTGGAAACTATGGTTGTTTACAATTGTAATAATTAAACATTAAGAAAATTTGGTATGTGAGTATTAATTTTTTATTCTTCCCCCCCCCCTTGAATTTAGCCTGCTCCTAATCAGGTTACATTTCACTTGCCTCTTCATCGTTACTATGCCATGTTTCTGAGCAAGGTAAAGTCATTTTCAATACAATGTATTCAAAATCATTTTAAAAACTTGACTATTATTTAAAAAGAAATGTTAAGTTGTTTCATAATTTTATATATGTATATAGTGGGTATAAAAATCTGCTCAGTTTTTGTGTATTAAGTCCATTGGACTAAATATCAGATGAATGTCCATATGATGATGCTGAAAACTACTCTTGTACTTATTATTGAATAATGTAATAGAAAGACATGCATCCAAATTTGTCGATGGTATAAAGATGTGGCAGCCAAAGTCACAAAAGAGCATTGACATATGTAGTGAGTGGGCGAAACTTACACTTATATTAGTCCACCCACTTTGGACCAAAATTGGTAGATCTCAGTTTAATTGTGGAAAATTACAGGCAGTATGAATCTAGAGTTCAAGGCCCATGGCTAAAATTTAGTAGTTACTTACAATGCAAAAGTATATCTTAAAAAAAAACTAATGTAATGTTGGTCTTTATATCTAAAGAGTGATAATAAAAACAGTAGGAAGCTTTGCCATAGTAATTAACATTTCCAGTTAGACCACGTCTGAAATACAATTTTGGCACCAAACGTTTTGGGAAAGGGTGCATTGACCTTGGAATGAGAGAGTATATGAATTTGACTGTGACCATGGTTTCATGGTAAATTCTGAGGAGCGATTAGCCCTGTATGGATGGTTAAAGAGAAATTTAGTAGAGTTTAGGAGGATTTTGAAAAAAGGTGGTAGGGTGAACGTTATTGTGATCACAGTACAGAGCAGCAACTATTTTAATTTGTTGTTGGTGAGATTTCTTGGGGCTTTTGTTTCAGGTAAGGTTGCCCCTTTAGATCTCCTCACCATCTCTTGGTTGTGGATGCTTGTTGTTACTTCTAAAGTGCATCACCCCACATTTATCAGAGTTAATTTCCATCTGTCTCTGATCTACCCGTCTGACCTATCAGTTTATACTCTCCTGCAATCTAACACTTTCCTCTTCATTGCCACCAGTCAATTGTTGTGTCATCCATAAACTTACTTATCATATTAATTTTCTCCTTCACTATTTTCTCCAATAGTTTCCCAACCACTCTATAGTTATCTGGTTTATCTCCATCATGCTTCTTGTAAAGTGGAACCATGTTATTTATCGTCCTTCCTCTGGCATCTTCCCTGTGGCCAAAGATGATTTAAAAATTAGGATTTGTGCCCTTGTATCTTCCTCTCACATCTAAGACAGCAAAATGGAATATAATTTACTCAGAACTGAAGATTTGCCCACTTTTATATCTGCCCAAACCTATACTTTCTCACTTCTTAGATCAATCTGCTCAAGAATTTCACAGTCCATCTTTTCAAATTCTGGTACTAGTATCCTCCTCCTCTTAGTAAATTCTTGGGCAGTAATGTGTCATTGTTATACTAATTAATGGAAATCTTTGTCAGTTTTAGTGGAGTGGAGCTGCATTGGAAAAATAATGTCTAACCAGCACTACAAATATAAATTGTTTTTCCAAAGTGATCTGCACCTGAAGAAAGTGAGGTATTGTTGTCCTTGTGAAAGATGCTGGAAACTGTGTTAAGGGAAAAAAAATAGTGTGGCTTTTTGCTGATAAATATTGGTTCACTGATTCCTTACCAAAAAGTAGCATCTTGTGTGCATGAAGAGAAGGACCGATGATTTGATGAAAAGACAGGCAGCAGGTGCTCCAAGATTCCAAATCCTGGTGCCCTTCCAAGTGATGCTTTGTAACTTGGACATATATTGCATTTCCTTCATCACTGGGTCAAAAATTTTATAACTTACTTCCTAATGTGGGATGTTCTTCACGATGTGAACTGCAGAAGTTCAAGAAGGTGACCGTTCTGAACGCCAACTAACAGTAAATAATAAATGTTAGTCTTGTCAAGGCATTCCAACAATTTTTTTAAGGCGGCTTTTGGTATGCTTTCTTTTATTGGTCAGAGTATTGAGTACAGGAGTTGGGAGGTAACGTTGCGGCTGTACAGGACATTGGTTAGGCCACTGCTGGAATATTGCATGCAATTCTGGTCCTCTTCCTATCGGAAAGATGTTGTGAAACTTGAAAGGGTTCAGAAAAGACTTACAAGGATGTTGCCAGGGTTGGAGGATTTGAGCTATAGGGAGAGGCTGAACAGGCTGGGGCTGTTTTCCCTGGAATGTTGGAGGCTGAGAGCTGACCTTATAGAGGTTTACAAAATTATGAGGGGCATGGATAGGGTAAATAGGCAAAGTCTTTTCCCTGGGGTCGGGGAGTCCAGAACTAGAGGGCATAAGTTTAGGGTGAGAGGGGAGAGATATAAAGAGACCTAAGGGGCAACCTTTTCATGCAGAGGGTGGTGAGTGTATGGAATGAGCTGCCAGTGGAAGTGGTGGAAGCTGGTACAATTGCAACATTTAAGAGGCATTTGGATGGGTATATGAATAGGAAGGGTTTGGAGGGATATGGGCCAAGTGCTGGCAGGTGGGACTGGATTGGGTTGGGATATCTGGTAGGCATGGAAGGGTTGGACCGAAGGGTCTGTTTCCATGCTGTACATCTCTATGATTCTAAGTCCTAAAATAGGCTATAGTCTATTTAACATGTCCGAATTACTGGCTTATGTTTAGCGTACCTCTGCTGGTGTAAGTTGTCAAAATTCAGTGATATAGTCTGCTGGAAATCAAATCCAGTGTAACAACAAGTGTGAAGATTTAATAGAACTGCAACAAATTGCATTTTGCCTCTGCCTTTTTCCTATCCAAGATAAAAGTAAACCATACCAGATTATTCAGTAACAAAAAAAAAGTTTTTGAAATACTCTTAACTTTAACAAGAACAGCAAAAGAATAGAATTTCTGCTTTGTGTAGCTTAGGTGTAATCCCTTTTAAAACGTTCACATGTACATGTGCACAGACACACAAAATGGAAGAAAAAACTTGACCGAATACAGATCGTATGAGTGGACGGAAAACATTATTCAGAGGAACATAGTTCTGTGTCATCAGTCCAATTTCAGAAAACTAAATGTGTTGGATTCCCATTTTCATTTTCTTTTTCCTTTTCTTCAGTGATGCTTTGTTTTTTGCACAGCAACTATCTTTTTAGTTCAATGGCTCCTTTGTTGGACCCAGGATTGGTTTGTTGTGACAAACTTGAGTATTCTTCTTTTCAGCAACTCTGAACATAGTTTTTCTTTTCTCTTTTGACTGAGTATTAGAAAAGGCAGTTTTTCAGAGCTAGAGATCAGAGAGAGGGATTGATGTAGCTAGCTTCTTGAAGTCCTCTCACAGATAGTGGCGGCACAGTGGCAAAGTGATTAGCACTGCTGCCTCACAGCGCCAGAGACCCGGGTTCAATTCCCGCCTCAGGCGACTGACTGTGTGGAGTTTGCACATTCTCCCCGTGTCTGCGTGGGTTTTCTCCGGTTTCCTCCCACAGTCCAAAGATGTGCAGGTCAGGTGAATTGGTCATGCTAAATTGCCCGTAGTGTTAGGTAAGGGGTAAATGTAGAGGTATGGGTGGATTGCGCTTCGGCGGGGCGGTGTGGACTTGTTGGGCCGAAGGGCCTGTTTCCACACTGTTTAAAAAAAACAAGATTGTCATGCTGCAACCTTACTAATCAAAGACTTGTTGCTATCTGAACATATAACAACTGGTGCCAATTGAAAAACCAATTAATATACTGTCTCTGGGAAGAGTTGCCTGAGCACCAGGTGATGCCGCTTTACCTGGTCGTGGTGTTCTCAAAAGTAAGAATAGTGCATATAGGAGAAAGTGAGGACTAGATGCTGGGGTTCAGAGTCGAAGAGTGTGGTACTTGAAGAACACAGCTGGTCAGGCAGCATTTGAGGAGCAGGAGAGTCGCATTTTGAGCATAAGCTCTTTGTCAGGAATGAGGGGGTAGTACACTGGTTAGTTTGACTTGTTATTCCAAAAAAATCCTTCCATTCCCTCTTTAGAGTATTCCCAATTTCAACCCATAATTCAAGAAACAAAAAAGATGTGGTTTCTTGAACAGACATTGTTTCTTAAAATGTTGATGCTGTTTTGTCCCTTAACTTCACTGTTGCCATATAATAGTTTGAATAATATAAGTTTGAATAATATAATAATAATGTCAGTGCAAAAATATTTTGAAAGATATGCAGTGCAATAGAAGACACTTATTAATTTGTGTTTTCTAATTTGTCAAATGTCATTAATTTTAAGATAAATAATTGAATTCATGTGTGAACTTACCTATTATATGCATTGTAATATTTTGACTTCTTTACAGGCTATTAGATGTCAGCAATTAGACCTTGATTCACTCCTGCCAGATCAAGAGATGCTAATGAAAATGATGGTTCATCCACTTCAAATTCAGGTGTTTTGATTTTTTTGTTGGTGCATGTCATTTGTACTGTCTAAGTCCTTGCTGCAACCATGTTCAGTCTGCATGATCTGTTTCAAGCCAAGAGTAGTGCTTAATAATGATTGCACTTCTGGTTTCATTTGTTTTGGTGACTTGTTTTTGTGCAACTGTAGAAATAACACAATGGAGAGGCTTTATATGAATAAAGCAGATATACGGTTCAGAGATTTTTATTAACTGTTTATGACAATCATGAATCACTAGTCAGGGAACATGTATCAAAGAGAAAAGGTCGGTTGTAAAAATGTCCCTTGTTTATTCTTCAACTGAAGTTGCAACCTCCTAAAGAGCATTTTGAACAAAGATAAATTTTGTGTTTCACAACAGCGTGGCTAAATTTACTCAATGATTTTTAAAAAAATGTTTCAAGAAAAATATATACTTCATTAGCCAATCTCAGAAGTCTGGGTGTATAATTTCTAGATTTTATAAGCAAAAAAACACTTATTTTTTTGTACATTTTCCAATCAAAAGTTTCATTTTCTCATTCTGTGACATTATACCTATACTATTTTGTATCTGAAAATGTACTTGAAACCACCTGGAACATATTCAGGTAATCAATCCAGTTAATTATTCAGAAAGAGGAAGCACAGTTTCTCTGTGTGTGTCTCTCTCTCTCTCTCTCTCTCTCTCTGTCAGTACAGTTTCTCTGTGTGTCTCTCTCTCTCTCTCTCTCTCTCTCTCTCTCTCTCTCTCTCTGTCAGTCTCTCTCTCTCTCTCTGTCCGTCTCTCTCTGTGTCATTCTCTGTGTGTGTGTCTCTCTCTCTCTCTCTCTCTCTCTCTCTCTTTCTCTCTCTGTGTCGCTCTCGCTCTCTCGCTCTCTCACTCTCTCGCTCTCTCTCTCGCTCTCTCTCTCGCTCTCTCTCTCGCTCTCTCTCTCGCTCTCTCGCTCTCTCGCTCTCTCTCTCTCTCTCTCTCTCACACAGACACAAATTTGGAAATGTAATATATTGGTCATGTCTAAATACACAATTTAGAAAAAAATCTATTCTGATATAGTAAATCAGGGTGGTAAGGACAAGCCAGGGAACTATAGACCAGTGAGCTTGACGTCGGTGATGGGCAGGTTGTTGGAGGGAATCCTGAGTGATAGGATGTCCGTGTATTTGGAAAGGCAAGGACTAATTAGGGATAGTCAGCATGGCTTTGTGCGTGGGAAATCATGTCTCACAAACTTGATTGAGTTTTTTGAGGAAGTAACAAAGAGGATTGATGAGGGCAGAGCGATAGATGTGATCTATATGGACTTCAGTAAGGCGTTCAACAAGGTTTCACATGGGAGACTGATTAGCAAGGTTAGATCTCATGGAATACCGGGAGAATTAGCCTTTTGGATACAGAACTGGCTCAAAGGTAAAAGACAGAGGGTGGTGGTGGAGGGTTGTTTTTCAGACTGGAGGCCTTTGACCGGTGGAGTGCCACAAGGATTGGTGCTGGGTCCTCTAATTTTTGTCATTTACATAAATGATTTGGATGTGAGCGTCGGAGGCTGAGGGGTGACCTTATAGAGGTTTACAAAACTATGAGGGGCATGGATAGGGTAAATGGGCAAAGTCTTTTCCCTGGGGTCGGTGAGTCCAGAACTAGAGGGCATAGATTTTGGGTGAGAGGAGAGATATAAAAGCGACCTAAGGGGCAACTTTTTCACACAGAGGGTGGTACTGGTATGGAATGATCTGCCAGAGGAAGTGGTGGAGGCTAGTACAATTGCAACATTTAAGAGACATTTGGATGGGTATATGAATAGGAAGGGTTTGGAGGGATATGGGCCGGGTGCTGGCAGGTGGGACTAGATTGGGTTGGGATATCTGGTCGGCATGGAGGGGTCGGACCGAAGGGTCTGTTTCCATGCTGTACATCTCTATGACTCTAACTGGAGGGATACTCTGATCGGATTGTTCAGAAGAGATGTTCTACCCCTAAAGGGCAATTGATGTTTGGAGCTCTCCTCCACAAACAACAGTGGATGCGAGATTAGTTGTGAATTTTAAATCTGAGGTAGATTTGTTTTGTTAAGCCCTGGTATTAAGGAATACAGACCAAAGGCAGGTTTGTGCAGTTGGACCACCAATCAGCTATGATCTCATTGAATGGTAGAACAAACTCTCGGGGCCTTGTGGCCTCCTCCTGTTCCGATGTTCCTATGAAATATTTGAAAGTGGGCCAATGCTTGAGTCTTTTTCAAATTTGAACAGCATAAGAGGGGCTTATGCCCAAAATGTCGATTATCCTGTTCCTTGGATGCTGCCTAACCTGCTGCGCTTTTCCAGCAACACATTTTCAGCTCTGATCTCCAGCATCTGCAGTCCTCACTTTCTCCTCCAGCATGGAGAATGTAGCACTTATGTTTCCAAATGTATGGCAATGTTTTAATTATGGAGTAGCCTACAAACTCTCACAAGCAATGAAATATTGTGTGCCTGCATATATAAGGCCTGCATAAGGTTCTTGGTCATAATTGGTATGACCTAATCACCCTTGGACCAGGCAAAGTCTCAATGAGACTTTGTTCTGTGCCATTTTATCCCTATTCTGTAGGTAAATAGGGGGAACACACAATTGTAACTAAGAGTTTGTCACTAAATTGTTCAAATTTATGTTGACCTATTTAACGAACGTATTCTGAGTTATGGAAACCAACACAACTTTTTAGTATAATGTTTGTATACACATACACCTTCTGTGATATTTTTACAGTTAAACTTAAGAATAAAGCTTCTAAATAGCCGAGAGATTTGCATATTAATGTCGAGTTCAAGTGTATGAAAAGTTTTGACTGTTCAATTTGTTGGTATACATGTGAATTAAGAACTGAAAGGCTATTAACTTTTTTAGGCAAGTCTATCGGAGATACACAGCAACATGTGGGTTAGAAATGGTCTGCAAATTAAAGGACAGGCTATGACCTATGTTCAGTCCCACTTTTGCAACTCTATGATTGACCCAGATATCTTCCTTCTCCAGGTATGCCCATGTTTGACATCTTGAGGTTTGCTGCAGCTCGTGTGTAGTATATGTGCTAGAATTTTAAATCAGCATGTTTAAGACTGAATATATTTATTTAAATTATTGAAGATTATCATTAAATAAATTGAAAATCTTCAAATTCTTTTCCCCTAGATTTGTGCTTCTAGGCTGGATCCAGATTATTTTGTTTCATCTGTTTTTGAAAGGTGAGTACTTCTAGTGCTGTGCCAGGTAAAGCCTAATGTGGACTTCATGCGTTTGGGAACATTGGGACATCTGGTTTGCAATTGTATGCTTGATTATTCTTTGAGAATACACAAGTTTTGAGAATTATCTATAGAGACTTCAGCAAAAGAAAAAAGCTGGAATATTCCAAGTTTGCTTCCACATCTGCACTAATTTTACTGCTTAAATTTTAAACCATGTAGGTTGTCAGCAATTCACTGCTCCGTTTTTGACGGCAATGCCCTGACCAATCAGAGTCAATCTGCATGGTTTAAAATTTAAACAAAGCCTTCCAGTTAGCTGTCAACCAGCATTAATGGGTGTGCTCGTCAAGGCAGTATCTCTTCACTTAGAGTTTACTTGCCAATCATCAGCACACTCATTTATATATGTTGGTTTTTTTCCTTGAATTGGTATTCTTGCAAATTGTCTTGAAATGTGCAAGCTGAGAGATATAACCAAATGACTGTGTAACGTTTCTGGGGTATCTTGTTCCTTTGTCTAGATTTAAAGTGGTGGATTTACTGACAATGGCATCACAGCATCAAAATGCAGCACTTGACACCGAACATGAAAGGTCTATGCTTGAGGGAGCCTTAACTTTCCTGGTTATTTTACTGAGTCTTCGCATTCATTTAGGTAAGGTTGTACAGGAATTTACATACTTCTCGAGAACAACTTTTCTGGGATTCCCATGTCCCTCTAGAAATGGTCCATTATTCCTACTTGGAAGCTCTCACATAGAAGTAAGATGGCAGAAAGTAAAAAGAAAGTGAATTTTCACCATTTTCTTGAGTGATTCTATATTTCCTCAATGTACGATGATGTTCTTTCAGAGGAAACAGATTGCAGCAGTAATTACCCATGCAAAAAT
This sequence comes from Chiloscyllium plagiosum, assembly GCF_037043375.1. Lineage (NCBI taxonomy): Eukaryota > Metazoa > Chordata > Chondrichthyes > Orectolobiformes > Hemiscylliidae > Chiloscyllium > Chiloscyllium plagiosum. Next base: position 55,471,031 of record NW_028270145.1, read on the forward strand.
AATAATGTGGGAAAAGAAATGAAGTTCCAAAACAGAATTTCAAAAATTAGGAAAAATTGTGTAAGTACATGACTTTAAAGATGTTTGTCTCTTATATATCTACCATACACACTTTCTGTGTGTATGGTAGCCACTCATGGTTGGTGTATTGCCTCCCAGCTGCCAGGGTCCGTGATGTCTCTGATCTTGTTTTCGGGATCCTTCAGTGGGAGGGGGAGCAGCCCCAAGTTGTCCATCAACGCACCAACGATGGGGATGTAAGGCAGAAATTCAAGGAGCGAAAGTGGAAGCTTAGAGCTAGAACAAACAGAGTTGTTATCTCTGGTTTGTTATCCGTGCCACGAGCTAATGAGACGAGGAACAGGTAGAGCAGTTGAACCTGTGGCTACAGGAATGGTACAGGAGGGAGGGATTCAGGTATCTGGATAATTGGGGCTCATTGTGGGGTAGATGGAACCTCTACAAATGGGATCGTCTACAACTGAACCAAAGGGGTACCAATATCCTGGGGAGAAAATTTGCTAATGCTGTTCAGGAGGGTTTAAACTAATTCAGCAGGGACATGGGAACATTAATTGTAGTTCCAGTGTACAGTAAGTTGAGAGTAGTGAGGTCATGATAAGGTTTCAAGGTCACAGGAGTTTACCAGAAGCAGGAAGGTGGTTTGCAGTGTCTACTTCAATGCCAGGAGCACCTGGACTAAGATGGGTGAACTTGCAGCATGGGTTGGTACCTAGGACTTTGATGTTGTGACCATTTTGGAGACATGGATAGAGCAGGGACAGGAATGGTTGTTGCACGTTCCAGGATTTAGATGTTTCCGTAAGATCAGGGAAGGTGGTAAAAGAGGGAGAGGTGTGGAATTGCTAGTCAAGGACAGTATTACAGTGGCAGAAAAGACGTTTGATGAGAACTCACTGACTGAGATAGTATGGGCTGACGTTAGAAACAGGAAAGGAGAGGTCACCCTGTTGGGAGTTTTCTATAGACCTCCAAAAAGTTCCAGAGATATGGAGGAAAGGATTGCAAAAATGATTCTGGATAGGAGTGAGAGTAACAGGTAGTTGTTACTGGAGATTTCAACTTTGCAAATATTGACTAGAAATGCTATGGATTGAGGACTTTAGATGGATCAGTTTTTGTCCATTGTGTGCAGGAGGGTTTCCTGACCCTGTATGTAGATAGGCCAACAAGAGGCGAGACCAGATTGGATTTGGTACTGGGTAATGAACCAGGCCAGGTGTTAGATTTGGAGGTAGGTGAGCACTTTGGTGATAGTGACCACAATCCAGTTACATTTAATTTAACAATGGAAAGGGATAGGTATATTCCGCTGGGCGAAAGGCAATTATGATGCGATTAGGCAAGATTTACGATGCATAGGATGGGGAAGGAAACTGCACGGCATTGGCACAATTGAAATGAGCTTGTTCAAGGAACAGCTACTGCACCTCCTTGATAAGTATGTACCTGCCAAGCAGGGCGGAAAATGTCAAGCGAGGGAACCATGATTTACTGAAGAACATAGAACATAGAAAAGTACAGCACAGAACAGGCCCTTTGGCCCACGATGTTGTGCTGAACATTAACCTAATATAAAATAAAATAACTTAACCTTTGCACCCCTCAATTCACTACTATCCATGTGCATGTCCAGCAGTCGCTTAAATGTCCCTAATGACTCTGCTTCCAAACCACCGCTGGCAATGCATTCCATGCATTCACAACTCTCTGTGTAAAGAACCTTCTTCTGACATCCCCTCTATACCTTTCTCTTAATATCTTAACACTATGACCCCTCACGCCAGTCAGTCCTGTCCTGGGGAAAAGTCTCTGGCTATTGACTTGATCCATTATACTCATTATCTTGTATACCTCGATCAGGTCACCTCTCTTCCTCCTCCTCTCCAGAGAGAAAAGTCCGAGCTTAGTCAACCTCTCTTCACAAGGCAAGCCCTCCAGTCCAGGCAGTATCCTAGTAAACCTTCTTTGCACCCTCTCCAAAGCCTCTGTATATTTCCTATAATAGGGTGACCAGAACTGCACACAATATTCCAAGTGTGGCCTCACCAGGGACTTTCAGAGCTGTAGCAAAACCTCGTGGCTCTTAAACTCGATCCCTCTGTTAATGAAAGCCAAAACAGCATATGCTTTCTTAACAATCCTATCCACTTGGGTGGCAACTTTGAAGGATCTATATACTTGAATATCAAGATCCCTCTGTTCCTCCACACTGCCAAGAATCCTGTCTTTAATCCTATATTCAGCATTCGAGTTCGACCTTCCAAAAGGCAACACTTCACATTTACCCAGGTTGAACTCCATTTGCCATTTCTCAGCCGCTCTGCATCCTGTCTCTGTCGCGCTTCAGCCTGCAATAGCCCTCGATACTATCAATGGCACCTCCAACATTTGTGTCATGCAAATTTACTAACCCACCCCTCAACCTCCTTATCCAAGTCATTTCTAAAAACTACAAAGAGCAGAGGCCCAAAAACAGAGCCCTGCGGGACCCCACTCAACACTGACCTCCAGGTAGAATACTTTCCATCTGCAACCACTCTCTGCCTTCTGTCAGCCAACCAATTCTGAATCCAGATAGCCAAATCTCCCTGCATCCCATACTTCCTGACTTTATGAATGAGCCTACCATAGGGGACCTTTTCAAATGCCTTGCTGAAGTCAATATACAACACAGAACTTGAATCTCTTGTCAAGAAGAAGAAGTAGGCTTATGTAAAGATGAGATGTGATGACTCAGTTTAGGGCGCTTGTGAGTTACAAGTTCACCAGGAAAGACCTAGAGAGAGCTCAGAAGAGTAAGGACGGGACATGAGAAGTCTTGGAGGATAGGATCAAGGAAGACCCTAAAGCTTTCTATAGGTTTGTCAGGAATAAAAGAATGATTAGGGTAAGATTAAGGCCAGTCAAGGACAGTAGTGATAAGTTATGTATGGAGTCTGAAGAGATAGAGACACTAAATTTTTTGTCAGTATTCACACAGGAAAAAGACAATGTTAGTGAGGAGAATACTGAGATACAGGCTACTAGATGAGATGTTCAAGAAGGGGAGTAGAGACAACCCTGAATAATTATAGACCAGTGAGCCTACCTTCTGTTGTGGGCAAAGTTTTGGAAAGGATTATAAGAGATAGGGTTTTAAATCATCTAGAAAGGAATAATTTGATTAGGGATAGTCAACACGGTTTTGTGAAGGGTAGGTCATGCCTCACAAGCCTTATTGAGTTCTTTGAGAAGGTGACCATACAGGTGGATGAGACTAAAGCAGTTGATGTGGTGTATTTGGATTTCAGTAAAGCTTTTGAAAAGGTTCCCCGTGGTAGGCTATTACAGAAAATACAGAGGCATGGGATTAAGGGTGATTTAGTGGTTTGGATCAGAAATTGGCTAGCTGAAAGAAGACAGATGTTGGTGGTTTTTGGCAAATATTCATCCTGCAGTTCAGTTACTAGTGGTGTACCGCAAGGATCTATTTGGTGCCACTGTTGTTTGTCATTTTTATAAATGACCTGAATGAGGGCGTAGAAGGATGGGTTAGTAAATTTGCGGATGACCCTAAAGTCTGTAGAATTGTGGACAATGTGGAAGGATGTTGTAGGTTACAGAGCGATATAGATAAGCTGCAGAGCCTGGCTGAGAGATGGCAAATGGAGTTTATTTCAGAAAGGTAATTCACTTTGGAGGGAGTAACAGGAATGCAGAGTACTGTGCTATTGGTAACATTCTTGGTGGTGTGGATGAGCTGAGAGATCTCGGTGTTCATGTACATAGATCTCAGAAAGTTGCCACCTTGGTTGATAGGATTGTTAAGAAGGCGTACAGTATGTTAGCATTTATTGGTAGAGGGATTGAGTTTCAGAGCCAAGAGATTATGCCTCAGCTGTACTAAACTCTGGTGCGGCTGCACTTGGACTATTGCGTACAGTTCTGGTCACCGCATTATAGGAAGGATTTGGAAGCATCGGAAAGGGTGCAGAGGAGATTTACCAAGATGTTGCCTGGTATGGAGGGAACATCTTATGAGGAAAGGCCAAGGGACTTGAGGCTGTTTTCAGTCTGTTTTTGTTAGAGTGATGAAGGTTAAGAGGTGACTTATTAGAAGCATACAAGATAATCAGAGGATTAGATAGGGAGTACAGTGAGACCCTTTTTCTTTGGATGGTGATGACTAAAACGAGGATACATAACTTTAAATTGAGGGGTGATAGATTTGGACAGAGATCAGAGATAGATTTGTGCGAAGATTTGTAGCTCGGGTGCTCGTTGTTGTGGTTCTGTTCGCCGAGCTGGAAGTTTTTGTTGCAAACGTTTCGTCCCCTGGCTAGGCGACATCATCAGTGCTTGGGAGCCTCCTGCGAAGCGCTTCTTTGATGTTTCCTCCGGTGTTCCATTGATTTGTTCGTATATCACAACACACTTCACATTCAACAACCAGATATACGAACAAATCAACGGAACACCCATGGGATCACCAATCTCAGGACTCATAGCAGAGGCAGTTATGCAAAGGTTAGAACAAACAGTCCTACCACAAATTCAACCCAAACTCTGTGTCAGATATATCGATGACACGTTTGTAATCATTAAAAACACGGAAATAGAAAAAACACACCGGATCATCAACGCCACACTCACAGGAATCCGATTCACGAGAGAAGAAGAAAAGGATAGCCAACTCCCATTCCTAGACGTGATGGTACAGAGAACACCAGACGGAGAATTCACTACAAGAGTACACAGGAAAGCCACACACACAGACCAAGTCCTAAACTATGAAAGTAACCACCCCAACACACACAAACGAAGCTGCATCAGGACACTATTCAAAAGGGCCACAACACACTGCAGTACACCAGGACTGCAAAAAGAAGAAGAGGAACACCTATACAAGGTATTCGCCAAAAACGGATACCCGCGCAACTTCATCAACAGATGCCTAAGAGAAAGACCACGGAACGAGGACATACCACAACCAAAAGGACTAGCCACACTATCATACATCAGGAGCATCTCGGAACTGACTGCCAGACTACTGCGACCCCTAGGACTCATAACGGCACACAAACCAACAGCCACGCTCAGACAACAACTCATCAGGACGAAGGACCCGATACCCAACGTGAGCAAGACGAATGTAGCGTACAAAATACCATGCAAGGACTGCACTAAACACTATATAGGACAAACAGGAAGACAGCTAACAATCCGCATACATGAACATCAACTAGCCACGAAACGACACGACCAGCTATCCTTAGTAGCCACACACGCAGACAACAAGCAACATGAATTCGACTGGGACAACACTACTATTATAGGGCAAGCCAGACAGAGAACAGCCAGGGAATTCCTAGAGGCATGGCATTCATCCACAAACTCCATCAACAAACACATCGACCTGGACCCAATATACCAACCACTACAGCGGACAGCTGAAACCGACAACCGGAAGCGGCAGGGACAGACCACTATAAACACCGGAGGAAACATCAAAGAAGCGCTTCGCAGGAGGCTCCCAAGGACTGATGATGTCGCCTAGCCAGGGGACGAAACGTTTGCAACAAAAACTTCCAGCTCGGCGAACAGAACCACAACAATGTCAGAGATAGAGTCATAGAGATGTAAAGCATGGAAACAGCCTCTTCGGTCCAACCTGTCCATCCCAACCCAATCTAGTCCCACCTGCAGCACCCGGCCCATATCCCTCCAAACCCTTCCCATTCATATACCCATCCAAATGCCTCTTAAATGTTGCAATTGTACCAGCCTCCACCACTTTCTCTGGCAGCCCATTCCATACAAGTACTACTCTCTGTGTGAAAAAGTTGCCCCATAGGTCTCTTTTACATCTTTCCTCTCTCACCCTAAACCTTTGCCCTCTAGTTCTGGACTCCCTGACCCCAGGGAAAAGACTTTGCCTATTTATCCTATGTATGCCCCTCATAATTTTGTAAACCTCTATAAGGTCACCCCTCAGCCTCCCACACCCCAAGGAAAACAGCTCCAGCCTGTTCAGCCTCTTCTTATAGCTCAATTCCTCCAACTCTGACAACATCCTTTTAAATCTTTTCTGAACCCTTTCAAGTTTCACAACATCTTTCTGATAGGAAGGAGACCAGAATTGCATGCAATATTCCAACAGTGGCCTAACCAACGTCCTGTACAGCCACAACATGACCTCCCAATTCCTGGACTCAATGCTCTGACCAATAAAGGAAAGCATACGAAACGCCGCCTTCACTATCCTGCAACTCCATTTTCAAGGAGCTATGAACCTGCACTCCGAAGTCTCTTTGTTCAGCAACACTCCTGAGGACTTTACCATTAAGTGTATAGGTCCTGCTAAGATTGGCTTTCCCAAAATGCAGCACCTCGCATTTATCTGAATTAAACTCCATCTGCCACTTCTCAGCCCATTGGCCCATCTGGTCAAGATCCTGTTGTAATCTGAGGTAACCCTCTTCGCTGTCCACTGCACCTCCAATTTTGGTGTCATCTGCAAACTTACTAACTATACCTCTTATGCTCACATCCAAATCATTTATGTAAATGACAAAAAGTAGAGGACCCAGCACTGATCCTTGTGGTACTCTACTTGTCACAGGCCTCCAGTCTGAAAAACAACCCTCCACCACCATCCTCTGTCTTCTCCCTTTGAGCCAGTTCTGTATCCAAATGGCTAGTTCTCCCTGTATTCCATGAGATCTAACCTTGCTAATCAGTCTCCCATGGGGAACCTTGTTGAACGTCTTACTGAAGTCCATATAGATCACATCTACCGCCCTGCCCTCATCAATCTTTTTTGTTACTTCTTCTCATGTTGTCTATCCCTAATCAACCCTCCTGTCCCTCAGGATTCTCTCCAACAACTTGCCCACTACCGACGTCAGGCTCACTGATCTGTAGTTCCCTGGCTTGTCCTTACCACCCTTCTTAAACAGTGGCACCACGTTTGCCAACTTCCAGTCTTCCGGCACCTCACCTGTGACTATGGATGATACAAATATCTCGGCATGAGGCCCAGCAATCGCTTCTGTAGCTTCCCACAGAGTTCTAGGGTACACCTGATGAGGTCCTGGGGATTTATCCACCTTTACCCATTTCAAAACATTTAGCACTTCTTCCTCTGTAATATGGACATTTTGCAAGATGTCACCATCTATTTCCCTACAGTCTGTATCTTCCATATCCTTTTCCACAGTAAATACTGATGCAAAATACTCTTTATTCAGAGTAGTAAGAGCGTGGAATGCCCTGCCTGCAACAGTAGTAGACTCGCCAGCATTAAGCACATTTAAATGGTCATTGGATAAACATATGGATGATAATGGAATAGTGTAGGTTAGATGGGCTTCAGATTGGTTCCATAGGTTGGTGCAACATCGAGGGCTGAAGGGTCTGTACTGCGCAGTAATGTTTTATGTTCTGTTGTCTATATGTATGCTATTGAGAATCATAATAGCAAGAAAATGTGTAGAACTTGGATAACTGTCGCTACATTCAGTTTTCATATTTCTGGAGCATTGGGAACAGTTGTGCAGTAGTGGAGACCTATACAGTGTGACCGTAGTATTCTTTAGCAGGTTTTTTTCTTGAGGTTTTGAACTGTAGGTACCGAGCTTTCTCTTCCAAGCCAATAAGGTAAGCAATTTGGGAGTCTTTGGGGTTTTTTCTTTGAAATTGGAACAATAGAAGCAGCATGAATGGTAGAGCCAGACTCCCGCAGAACCAAGGTTTTTATTTGGCTCACAGCAGTTGTTGGGGTTTTGTAGTTGTTTGTGGAAGCTATCTCCCTGCCACTGCAAAAATCTGTAGTTCTCTCTGACTGCTGCCTGAATCGCATGTGAGACAATCTGTTTTGCTGACTTTTCCTTTGCCAAGAGTGTGTTTATTGGATGTTACTAAATTGGAACATGTCCTGTTTAGTTAAATATTCTGTTATTCTATTAAGTTTTCCAACAGAATTAGTTTGTACTAATTCTTTATTTTGTTTATATTTTAACTGTAGATTAGGAATAAGGTGTGTTTTGCCGAAAGCTGAGTAATGTAACCAGTCGGGTTATATCTGGAACACAGCGCCTTAAATAAGACAAAAGTTAGGGTCTATGCTATCTCCTTGATATACTTGAAGGAGTTGGTCTGGTTCATCACAACAGCTGAAAGGTTGCTCCTCAACTCAGATGGGACCAATGTGGTAGTTTAAATGAATATTGAAGGGATAGGGAAATCAGGATGTTCCAGCAGAGAGGAAACTTAAGATCTGTAGAAAACTGGAAGTGATTGAGTGGCAAAAAAACCAAAGCAAAAATAGTAGTAAAAAGCATTTGACCACAATCATGTACTCCTCCGTGGATAAGGGAGTGGTACCAGAAGACTGGATGATTGCTAATGTTGTAACCTGTTTTCAAACAAAAAGGAGGCGGTGATGTAATTTTGCTTCCAGCAGGGTATCTTGCCTGATGTAGAAATGGTAGTATTATCTCCCATAACCACAGAAACTAGGCATAGATATTAAAGAATCTTACTCTTATATACAAACATAAAATTTCAAATGAGCAGCGTGCTTCCATTACATATTGTGCTTCAGGTGATCCCTGAGGTAAGATGGGATATGAAACTTCCATAATGTCAGGTCATACGCAGTGACAATATTACTTCCGCTTAAAAGTATACTTATTTTGAGACTTGCCACAATGGGAGGGATAAATCTGGTGACTCCAGGCAAATTGGTAGAAAAACTATTTGAGACCATTGTCAAGAACAAAATTGATTCCAATTTAGAGAAACTAATAAATGTCAGTCAACAGAGATTTGTTAAGGCAAATAATGTTTGATTAACCTTATTGATGAAGTAACGGAAGGTGGTTGAAGGTAATGTACGTTTTGTATACACGTATGGATTTTCAAATGTATTTGTTCAAGTACCACATTAAAGACTTAATTGGAAAGAAGCACATAGAATAAATAAATAAATTGAGAAGCATGCAGTGAAATCCCCAGAAGATCATATTAGTATCCGCATATTTCTTGTGTATCAATGACATGAATTCAGGGTATGGGGAATATAATTTTGAATATTGTACATGAGACAAAGCTTGGCAATATAGTAAATCTTGACCAGGAAAGAAGTGGACTTCAAAAAGACATAGATTAGTGCAATAGGCAAACTCATGGTATGTACAATTTAATGCAGTTGTGTGTGAAAGGGGGAACAAACATTCTAAATCGTACTATTTTGAGTGGATACTTATTCAAAAATATTCTGAAGGTGGTAGTTAAGCATATGGGATACTTGACATTGTAACTGGGGTCATTGAATACAAAATAAAGCAATAGTCCTAAACCTTTATAAATCCTTGGTTCAGCCTCAAATGCAATGTTGTACTCAATTCTGGGCATCACATTTTAGGAGGATCTTTGGTTATAGAAAAGGTTTTACCATGATAATACCAAGGATAAATTAAGTGAGGTCTTTGGATACATTGGACAAGATGAGACAGTTTTCCTTAGAATAGAGAAGACGAATGAAAGTACTGGTAATTCTGTGTGGTTTTGAAAGTGCAAGTGCGATTAATAAATGTTATAAAATTATTGTCAAAAAAAACTATAAGGAAAATGAGAAAGACTTTCCTCACACACAGGATTAGTAAAATTTGACATCCACTACCTGAAAGCGTAAAGCAAGCAGATTTCATTGGAACTTTGAAATGTGAATTGGATATGTACCTGAAGAGTATGCAGATTTACATAGTAAAATCTGAAATGTGGAACTAAACTAGGTAGCATTTTCAAAGAGTCAGTTCAGTCAATCAGCTGAATGGTTTCTTTCCGTTTTGTCATGTATTGTGTGGTGCCTTTTAGTTTGGGAAATAAATGCACGATGTGGAATTGTGATCCATACCTACCCAGATTCAGTTCTTGGTCTGTGGTAAATTAGATATATTACACTGAGGTTTTGCTCTGAGCATGGAGAGTGAAAGAAGATCCATCATTTTTAACTGTTAGATGATTTGTGTTAGAAGTACCAATGCACCCTTCGTTTGCAGAGTCTATTTATTCTGACTAAAGAAGTTCCCCCTCAGCCGCCTTCTTTCCAATGAGAACAGACCCAAGTTTCTCAGCCTTTCCTCATAAGACCTTCCCTCCAGACCAGGCAATATCCTGGTAAATCTCCACTGCACCTTTTCCAATGCTTCCACATCCTTTCTGAAATGGGGCGACCAGAACTGTACACAGTATTCCAAGTGTGGACGCACCAGCGTTTTGTATAGTTGCAGCATGATATTGCGGTTCTGGAACTCAATCCCTCTACGAATGAAACCTAACACACCGTATGCCTTCTTAACAGCACTATCGACCTGGGTGGCAACTTTCAGGGATCTATGCACATGGACTCTAAGATCCCTCTGCATATCCACACTACCAAGAATCTTTCCATTGACCCAGTACTTTGCCTTCCTGTTATTCTTCCCAAAGTGCATCTCCTCAAATTTAGCTGCATTAAATTCCATTTGCCACCTCTCAACCCAATTCTGCAGTTTATCCAAGTCCCCCTGCAACCTGTAACATTCTTTCAAACTGTCCACTACTCCACTGACTTTAGTGTCATCTGCAAATTTACTAATCCACCCACCTATGCCGGCGTCTAAGTCATTTATAAAAATGACAAACAGCAGTGGTCCCAAAACAGATCCTTATGGCATACCACAAGTAACTGGACTCCAGACTAAATATTTTCCATCAAACACCACTCGCTGCCTTCTTCCAGAAAGCCAGTTTCTAATCCAAACTGCTAAATCACCCTCAATTCCACGCCTCTGCATTTTCTCCATCAGCCTACCATGTGGAACTTTATCAAAAGCTTTACTGAAGCCCATGTATACCACGTCAACTGCCCTACCCTCATCTACATGCTTGGTCACCTTCTCAAAAAACTCAATGAGATTTGTGAGACATGACCCTCCCTTGACGAAACTATGTTGACTATCTGAAATCAAATTGTTGCTTGCTAGATGATTATAAATCTCATCTCTTATAATCCTTTCCAAAACCTTTCCTACAACAGAAGTAAGGCTCACTGGTCTATAATTACCTGGGTTATCTCCGCTGCCCTTCTTGAACAAGGGCACAACATTTGCAAACCTCCAATCCTCCGGTACTAAACCTGTACACAATGACGACTCAAATATCAAAGCCAAAGGTTCTGCTATCTCCTCCCTAACTTCCCAGAGAATCCTTGGATAAATCCCATCCGGCCCAGGGGACTTGTCTACTTTCACCTTCTAGAATTGATAACACCTGTTCGTAACTAACCTCGATCCTTTCTAATCTAATATCTTGTACCTCATTCTTCTCCTCTACAATATTCTCCTTTTCCTGAGTGAACACCGATGAGAAATGTTCATTTTGCACCTCTCCGATTTCTACAGGGTCCGTACTCAACTTCCCACTTCTGTCTTTGACTGGCCCTATTCCTACCCTAATCATCTTTTTTATTCCTCACATACCTATAGAAAGCTTTAGGGTTCTACTTTATTCTATTTGTTAAAGACTGCTCGTGTCCTCTCTTTACTCTTCTTAACTCTCTCTTTAAATCCTTCCCAGCTGATCTGTAACTCTCCATTGCCTCATCTGTACCATCTTGCCTCATCAACATGTAAGCCTCTTTCTTCTTCTTAACAAGAGATGCAATTTCTGTAGTAAACCATGGTTCCCTTACCTTATCACTTCCTCCCTGCCTGACAGGGACATACCAATCAAGGACACGCAATATCTGTTCCTTAAACCAGCTCCACATTTCCATTGTCTTCATCCCCTGCATTTTGCTCCCCCATTCTATGCATCCTAATTCTTGCCTTATCACATTATAATTGCCCTTGCCCCTTCGATAACTCTTGACCTATGGCATGTACCTATCCCTTTCCATCGCGAAACTAAACGTAACTGAATTATGGTCACTCTCTCCAAAGTACTCACCGACATCTAAATCAAACACCTGGCCTGGTTCATTACCAAGCACCATATCCAGTGTGGCCTCCCCTCTTGTCGGCCCTTCGATATACTGTGTCAGGAAACCCTCCTGCACACATTGGACAAAAACTGATTATTCCGAAGTACTAGAGCCATAACATCCCCAATCAATGTTGGGGAAGTTAAAGTCCCCATAATGACCACCCCCCTGTTCCTTTCACTCCTACCCAGAATAATTTTGCTAATCCTCTCTTCCACCTCCCTGGAACTCTGCGGAGGCCTATAAAAAAAACTCCGTGTGACCTCTCCTCTCCTGTTTCTCACCTCAGCCCACACTAGCTCAGTAGAACCGTCCTCATCAACCATTCTCTCAGCCGCTGTTATACTATCTTTAACTAACAAGGCCACGCCTCCTCCTCTTTTACTGCCTTGCCTGTTCTTAATGAAAGATCTAAACCCTGGAACCTGCAACATCCATTCCTCACCCTACTCTATCCATGTCTTTGGAATGGCCACAACATCGAAGTCCCAGGTACCTACACAACATCGAAGTCCCAGGTACCTATCCATGTTGCAAGCTCACCTACCTTATTTCGGATACTTCTGCCGTTGAAGTAGACACACTTCAAACCAGTTTGCTGTGTGCCAGCACATTGCTGTGACCGTGAAATCCTGTCCCTGTCCTTCCTACTCTCATCCTCCTGTGCACTGCAGCTACACCTCTGGTTCCCATCCCCCTGCTGAGCTAGTTTAAATGCACCCGAATAGCACCAGCAAATTTCGCACCCAGGATATTAGTATCCCTCTGGTTCAAGTGAAGACCGTCCTATTTGTACAAGTCCCACCTTCCTCAGAATGGGCCCCAATTATCCAAAAACCTGAAACCCTCGCTCCTGCACCATCCTTGCAGCCACGTGTTCAGCTGATATCTCTTCCTATTCCTTGCCTCGCTATCACATGGCATGGATAACAATCCAGAGATAACAACTCTGTTTGTTCTAGCTCTCAGCTTCCACCCCAGCTCCCTGAAATCCTGCCTTGCATCCCTGTCCCTCTTTCTACCTATGTCGTTGGTACCTACATGGACAACGACTTGAGGCTGGTCACCCTCTCCCTTCAGGACCCCAAAGATACGATCCGAGACATCACGGACCCTGGCAACTGGGAGGCAAGACACTAACTGCGAGTCTCGTTCGTTCCCTACAAACCTTCTATCTGAGCCTCTAACTATTGAGTCCCCAATGACTAACACTCTCCTCCTTTCCCTCCTTCCCTTCTGTGCAATAGGGACAGGCTCTGTGCCAGACACCTGAGCCCCACTGCTTGCCCCTGGTATGTCATCCCCCTCAACAGTATCCGAAACGGTATACATGTTTTTCAGGGGAACGACCACATGGGATCACTCCACTTACTGTTTTTTTTCCCCTTTAGAACAGTCACCCAGCTTTCTTCTTGCCTAGGAGTAATTACTTCCCTGTAACTCTTATCGATCACAGATTCTGCCTCCAGAATGATCCGAAGTTCATCCAGCTCCTGCTCCAGTTCCCTAACACTGTCTTGGAGGGACGAGAGTTGAGTGCACTTCCTGCAGACGGTACTTGGATGGGACACTCTTGGTGTCCCTGACCTCAAACATCATGCAGGAGTAACATTGCTTTCCCTGCACTGCCATTCCTGCTAGCCCCCTAGTCACAAAGTAAAATAGAGACGCTTATCTGATATGTCACTGGTCTTTTAAGGTTGGAGAAGGTGGTTGGGTGGGAGGCCCTACAAATGTAGGGTCTCGGGTTGAGAAGACACTGACTTATATAGCAGGACGAAAATAAAAATAAGAAGTCCCTCCTTTCCCAGAAACCTCTGCTCTCTGACTTCAAATTTAAAAGCACAAATCAGTGACTCACTGCTCCTAGCAGGCCCCTGGTGCAAGTTCCTGCCCTTCGAGTTGCTGCAACCACTGCCACTGAAAACCAGAAATGGATGACTCCCGCGCTCATAAGTTTTTTTTTAATAGATATTTTTATTGAAAATGTAACATATTTTTACAAGTTTACAAATTAAAAAAACCCAAGTATAAACATTGATATACAATTAAATCTTAAATAAATAACAAACAAAATTTAAAACAGAAAAAAAACAAAACTCAACTAACTACTAATCTAACCTACAACTAACCAGAGTGTATAATTAAGTCTCTTACATTATTCAAAGAAGAGAAAAAAAAACGACGGATAACACAGAAATTGGGTAATAAGATACATGCTCGGAATGTATTAACATCAAATCGTAACAAAACCTGTATTCGTACGGGATTCCTCTCAAGGGGCCCCGGACCAGCCAGGTTCGCCATCTCAATTGAATAAAAGCCCTTGTTAGGATGGCCGAAATATTTATATTTATGTAATTCAAGAAGGGCTGCTATATTTTATGGAATAATGCAGTCTTTTGGTGCACCATATTTGTAAGGAAGTCAAGGGGAATACATTCCATGATTAATCTATACCAATTCGAAAGTCCAGGGGGGCCCTCAGCCACCCAGTATACCAAAATATTTTTCCTTGCACAGAAAGAGAGAATAGAAAATAATCTCTTTCCGTGCATATCCAGGGAGGGTAAGTTCGAAAAACCCAGAAGGAGAGATACAGGGTCAACTGTAATTTCCGTTCCTAAGATTTTTGTCAGAGTACTTGCTACTTTAGTCCAATATCTTATAATAGGTCCATAAGCAATGTACAAGAGTGCCCACCTCTATTTTACATTTGGAACACATTGGAGATGCTCCTGCCTTAAATTTTGCCAATGGGCCCTATGAAGTATCTTCAACTGAATGGCCTGAGTTCAGTTGTAGATGGTGATTCTTGCGTTTTCCCAAATGACATTTCCAGTCCTAAATCCTGTTCCCATGTTTTAAGCAGATTGTCCATATCTCCCGATACTTCATCATGTAATAAATGATAAATAATGCAGATGGAAGATACTCCTATTGGCCACAGCACTCTACGTTCTCTATCTGATTTATAAAGACTATTTAATAACGTAGTCTTCTTCTGTATGTAGTCTCGAATTTGGAAGTATCGAAAGAGGTCTCCATTAGGTAATCCAAATTTCTGACGCAGCTGTTCAAAAGATATCAGGACCCCTTCTTTAAACAGATCCCCAAACATGAGATACTCCTGGATCTCCAGAGTTTGAAAGTGACATCTGTAAGCCCCGGTTGAAATCCCCATGCTCCCACTATCTGAGCACAGGGGGATGTTTTATGTGAGTTCCCCTCATTTTGCCGCATTATATTCCAAGCTTTAATTGTGTTTAGTATTACAGGGTTTTAACATTGATCCATAATGATTTTCCTCTTGTCTGAAAATAAAAGGTTAATAAGAGGGCATTTTACTTGAGAAGCCTCGATGTCCAGCCAGATTGATTGATTGCGGGTCAGACAAGACCCAATCAGCTCTGTAACATAATAGGGAACTTAACTGATATTTCCTAAAATCTGGGAAATCCAATTCTCCCCTTACCTGTGGAAGCTGTAGCTTCTTCCGCTTAATGAGGGGCTGTCTATGGTTCCAGATAAAGGAACCCAACCGGCCATGTAATTTACGTAATCCCAGCCTCGGCAGCATCACCAGAAGCACTCTCATAGGGTATAGGAGACGGGGCAGGACATTCATTTTAATTAGTGCTATTCTACCTAGCCAGGAAATTGGAGGGCCTCCCCATTGCTGGAGGTCCTGCCTTATCCTTTCCAGTAAATACACAAAGTTAGCCTTGTATAACTGACCAAATACTGGGGTAATAAAAATGCCTAAATGTAAGAAACCCTCCAGGGACCACCGAAAGGGAAAGTGAGATCCGTCCAATAAGTGGGATATACTAGCAAGGCCACCCATTGGCTTAGCCTCCGATTTTGAGAAATTAATTTTATAGCCTGAAAATACACTAAATGTATTAATAACTTGGATTAAGTGAGGCATGGACATCAAAGGATTACTGAGAAATAGAAGAACATCATCTGCATAAAGGGTAATTTTATGTTTACCTGTACCAATCCTCCGGGCCATTATATTAGGGTCAGCCCGTATATCTTCTGCTAGTGGCTCAATTATTAGCGTAAATAGCAATGGCGAAAGAGAACATCCCTGACGGCAACCCCTATCCACACTGAAGCTATCTGAGCCTAATCCATTGGTAATCACAACTGCTTTGGGATCACTATACAATGTTGAGACCCATTTGGTAAACACCTTTCCAACGCCAAACCTTTCCAATGTGTAAAACAAATATGACCATTCAACCCTGTCGAATGCCTTTTCCGCGTCTAGTGAGACTACTACTCCTGGTATCTTTCCCTGATGGCAGGCTTGAATCACATTCAAAACCCTTCTAACATTATTGCCTAATCTACGGCCCTTAATCAACCCCGTCTGATCCTCCTTTATAATATGTGGCAATACCCTTTCTAGCCTCAATGCTAACATTTTAGAGAGGATTTTAAAATCTACATTTAGCAAGGATATTGGTCTGTATGATGCACAATCTTCTGGGTCCTTTCCTTTTTGGAGGATAAGAGAGATATTCTCCTCTTTCAACGAAGGCAGGAGACAACCATGACTGTATGAATAGTTATACATGTCCATAAGTAAACGTCGATTTTGCTGAAGCTCCTCGGATGCTGCCTGAACTGCTGTGCTCTTCCAGCACCATTGACCCAGAATCTGGTTTCCAGCATCTGCAGTCATTGTTTTTACCCAGCCAATATTCCTGTAAATTCTTTATAGAATTCAGCTTGAAAGCCATTGGGCCAGGTGCCATACCGCTCTGAAGTTGCCTGATGGCATCAAGTATTTCTTGGATTGTTAGGGGAACATTCAAGATCGATACCTGTTCCGGAGTTAGGTCCGGAAAGGTCAGGTTTTTAAAAAATGACTGCATCCTCCGAGTCCTGTCTTCACAATCCTGCGATTTATATAAATCAGAATAAAATTTTCTAAAGATTACATTAATTCTTTTATGATCATGAGTCAGAATACCCATTTGAGGGGCCTTCTTTTTCTTTGCGAGAAATGTTAAGTATCTACCAGGTTTATCGCCAAATTCATATAACCTTTGTTTTGCAAATAATATTTCCCTCTTAGCCGTTAGGGTAAGCATGGTGTTTAGAGCTGTCCTAAGGGCCGTAATCCTTTGTAATTTGATAATAGAAGGTCTGTCAGCGTATGCTGTTTCAGCCGCTTTTAAGCAGGCTTCAAGCAGACACTGTTGTTCTCCCTTTAATTTTTTCTGGATCGCTGAGTGTGAGATGATCAAACCTCACGCGTAAGCTTTGATGGTCTCCCACATCATTGATGGCTTGCTAGCCGCATCTGAATTAATTTCTAAAAAAGTTTTAATTTCTTTAGAGAAGTACTTTACAAATTTACTATCTTTCATCAGAAAGGGGTCCATACGCCAATGCCGGGGGGGATGTCTCATTGTTCCTCGCCTTGATTTCCATATATACAGCAGTGTGATCAGAAATTGCTATACTGCCTATTTACAGGATGATATGCAATTTAAAAAAAAACGAGGGGGTAAAAAACATATCGATTCTGGCATGACATTTATGTGGATTGGAGTAAAAAAGAATCTCTGCCCTGTGGATGAAGGCATCTCCATACATCTACTAGTCCTAATTCTTTGTTCAAATCCACCAATTGTCTAGATCTGGGAGATACTCCTGCAATGCTCTTGGGAATCCTATCTATTTCCGGATCCATAATACAATTAAAATCTCCCCCTATAATTGTATGACGAGCACTGAGAGCCATCAATTTTGAGAAGGCTTTCGTTATAAATTTAAAAGGATGTGCCGGGGGGCAATACAAATTTAAGATCCCATATTCCTCTCCATTTTTAAGGGCTTTAATCAGAATATATCCTCCAGATTCGTCTTTTTTCTGATTTAGGATTTTGAAAGGGAAATTCTTCCAAATAAGAATAACAACTCCCCTGCTTTTTGAGCTGAAAGAAGAAAAAAAGGCCTGATCAAATCCACCCTGTCGTAATTTCAAGTGTTCTTTATCCAATAAGTGTGTCTCCTGTAGGAGAGCTATATTGACCCTTTCTTTCTTGAGGTTTGATAATATTTTCTTCCATTTGACTCGTGAATTACTCCCCTTGACATTCCAGGTGCACCACTTAACCGACTGATCAACCATAATTGTCCGGGCAAGTCCAAGACCCCTCGGGAGGGGAAACCCAATCCAGAACCCTAGTGGGCGGCACGGCAGCACAGTGGTTAGCACTGCTGCTTCACAGCGCCAGAGACCCGGGTTCAATTCCCGTCTCAGGCGACTCTCTGTGTGGAGTTTGCACATTCTCCCCGTGTCTGCGTGGGTTTCCTCCGGGTGCTCCAGTTTCCTCCCACAATCCAAAAAAATGTGCAGGGGTTAGGTGAATTGGTCATGCTAAATTGCCCGTAGTGTTAGGTGAAGGGGTAAATGTAGGAGAATGGGTCTGGGTGGGTTACGCTTCGGCGGGTCGGTGTGGACTTGTTGGGCCGAAGGGCCTGTTTCCACACTGTAAGTAATCTAATCTTAAAAAAAAAACATCCCGAGCATAGAGCATATAAAATTTACAAAAAAAGGCTCTTTAATACACTCACATCGATATAATAAGAAACTATTTCTAAATAAAAAAAATATGAAACGTAATTAAATGGAGATTTTCCCCTTGTTCCCAGTGGGTATCACTTCCTTTCCAACAGTCCATCGTATCCTCTCCCAACCAGTGACCTGCCCATGACCCAGGCGCTCCTCGATAGGATGAAGAAAATTCAAATATATTACAGAGCTAGAGTTAACAGTGAGCACCCTACCCCCCACCCACACCAACACCTGGATATATTTGGTAATGTTAATACCATGTATAAACATTTAAAACTATAAAATTACAGACTCAACAAGTAATAATTAAATATAATAATACAAAATAACAGGGGAAAACAACCCTGCTCCTAAAGACAGAAATAAAACAGAATAAGGTAACCACCTTCCCCCCCACCAACATTAATTAGACCCCCCGGATATATTTAAAAAAAGGGGGAAAAATCACTAAGTAGAGAACAAATAAATAAATCCCTCTCCCAACCCCCCAAAGATAATATTAAACAATAAGGTTAAAAAAAGGCATTAATATAAAAAAAGGGGGGGATGTAAACCAGAGTGGGGGGGAGAGGAAAGCAACATTAATTAACTCTTACAATTTATCTAAGAGAGTCCAAAAATTCCTTGGCCTTTTCCGGCGATCCAAAGTTATACACTGACCCATCATGGTTAAAGCGTAGCGTCGCTGGGTAGTGCAAGGAGTACTGAATATTTAAGTCCCTTAAACACTTCGCTTCATCAAATGCCTTCCTCTTTCAGACCAGAGCTGGGGAAAAGTCCTGGAATAACATAATCTTGGATCCTTTATAAATCATTGTTTGAGGATCTTTCCCAAGATTTCTGGAAGCTTCTAAGAGCATCTGTCTATCCTTATAGCTCTGCAGCCGGAACAGGACCGGGGGAGGCTGCTGGTTCGAGCCGGACCCACGTATTGCAACCCGGTAGGCCCATTCCACCCTTACCTGGCCTGATCCAGCCTCCAGATTTAAAAGCTGTGGAAGCCACTCGATTCTCGAGGTCGTCAGTGTGATTCTCTAAGATCCGGACTCTCTGTTCGAGAGTCTGGACCCGATCCACGGCCGATTCTGCTGTCTCGGAGGTTGCAACCTTGAGCTCCGCCCCTCCAACTCAGCGCTCAATTTCCTTGATGTCTTGGTCGTGCTTTTGTAGCGCGGCCGAGAGCGAGTCCCATTGGATCCGGGACTCTTCAATGAAGGCTTTGATCTTCGCATCGAGTTTAGAGATTTTTTCTGCGAGGCTCGCCACCGTAGGTATGTCCCCAGGGGCGGCTGCGGATGCCTCTGCTGCAGCTGGAGAGGATGGGGGAGGGGTTCCTGCCTGCTGAGAACTGTGGGCTCCCTTCCCTTTAGTCATTTTTACTGGAGATTAAATTGTTTAAATTCAGTACTAAGCAACTAATTACATTAAGTAAAATTATTTTGAATGATTTGGTGCACCACTTTGTCCAAGTCTTGGGAGGAGTATTATAGACTCAAACTTGCTGGGTCGCCGCCATCTTGGATCCCCCTGCTTGTAAGTTTTTAAAGGCTCAAATCAGTGACTCAGTCTTTCTGTCCATGAGAGGACCCCAGCAAAGCTGGCAACCCACCTCTTAAAGGGGGCGGCAATGGTGTTATTATTACTTTCCTATTAATCCAGAGACCCAGCTAATGTTCTGGGAATCCAGGTTAAAATTCCATCATGGCAGATATTGGGAATTGAATGCAATAAAAATTTGGGATTAAGAGTCTCGTGATGATCATGAATCTATTGCTGATTGTCAGGAAATACCCATTTGTTCCTTTAGGGAAGGAAGCTGCCATCTTTACCTGGTATGGCCTTTGTGTGATTCCAGAACCAAAGCAATATGATTGACTCTTAACTGACCTCTGGGCAATTAGGGGTGGATAATAAATAATGGCCAGCCAGTGACACTATCATCCTGTGAATGAATTTTTAAAAATGGCAAGTATGAACAAGATACCTCCCAATTCTGTCTTCCCTATTATTTGCAGGGTTGGGGCAATGAGTTTATTAAATATAAATATAAATTAAATATAATCTCCTCAACTAATTGCCAACAGTTATAGAATGCTGCAGGCATAGAAAAGGACCACTTGGCCAATCATGTCTGCACCAACTGAAAAGTGAACCACCCACTCTAATTCCACTTTGCAGTATTTAGTTCAGGGCTCTGCAGATTATGTGGTAAATTTCCAGACATCTTTTAAGAGAGTCGAGCATTTCTGTCTTTGCTACCTAACTTTCAGGCAGACTTCCAGACTTCTACCCTCTGGATGAAAATGTGTTTCCTCATCTTTCTTCTAATCTTTATACCAATTACTAAATCTACCAGTTCTGGTCGCCCAGTTATCGGAACGATATTTTTAAACTGGAGAAGGTTCAAAAGAGATTTACAAGGATGTTGCCGGGTATGGAAGGTTTGAGTTATAAAGAAAGACTGGCTAGGCTGGAACTTTTTTACCGGAGCATAGGAGGTTGAGAAGTAACCTTATGGAAGCTTATTAAATAATAATGGCTTTAGATAGAGTTAATGGTAGTTGTCCTTTCCCTGGGATGGGGGATTTCAAGAGTAAGGGGCATATTTTTAAGGTGAGAGGAGAGAGATTTAAAAAAGACATGAGGGGCAAATTTTCTACACAGGGTGGTTTGCAAGTGGAATCAACTTTCTGAGGAAGATGTGGATGTGGGGTACAATTACAACATTTAAAAGACATTTGAATAAGTACGTGTATATGAAAGGTTTTGAGGGATATGGGCCAGGAGCAGGCAGGTGGGACTAGTTTTTAGTTTGGGGTTATGTTTGGCATGGACTGGTTGGACCCAAGTGTCAGTTTTTGTCCTGTATGACTCTATGACTATGTCCTCTAGGCACTGACCTTTCTGTTAAGGTAAAGAGATCCTTCACGTCCACTTTATCCAGACCCCTCACAATTCTGTACACCTCAATCAAATCTCTACTCGACCTTCTCTGTACAAGAAGGAAGTGAGGACTGCAGATGCTGGAGAGTCAGAGTCAAAAAGTGGGGTGCTGGATGGGCATATTCCCAAAATGTTGACTCTCCAACTTCTCGGATGCTGCCTGTCCTGCTGGGCATTTCCAGAGCCACACTTTTCTACCCATCTCTGCTCCAGTTTGAGCAATCCCCTGGACTATCTCTGCTTTTCTTGTAGCAGCATTTTTCCAGGCCTGGCAACATACTCATGAATCTCCTCTGCACCCTCTCCAGTGCAATTACCTCCTTTCAGTAATGAGATGACCAGAACTGCTTACACTACTGAATTTGTAGCCTAAGAAGTGATTTATACAGTCCCAGCATAGCCGCCTCCTCTTCCATTTCATACCTTGGCTAATAAAGGAAAAGATTCCAATTGTCGTCTTAAACACCTTATCAAACTGAACTGCTAGTCTTCAGGGATATGGAAATATTCTCTCCAAGGTCTCCATTTAGTTTATACCTGTCCATTTCAATCTCCCATTTATTCTTCACTCTTTATTTGACCTCTCCAAATACATCATCTCACACTTATCTGGGTTGAATTCCATTTGCCACTTTTTTGCCTCGGTGACCAATTTACTGAAATGTTCCTGTAATCTGCATCTACTCTCCAAGATCAACTATGTGATCAATTAACTTCTCGATCATGCCCTTTGTATTTATATCTAAATCGCTAATCCTTGTTTACAAAAAGCAGGGAACCTTCTATGCCATGCGGAATCGCCACTGGAAATATTGTTAAAAATCTCACAACACCAGGTTATAGTCCAACAGGTTTATTTGGAAGCACTAGTTTTCGAAGTACTGCTCTTTCATCAGGTGGTTGTGGAGTGTAAGATCGTAAGACACAGAATTTATAGCAAACGTTTGCAGTGTGATGCAACTGAAAGTATATGTCGAAAAAGACCTGGATTGTTTGTTAAGTCTCTCATCTTTTAGAATGACCATGTTGGTTTCAGTTCTTTCATATGTAAATCCCAGAACCTTTTTTAAAGTTATATTCTCAAGTGAACTTTTAACAATAGATGCCATGTCAGCTCAGATAATGCATTGAAGGTGTGAGGTGCCATTTGTGATGCTGTTTATGCCCCAATGTTGAGACAGATTCCAGCTCTAAAAATCAGATTTACAGAATCTTACATGGATTCATGCAGTTTTTCAGCAAAATAAGATGCAATTCTGCAAGTACAAATTGATCTTAAACCTGTGTGTATGCATGTGGGAGTGTGGGTGTGTGTGTGGAGGGGGCGTATGATTGTCTGTGAGAGTGTGTGTGAGTGTAAAAGGGTATAAGTCTGTGAGAGGGTGCGTTTGTGGGTGTGTATGTGTCAGCATATGAGAAGGGGCTTGTGTATGAGAGAGGGTCTTTGCGAGTGTATGGGCCTGTAGAGGTGTGTGTTTGAGAGTGTGTGTTTGAGAGTGTGTGTAGTGCAGTGGGGTCATCTGTAGTGTGACATGAACCCAGGGTCCTGGTTGAGGGTGCCAAGCTTAGTGATTCTAAAAGATGAGAGACTTGACAAATAATCTAATTGAGTGATTGGAAACAGAGTAATGGTTAATGTAGGAAAGTATGTAGTGCATGGAACCTTTGCTTTTCTTGATTTATATTAGTGATCTGGATCTTGGTCCGCAGGGTACAATTTCCAAGTTTGCAGAAGACACTAAACTAGGAAGAATTGTAACTGTGAGGCTGACAGTGTGGAGCTCCAAAAAGACATTAATAACTTGGCTGAGTGAGCAGTTAGGTAGCAGATGAGGTGCAAAGCAGAGAATTGTGAAATGATGAAGAACATTGAAAGATAATATACAATACGTATGCCATTCTAAAGAGGCGGCAAGAGCAGAGAGACCTGGGTGTATAAGTATGCAGATCATTTGAAGGTGACAGATCAGGTAGTGAGAACAGTTAATTAAACAAACAGTGCTCTTGACTTTATTAACAGGGGCATAGAGTACAAGAATAAGGAGGTGATGTTGAATTTGAACAAGACCTCCGACCTCAACGGGAGTATTGTGTACAGTTGTGGGCCACATTATAGGGAAGATGTGAATGCATTGGAGAGAAATGATCTACAAGAATGTTTCTGGGAATGAAAATCTACAGTTATGAGGATAGATTGAAGAAGTTGGGACTGTTCTTCTTGTGGAGAAGATGGCTGAGAGGAGATTACTTAGAGGTTTTCAAAATCATGAGCGGGACAGATAGAGAAGACAGGGAGAAACTGTTCCTGCTTGTAAAAGAAAAGAATAATGAGAGGGCATAGATTGAATGTGATATGAAAACAAAAGTGATGAGAGAAAATAAAACTGTTTTACACAGTGAGCAGTTAGTGTATGGAATGCATTGCCAGGAAATATGGTGGAGGCAGGTTCAGTTGAGGCATTCAAAAGGGCATTGGATGATTCTTTGGAGAGAAATAGTGTGCAGGGATGTGGGGAAAAACATAAGAATGGCAGTAGGTATTGGAACCAATTTAGGAACTGACCTCCTCTGTGTCCCATGGAACAATTGTGTGTTACTGTGATTATCCATGTTGATTTTGATTTTCGGAAGTATTTGATCAATCATGATCTTGATTGTCTTGATGGGCTGAATGATTTTTACCTGTTCCAATATTCCTTTCTATTCAAAGTTTGGGAGAAGATTTGTAGCTCGGGTGCTTGTTGTTGTGGTTCTGTTCACCGAGCTGCGAGTTTGTGTTGCAGACGTTTCATCCCCTGTCTAGGTGACATCCTCAGTGCTTGGGAGCCTCCTGTGAAGCGCTTCTGTGATGTTTCCTCCGGCATTTATAGTGATTTGTATCTGAAACCTGAAAGCAACAACACCCCCAGATTCTATGGACTACCTAAAGTGCACAAACCAGACATCCCACTCAGACCCATAGTATCACTATCAGGGATACCATCACACAAACTGGCTAAAGAACTACAGCAGAAACTGAAACACCTGATCAGCGGATCCAGACACTCTGTACAGTCTACACAGGAACTCTTGGACATCATCAGAAATATACACATCGACAAGGAAGAAACTATGGTCTCATTCGATGTCACGGCACTGTTCACCTCTATCGACAAAACCCTAGCCAGAGAAATAATAGCCAACCTGCTGGATATGCAGAACAGACAACAAGACGGGGAACCTATCAACAAAGACTGCTGCATACTCAAACTACTGGACCTGTGCTTCACAACACACTTCACATTCAACAACCAAATATATGAACAAATCAACGGCACACTCATGGGCTCATCCATTTCTGGAATCATAGCAGAAGCAGTAATGCAAAGGTTAGAACAAACAGTCTTACCGCAAATTCAACCCAAACTCTGGGTCAGATATGTTGATGACACCTTTGTAATCATTAAAAACACAGAAATAGAGAACACACACCAGATCATCAACGCCACACTCTCAGGAATCCGATTCACTAGAGAGGAAGAAAAGGACAACCAACTCCCATTCCTAGACGTGATGGTACAGAGAACATCGAACAGAGAATTCACCACAAAGGTATACAGGAAAGTCACACACACAGACCAAGTCCTAAACTATGAAAGCAACCACCCCAACACACACAAAAGAAGTTGCATCAAGACACTGTTCAAAAGGGCCACAACACACTGCAGCACACCAGAACTGCAAAAAGAGGAAGAAGAACACCTATCCAATGTATTCGCCAAAAACGGATATCCTCGCAATTTCATCAATAGATGCCTAAGGGAAAGACAACGGAATGAGGACATGCCACAACCCAAAGGACTACCATACTTCAAAAACATTTCTGAACTGACAGCCAGACTACTGTGACCACACACAGCACACAAACCAACAGCCACTCTCAGGCAACAACTCACCAGGACGAAGGACCCAATACCCAGCATGAGCAAAACCAATGTAGTGTAAAAAATCCCATGCAAGGACTGTACAAAACACTACATAGGACAAACAGGAAGACAGCTAACGATCCGCATCCATGAACACCAACTAGCCACGAAACGACATGACCAGCTATCCTTAGTAGCCACACACACTCAGACGACAAGCAACATGAGTTCGACTGGGACAACACTACTATTATAAGACAAGCCAAACAGAGAACAGCCAGGGAATTCCTAGAGGCATGGCACTCATCCACAGATTCAATCAATAAGCACATCGACCTGGACCCAATATACCGGCCACTGCAGCAGACAGCTGGAACTGACAACCGGAAGCAGCAGATACAAATCACTATAAATGCCGGAGGAAAGATCACAGAAGCGCTTCACAGGAGGCTCCCAAGCACTGAGGATGTCACCAAGACAGGGGATGAAACGTCTGCAACACAAACTCGCAGCTCGGCGAACAGAACCACAACATTCCTTCATTCCTTCCTATTCTTAACTAATCCATATCTTTTTAATTGACAATTTATCTCATCTCTCAGAATTACTTTTAATAATTTGCCTGTTATGGACATTTGACTAATGGACCTGACATTATTCAATCTATTCTACACTCACCATCTACACAGAGACTCTTACCCAGATACATACATACATAGATACATAGATACATACATACATACACACATGCACACAAACATGCTCTTACCCAGATTAGCAGTCCTTCAATTATCTGATATCATGCCTGTAACCAGTAAGGATTGAAAATAATGCTCCTGTCTTGCTTCTTTTAACAGCCTGGAGTACCTTTCATCCAGTGCTGGTGATTTGTCATTAGTTGATAATCCAGATCTTGTCCCTTGGGTATTGTAAGAAGGATAGAATGAAACAGTTGATACTGTGGGAGAGCTTTTTGAGACACTATTGTAAAGGATTGTTTTTACTGCTGGGTGTTAGAAAGATGAAGAAATAGCAGGATCTTCGCAAGATTGAGATCTAGCCACAAAAAAATGATTTTAGGATAAAGTAAGTTATTTTTATTCCTTACTTTATCCAAGTTATTTTTATTCCTTGGATTGTGCTGTGATATCACATACATTGATTACTTCTGGAATAATACTGACTGTGTGGAGGAGGGTTGCAGGCCGAAACCTTAAGAACAGATTATGCTAATTGTATCATAGAAAGTTTATGGATGCCTGACCTCTCCCCATTTGTGAAGGGCATGATTTCTGGAGCAGGGGAAGGAAGTATGGCTGTGCCTGCTTTTGGAGAGGATGCTCATGAGATATTTTATCGCGCTTCCAAGAATTAATTGATGACAAGATTTTATGAAAATGAAGCAGCAGTATTCTGGTCTTGGCCTTATTCCAATGTGATCTGTATCAATGAGAGGGTATAAAGAACCCAAATTCCTGATGCAATCATAAAAGAAACAACTGGGAAAGAATACAAAGGGAATATCCATGGGGAAAACTAAATTGTAGATTAACTGTACCCCAGATGTGTAATTTTTTTTGGTAAACTGTATTTTTGACTAACTGGTCTTGTTGGTCATCACTCTGAACAGAAGACTTGTAAAGTCCCAAGATAAAACACAATTGATGGAATTTATAAGCCCATCTAGATAGTCTGATGAAATATTCAAGAATCTGAACCTTGCAGTCACCTTTTAAAATCTTGTCAAGGCTAGGAAATAGAAAATCTTCTTTGTTTGTTTCTTTCTGCAAATGCCAAATTTGTGTAAGGTGAGCTACTGGTATGGATTTAGGATTGGCTATCTGACAGAAAGCAGAAAGTTGGGATAAAAGATTCTTTTTCGGAATGGCAGCCGGTGACAAGTGGTGTCCCGCAGGGTTCAGTATTGGGGCCGCAGCTGTTCACTGTATATAATGATCTGGATTGAGGGGTAGGGGGTATTCTGGCGCCGTTCACCAATGATACGAAGTTAAGTGGGCAGGCAGGTAGTACTGAGGAGGTGGGGAGGCTGAAGAAAGATTTAGGCAGATTAGGAGAATGGCTGATGAAATTCAAAGTGAGCAAATGCGAATTCTTGCACTTTGGAAAAAAGAATACAGGCATGGATTATTTTCTAAATGGTGAGAAAATTGATAAAACCAAAGTACAAAGGGATCTGGGAGTGCTTGTCTAGGACTTTATGCAGGTTAACTTGCAGATTGAGTGGTTAAGAAGGCGAATGTAATGTTGTCATTTATCTAAAGAGGTTTGGAATATAAAAGCAGCGATGTGCTTCTGAGACTTTATAAAGCTCTAGTTAGGCTCCATTTCGAATACTGTCTTCAGTTTTGGGCTCCACACCTCAGGAAGGACATGCGGGGATTCCCAAGGATAATCCTTGGAATAGTAGGCCTAACATATAATGAGCGGCTCAGTATCCTATGATTGTATTCATTAGAGTTTAGAAGGTTGAGGGGTGATCTAATAGAAACTTACAAGATAATGTATGGCTCAGAAAGTGTGGAGCTGAAAATGTGTTGCTGGAAAAGCGCAGCAGTTCAGGCAGCATCCAAGGACCAGGAGAATTGACGTTTCGGGCATGAGTCCTTTTTCAGGGCTCATTCCTGAAGAAGGGCTCATGCCCGAAATGTCGATTCTCCTGTTCCTTGGATGCTGCCTGACCTGCTGCGCTTTTCCAGCAACACATTTTCAGCTCTGATCTCCAGCATCTGCAGTCCTCACTTTCTCTCAGAAAGGGTGGATGTTGGGAAGTTGTTAGTGTTAGGCAGGGAGACGAGAACCCAATGGCACAGCCTTAAAATTAGAGGGGGGTCAATTTAAAACGAAAATGAGGAGACATTTCTTCAGCCAGAAAGTGGTGGGCTTGTGGAATTCATTGCCGCAGAGTGCAGTGGAGGCCGGGGAAGTTAAATGTCTTCAAGGCAGAGATTGACAAATTCTTGATCTTGCAAGGAATTAAGAGATATGGGGAGAGAGCGGTAAGTGGAATTGAAATGCCCATCAGCCATGATTAAATGGCGGAGTGGACTTGATGAGCCAAATGGTCTTTCTTCCACTCCTATGTCTTATGGTCTTATTTCTCTAAATTGTAATAATTTAATTGTATTAAACATTATATGTTTGTTAAATTAGATAATTTGATTTTGTGAATTATACTGTTATACAAGGCAGTTTCATAACAGTTTGTATATGTCTTTGTGTAATGGTTTATTCACTGCATTAATGCTTCATTTACTTTTATTTCAGGCATGACAGATGATGAAATCTTGAGAGCAGAAATGGTAGCACAGCTCTGCATGAGTGACAGAACACACAGCACATTGTTAGACTTGATATCCTTTTGAAACCGTCACATTCAAATTGGTTTTGTTGCTTAATTTGTTAGCAAGTGTAAAAATTGGTTCGAATCTTGTAGAAATTAGTTACCAATACTTCTGATTCCTGTTTTGTCATGTATAGTTTTCTTTGTCTGTTCTAATTTTATTTTTTAAAGATAAAATATTCTCATCAAGCTGCTACTATACTGGATAGATTGACAATTGAAAATGCATTCTAATTTTGAGATTATCTGTTGCTAACTTTGTTCAATGTTAGTGAGTAATTCTTCATGTGGAAAATCTTGTGCAAATACTAGGGCATATAGGTTAAAAATAAAAGGTGATAAGTTTCAAGGAGATGTGAGAGGCCAGTTTTTTTTTAAACAGAGAGTGTTAAGAGTCTGGAATACACTACCAGAACAGGTGATGGAGGCCGATACAATAGCAGCAGTTAAGAGGTTTCTTGACAGATGTATGCATAGGCAGGTAATGGAAGAATATGAGGTAAAAGCTGTTTAGTTTGAAAAGACATCATGTGTTAGTGCGGACTTCGTGGGCCAAAGGGCTTGTGCTGTACTGTTCTTCAGATAAACTATTTCTGGTGGTCAGTCAACTTCCAATTTAAATCTCAAGTTTGATGACTGTTGCATACAAACGTTTTAATCTATCCGATACATTCATTTAAAAATGAAATTCTGCTGATACTGGAAATACTCAGCAGATCAGGCAACATCTGTTGAGAGGAGTAGTTAATGTTCCAAGTTTATGAATCTTTATCAGAACTAACAACTTCTTTAATTGAACAATCATATAAAGCCATGGAAGTTTGTTATTTGAACTCATTCATTTGTGTTGGTTTTGACTAAGTTCATTTCCATCAAAAATCATTTCATTCTGTTAGGGTTGTGTCTTGTATTTTGTGTGTTTAAACAACTGGTGACTGAAATGCGAAAGAGGTGTTTTAAGAACAGTTTTTGAAAGGGTGGGTGTATGCTGTGAAAGCACATAACCTGACAGCGATGGCAGTCATTAAGTAAACAACTGTTTGAACAAGTAGTAATTGAAGTTAAAGTTGCAGATGATTCAGAACCAAGAAAATATACACATGCAGCTTTTCCTGGCAATGAGAAGTTGATTGTCTATGGACTAGTGACCTGTTCTCAATGACAGAGATCTTTTTGCCTCTGTAATCAAAACCTACTGTAAACCTGAATAAAACCAATGCATCGCTCCTTCGTCAATTGTTGCATGCTGTGACTTTTAACGAATGAGTCAGATTTTTTAAATGAGTGTCTCTTACCAACCAGTGGAAGTATCTTGAGAAAGACAACTGAAGCAACATGTTGACCATCAAAAGAGTCATAAGGATCATCTCAACAACGGAACCCAGGAAAAAAAGACTATTGAATTATCTTTCCAGTTTTCCCCCTCTGTCCATCACCTATTTTACCCTGTCTGTTTGTCTGTGTGTGTGTTTATATACAAGATTTTAAAAGGGGATTGGAGTTTTAATGAGGGGTATTATATGCTGACAGTTTATAACTGTCTTCCAGTAGCTAGAGTTTATGTACTTGTAATCAGTAGTGATTCTTGTTTGGTACCAAAACCTGTTCTGTGCATTCTATCAATCTAGGCCTGAAATTCGGGTAAATTGGGGAACCTCGCATATTTCATAGAATATTGAACTTTTTTAAAGACTCCGGGAATAGCTCAGATTGGTTTCCAATGTACCGACCCCAGTGGGTCATAATAATTCATGTAGATAGGCAGTAGTCAATGATCACCATCCAGAACAAAACCTACTGCACAATTAAGCAGCTTTTCCCCCCAGAGATGCTATTAAAACTCCAACCAACCCTATTGTTCAAAGGTCTTTCAGTATTCCCTGGGCTCTTAATATGTCGATCTCAATTTGCAGCCTGGAGATATTTTGGTTGCCATTTTTATATAAGTCTGTCAAAGTTATATTCTTAATTCAACAAATAAATAAATTGAATGCATGTCTCCTGCTATGGAAATGTGCTTTGCAACTTCAGCAAAGCTTTCTGTGCTGAATGGTGTTGAAGTACTTTATTTCACCCTCAGGCTAATTGATCCCCAACCACTTTCTCCCACATGTCAGATTTCAGCCCTATTGATCTATTGTTTCTCTCCTTCTGAGCTTCCAAATGTTGTAACTTGTTCCATCCTGCATGTTGAACTCAAGATTCCAAACACATTAAGTCTGTCTTTTAACACAACTAATGTGTGTAGTTTTGGTCTCCTTATTTAAGGACGGATGTAAATACATTGGAGGCAGCTCAAAGGATGTTTATTAGTTTGATGTCTGGAAGGAGTGGATTGACTTATGAGAATAGTTTGGACAAATTGGCCTTATTTTCTCTGGAGTTTAGAAGAATGAGGGAAGAATCGATAGAATTGTATAAGATTGTAAGTAGCCTTGGCACTGTGGATGTGGGAAGGATGTTTTCTCGTGGGTCAGCCGAGAACAAGAGGGCACTGTTTTCAAATTAGAATTGCCCTTTCAGCACAGAGATGAGAATCTTTTCTTTGAGAATTGTAAAGCTTTGGAACTCTTTGCCTTAGTAAGCAGTGAAGGTGGAGTCAATACATATTTTTAAGATGAAAATAAATGAACTTTTCGGAAAGAACATAAAGGATTATTAATGTGAGATAGGAATATGGATTTGAATTGCAAACAGATCAGTCATGATGTTAGTAAATTCTAGTGCAGTTTTAAGGGTATGTACAATAACTGTGCTGGTTGACATTTTACTGCGTGTCCAGGAACTTAAAATTCACAGTTCTAATTATGTACATCAATAGTACAAAGCCTGTCAGAGAGACATTGGAAGGTGTAGTGTTTGTAAAGCCATCAGCCAAGTAAAGCTCCAACAATATGAGTTTCCTTATTGGGGCTGTTAATCTGGTTAAATCTGGGACCCTTAGCTGACAGATCAGAACAGGACTGTCAGAGGTTCTGTTCACTCTTGACAGCTAGATCAGCATCAAGGACTCTCCATATGTAAATAAAGAGTGACTTGGTGACAGGATATTGGCCTATGTGGAGTTATTTCAGGACACACACTGAAGAGAAAAATGTTTGTGTAAACTGAGTGAGAAGGAATCATTCTACTATGAACGTGAGAGACAAACACACGAGGAAAGGGAGGAACCAGTCGAGGACATCAAGTTGAGGGGTGCCAAGAGAATGGAATGATTACCTGAAGATCAGATGTTCTGAAAGAGGCTAATTCACCCATCTGTGGTGTTCTACAGAATCATAGATTAGTAACAGACAGGAGGAGCTTTTGTGACCCATTGTATCTGTGCTGATTCTCCATAAATATTAAGCTAGTGCTGTAACTCTGCCCCTTCCTCTTTTTCTCTTCTGTTGATTTGTAGCATTTTAAAAGGAATTGGAAATTAATTCTGCCTCTGTCAAGCTCTCAGGTTGACCCCAGGCAGTTGCTGCATTCAGTTTAGTTTATCATCCTGTTGTATTGGATTCTTGTGCCAATTACCATTTCAGTCTCAAAAACTCCTATACGTAGTATCTTAATAAAGCTTTTAAATTTTATCCTTTTGACTTTTCAGTTAATAACCTTCTAAAACTTTATGGAAACATTTGAAAGCTAAATAAAACTCATACCTTCATGCTATTGACTGAAAGCCACAAAAATGTTCTTGGAAATTAGATATGCTGTCTGCATAAACTGCAAATTCCAAGCTTAAGTAAAAACTTTAAGTGCCCTAAAAAAGGCAAATGATAAACTTGGATAAATGTTCTGTTTTTGAAGAAGAAATGACAGCTGAAAAAGATCAGAAGATGGGCTTAGAAAATTATTGAAAGCCAGTGACCATATTGCCAGTAGAGTGAGTTGAGGTTTTTCAGATTGAGTTAGAATAAGGGAGAAAGAATTGAAATCAGCAGTGAGGCATCGTGATTTGTAGTGAGTCTGAAAGATTTGGAGGTGCTTGAAGTGTGTTGGAGTGAACTGATAATCCAAATTGATAATTTTGCATAGTTTTCCATTACATTGTGAATGTTAGAATATATAATGGTCAAATTAGACACCAGTGAGGCAGTAATCCAAGGCCTCGTGGGATGTTCTTAAGAGTATTGTTATTTTAAAAAACTGTAATTGATTAACCTCCGGGATCTATATCATTTACTGTAATACTGTGATGAGGAAGTGGGAATAGGTATTGGTAGTTTCATGCTTTTTAACCATCTCCCGTACTGCATTCTAACATTCCATTGTCCTCTCAGTGGAAACAACACACTTGTTACTATTTTGATTTTGTTTTGGTTTTTGTGTATTTGTTTTCCTTAATCTCGACAAGTGTAAAATCTTGCTGCATGTGAAAACCCAAACAAGCCTGTATTCTGCCAGTTTGTAGCTGCTTTTATCAAGAACTATTCTTGAAAAATTGCATATTTTTGTTTTAAATGATACATAATAGTGCTGATTTTCTTGAAGCAGGCAATCTTTTACTGTAAAGGTATTTTTTCTTTGCCCATTAGCTGAAAAAGAATTTTACTTGCAAGTTGCCAAAAGTCAGGTTCAACAAATGCAACATTAGCTTTTCAGCATTAATAACAGCTTCTGCTAATGCTCTTTAGTTTGTTTGGGGGACGAAGGAAGAAATAGGCCTAAAATTATACGTAATTGGAATGATTCATTAAAGCTGATGATGAGGGACTTATTTTCAAAATTGTATTCACTTGTTCAAAATCCATTTTATTTCTGCAGTGGTGTGGAGCTGCTGGTGTTGGACTGGGGTGGACAAAGTCAAAAGTCATATGACATCAGGTTATAGTCCCAACAGGTTTATTTGAAATCACCAGCTTTGGGAGTGCTGCTCCTTCGTCAGGTGAAGTTCACTTTATTTCTGCTAACATAATCTTGAAACTTCTCCCCGTGAGTCATTTTTCTTAACTAAATTTGTACATTCCTGAAAATCCCAATCCAAAGAGTGGGATTATTCCAGGTAGCTACTATTTTGAAACTATGCTTTCTGCTGTAGCTGATTTTAAAGCACCAGTCTTTGAACCAGGAGGTTCCATGCAGCAGGGGATGTACACACCTAAAGGTATGTGGTTGTTCTTAAAGTTGTTTTATTTGAAACTTGGCAGATATTTTAGGAGAATGGTTAACTTAACATGGCTTGAAAAATTTTAATACAAGTATTGATTTTTTGTCAAGAATTTTAGATTGTTCTCATGTTCTTTGTTGCCTACAGATGGCATTTTGTAATCGTTATTAACATAAGTTATTCTGGAAACTTCCTATTATAAAAAGTGTAATCTACTTGCACATATTCCTTACTTGAGTTATTTGCTCATTTTTAATTTGTTAGACTAGATGTAATTCACGTATGTAATTTATCAAATTTTTGTTCTCACTTGTTACAGATAGTTTCTTGTATTTTAGCATTCTAACATGATATGCTTACGTTTATCACTCAACATTAGAACCAGTTTCGATGTGAATTAAATTCCATTTGGAGTTCAATAGTTTGTATTTTCACCTTTTAGTATTTTGCGTATTTTATTGCTAAATGATCACATTTGCTCGAGTATTTACAATTCCGAAACAGTTGTACAGAGACAATCATCTTATATTTACATTTATATGAAATATGTAAATTTTTGTGTTTTCTTTATTGTGCTGTAAACTTTATTGTTTGATTGAGGGGGTGAAGCATAAATGTGAAGGGGGAGGTGAAAAGTCAAGAAAAATGTAGCAAAAGCAAAAAGGTATACAAGTTTTTCACCCACAGAGTAGATGAGCAATATAGACAAACAGAATTTTGTGTTTGATCTTTTATTTGTGCTGTTACCTTTTTGGATTCTGTTCATTATTGGTTTATTCAAACGTAACAATTTTCATTATAAATTTTAATGGATCACAATTATTTACGATATGTAGTAATGACTTGGATGAGAAAAATGAATGTACTATTGTCAAATATGTGAATTATGTAAAAATATGTGGAAAAGCAAGTGGTAAGGATGACAGAAATACTCTGCACAGGATGGAATCAACTAGGTAAAAACAATGACTGCAGATGCTGGAAACCAGATTCTGGATTAGTGGTGCTGGGAGAGCACAGCAGTTCAGGCAGCATCCGAAGTGCACAGGATATAGACAGGTTAAGTGAGAAACATTTGGTGGATGTAATATGTGGAAAATGTGAGGTTTTACTCTTCAGAAACAATAGACAACTAAATATTATTTAGATGGGGGAAGACTGTACAATGTTATAAGAGTCCTCAGGAGAGGCAAATAGTATATTGGTCTTTATTTCAAAGAGAATGGAGTATAAAAGTAGTAGAGTCTTGCTAAAACTATATAAGGCACTATTTAGACCACACCTGAAATAGCGAATTTTGAGAAGATTTGTAGCTCAGGTTGAGGATCTGGATGTAATTTTGCTCACTGAGCTGGAAGGTTCGTTTTCAGACATACTAGGTAATATCATCAGTGAGCCTCAGGTGAAGCACTAGTGTTATGACCTGCTATCTATTTGTGTTTAGGTTCCGTTGGGTTGGTGATGTCATTTCGGGTGGTGATGTACCTATTCTTTTTGAATACACTATATAGGTGATTTTCCTCTGCTCTTTGTAGTTACTCAGTGCTGCAGTGTGTGGTAACGTAATTTTCGTATGGTGACGTCACTTCCGGTTCTTTTTCTCAGAGATTGGTAAATGGGATCCAAGTTGATGTGTTGATAGAGTTCTGGTTGGAATGCCATGCGTCTAGGAATTCTCATGCCTCTGGCTTGCCGTTGGATAGATGTGTTGTCCCAGTCGAAGTGGTGTCCTTCCTCCTCTGTATATAAGGACGCTATTAAGAGTGGGTCATGTCTTTTTGTGTCGAGATGATGATCATGTATCCTGGTGGCTAGTTTTTTGCTTGTTTGTCCAATGTATTTGTCCAGTGTTTGTGACCATTCTTGGGTATTTGTCTGTAGAGGGTCTTTCAAGTTCATTAACTGCTGTTTTAATCTGTTGGTGGGTTTGTGGGCTACCATGATGCCAAGAGGGCTGGGTAGTCTGGCAGTCATTTCTGAGATGCCCTTAATGTAGGGGAGAATAGCTAGGATTTCTGGATGCCTTTTGTCTGCTTGTTTGGATTTGTTGCTGAAAAATTGGCAGACTGTGTTCTTTTTGAATGCGCTATGTAAGTGATTTTCCTCTGCTCTTTGTAGTTACTCGGTGCTGCAGTGTGTGGTGGCTCGTTGAATAATATTCTAATGCAGCTTCATTTGTGGGTGTTGGGATGATTGCTTCTGTAGTGCATATGTGTTGTTTTCCTGTAGACGCTGGTTTGAAGTTCTCCATTGGCTGTTTGCTCCCTGTGACATGTAGGAATGGCGGTTTGTTGTTGTTTTCCTCCTCTTTTTGTGACTTTTATGCCAGTAAGGATATTATTGATGGTCTTGGAGGTTTCCTCTAATTCGTTTTGTTCAGTGATGACAAAGGTATCATCCATGTAGTGGACTCCCAGTTTGGGTTAGGTGGTTGGCAGAGCTGTTTTTTCGAGTCTCTGCATTACTGCCTCTCCTAAGAACCCAGATATCTGAGATCCGGTAGGTATTCCGTTTGTTTGTCTGTAGGCTTTGTCATTGAAAGTGAAGAGGGCGGTAAGGCATAAGTCCACTAGCTTGACGATGTTGTCTTCACTGATGAAGTTGGTGGTGTTTCGTGTGTAACTTTGGTTCTTCTATAGTGTAGTCAGTGTTTCTTTGGCCAGTTTGATGTTGATGGATGTGAACAGGGCTGTTGCATCAAAGGAGACCATGATTTCATCCTCTTCTATCTTGCTGTCTTTGGTGTTCAGGAAGTTTTGGGTGGAGTGAATGGAGTGGCATTGTTCTTCTATTAAGTGTTTCAGTCTTTGGTGTAGTTCCTTGGCTAATCTGTATGTTGGTTTTCGGGTTAGCAAGACTATGGGTCTGAGGGGGGCTTCTGGTTTGTGAATTTTGGGTAGTCCGTAGAAGTGTGGTGTGTTAGATCTGTCTGGTTTCATTTTTTGGCAATCTGTCTTGATTAGTTCTCCAGATTTCTGAAGTTTTTTTGAGTAGGGCTGTAGTTGGGTTCTCTAGTTGTGGGGTCGGGTTTGTCACTACCTGTTGGTAAGTGTCACTATCCGCAAGCAATGAGTTCACTTTCTCAATGTAGTCTGTTCGGTTTAAAATGACTCTCAAGCATTCTTTTTCTGCAGGTAGATAATGTTTTTATCTTTTATGAGTCCTTCTAGTGCTTTCCTTTCTTGTGTACTGTGTGTTTCCTTCCTTTTTCTGCTTAACATTGGTGCAACTGTCTGTCTGAAGGTTTGCTAAGTTTCTTTTGTGAGTTTGTTGCCTTTCTGTGTTCTTTCTAATACTGTTAAGAAATTTCTGTTGTCCGCATCCTGGAAGCTGTAATTTACTCCTTTTATGAAGACGGCTTTTTCAGTGTCTGTTAAGGGTCGGTCAGATAAGTTTTTCATCCATGCTTTTTGACTGTCTGTGTTGTTATTTTGTGTGAGTTTGTTGAATTTTTTCTGCACGTCTAGTTTTTCATTTTGTGTTTGTCACTGTCTAATACCTATGGCTCGTTCTAGTGTGCCTGTCCATTCATGGTCTGTCGTGTGAGTGATTAAAGGTTTTGGCTCAAAATTGTCCAGTTGTATTTACGGAGTCTGTTGTGGTTATCGGTAATCATTTCTCTAAGCATTCTGCAGCCGTTTTGCTCTATAATTCTTTTGATAAGTGGGGTGCTAAGGGAGGTTTGAATTTAAGACATTTTAGATAGAACATTTCCTTAGGAAGTACAGCTGTTCGGAAGTGGCGCTGTGTCGGATAGTGTTGGTTTCCCATTTTCAGGCGAGTTATTGTGCCTTTGGAGAAGATGTGTAACTCAGGTTGAGGTTCTGGATGTAAGTTTGCTCGCTGAGCTGGATAGTTCGTTTTAGGATGTTTTGTCACCATACTAGGTAACGTCATCAGTGAAGCACTGGTGTTATGATCCGCTTTCTATTTATCTGTTTAGATTTGTGATGTCATTTCCTGGTTCTTTTTCTCGGGTGGTGGGGTTGGCAAAATGTCTGAAAATAAACCTTCCAGTTCAGTGAGCAAACCTGCATCCACACCTGAAATATTTTTAAACAGTTTTGGTCCTCTTATAAGACCATAAGACATAGGAGTGGACGTAAGGCCATTCGGCCCATCAAGTCCATTCCGCAATTCAATCATGGCTGATGGGCATTTCAACTCCACTTACCCGCATTCTCCCCGTAGCCCTTAATTCCTTGTGACATCAAGAATTTATCAATTTCTGCCTTGAAGACATTGAGCCTCCACTGCACTCTGCGGCAATGAATTCCACAGGCCCACCACTCTCTGGCTGAAGAAATGTCTCCGCATTTCTGTTCTGAATTTACCCCCTCTAATTCTAAGGCTGTGTCCACGGGTCTTAGTTTCCTCGCCTAACAGAAACAATTTCCTAGCGTCCAGCCTCTCCAAGCCATGTATTATCTTGTAAGTTTCTATTAGATCTCCCCTTAATCTTCTAAACTTCAATGAATACAATCCCAGGATCCTCAGCTGTTCCTCATATGTTAGACCTACCATTCCAGGGATCATCCGTGTGAATCTCCGCTGGACACGCTCCAGTGCCAGTATGTCCTTCCTGAGGTGTGGGGACCAAAACTGGACACATACTCCAAATGGAGCCTAACCAGAGCTTTATAAAGTCTCAGTAGCACAACAGTGCTTTTATATTCCAACCCTCTTGAGATAATTGACAACATTGCATTCGCTTTCTTAATCACGGACTCAACCTGCATGTTTACCTTTAGAGAATCCTCAACTAGCACTCCCAGATCCCTCTGTACTTTGGCTTTACGAATTTTCTCACCGTTTAGAAAGTAGTCCAAGCTTGTATTCTTTTTTCCAAAGTGCAAGACCTCGCATTTGCTCACATTGAATTCCATCAGCCATTTCCTGGACCACTCTTCCAAACTGTCTAGATCCTTCTGCAGCCTCCCCACTTCCTCAGTACTACCTGCCTGTCCACCTAACTTTGTATCATCGGCAAACTTCGCCAGAATGCCCCCAGCCCCTTCATTCAGATCATTAATATATAATGCGATCAGCTGCGGCCCCAACACTGAACCCTGCGGGACACTGCTTGTCACCGGCTGCCATTCTGAAAAAGAACCTTTTATCCCAACTCTCTGCCTTCTGTCAGACAGCCAATCCTCACTCCATACCAGTAGCTCACTTCAAACACTATGGGCCCTCACCTTGCTCAGCAGCCTCCCGTGTGGCACCTTATCAAAGGCCTTTTGGAAGTCTAGGTAGATAACATCCACTGGGTTTCCCTGGTCTAACCTACTTGTCACCTCTTCAAAGAACTCCAACAGGTTTGTCAGGCACGACCTCCCCTTACTAAATCCATGTTGACTTGTTCTAATCCGACCCTGCTCTTCCAAGAATTTAGAAACTTCATCCTTAATTATGGATTCTAGAATTTTACCAACAACCGAGGTTAGGCTAATTGGCCTATAATTTTCCATCTTTTGCCTTGATCCTTTCTTGAACAAGGGGGTTACAACAGCGATCTTCCAATCATCTGGGACTTTCCCTGACTCCAGTGACTTTTGAAAGATCTCAACCAACGCCTCCGCTATTTCCTCAGCCACCTCCCTCAGAACTCTCGGATATAGTCCATCAGGGCCAGGATATTTATCAATTTTAAGACCTTTTAGTTTTTCTAGCACTTTCTCTTTTGTAATGGCAACCATACTCAACTCAGCCCCCTGACTCCCTTTAATTGTTGGGATATTACTCATGTCTTCCACTGTGAAGACTGATGCAAAGTACTTATTAAGTTCTCCTGCTATTTCCTTATCTCTCATCACTAGGCTTCCAGCATCAGTTTGAAGTGGCCCAATGTCTACTCTTGCCTGTCGTTTGTTTCTTATGTATTGAAATAAACTTTTACTATCATTTCTAATATTACTGGCTAGCCTACCTTCATATTTGATCCTCTCCTTCCTTATTTCTCTCTTTGTTATCCTCTGTTTGTTTTTGTAGCCTTCCCAATCTTCTGATTTCCCAGTGCTCTTGGCCACTTTATAGGATCTCTCTTTTTCTTTGATAGATTTCCTGACTTCCTTTGTCAGCCATGGCTGTCTAATCCCTCCCTGGATAATCTTTCTCTTCTTGGGGATGAACCTCTGTACAGTGTCCTCAATTTTACCCACAAACTCCTGCCATTTTTGCTCTACTGTCTTCCCTGCTAGGCTCTGCTTCCAGTTTATTTTCGTCAGTTCCTCTCTCATGCCCTCATAATTACCTTTATTTAACTGTAACACCATTACATCCGATTTTGCCTTCTCTCTTTCAAACTGCAGACTGAACTCTACCATATTATGATCGCTGTTTCCTAAGTGTTCCCTTACTTTAAGATTTTTTATAAAGTCTGGTTCATTACATAGCACTAGGTCCAGAATAGCCTGCTCCCTTGTGGGGTCCATGACAAGCTGTTCCAAAAAGCCATCCTGTAAGCATTCCATGAATTCCCTTTCTTTGGATCCACTGGCAACATTATTTACCCAGTCCATCTGCAAATTGAAGTCTCCCATGATCACCGTGACCTTGCCTTTCTGACATGCCTTCTCTATTTCCCCGTACATGTTGTGCCCCTGGTCCTGACCACTGTTAGGAGGTCTGTACATAACTCCCACTATGGTTTTTTTGCCTTTGTGGTTCCTCAATTCCACCCACACAGACTCCACATCATCCGACGCTATGTCATTCAGTGCCATAGATTTAATTTTGTTCTTAACTAATAAGGCCACCCCGCCCCCTCTGCCCACCTCCCTGTCTTTTCGATAAGTTGAAAACCCTTGGATGTTTAACTGCCAGTCCTGACCCCCCTGTAACCACGTCTCTGTGATCCCTACCACATCATAATCATTCACGATGATCTGTGCCATTAGTTCGTCTGCTTTGTTACGAATGCTACGAGCATTCAGGTAAAGTGCCTTAATGCTAACTTTCTTATCATTAGAGATATTGGAAGTAATAAGATCCTTCCTTTTTGCTGCATTCCCAGTCTGTCTCAAGTTTAAATCTGCCTGCACATATGCTATCCTGCCGCTTATCTTTCCATTTAACTCCATACT
Source organism: Chiloscyllium plagiosum (assembly GCF_037043375.1). Lineage (NCBI taxonomy): Eukaryota > Metazoa > Chordata > Chondrichthyes > Orectolobiformes > Hemiscylliidae > Chiloscyllium > Chiloscyllium plagiosum. The sequence goes on from NW_028270145.1 coordinate 55,512,052, forward strand.
CCCTGTCGCTTTATCTCAGGAAAGATGTACTGACATCGTGGCAGTATGGAGAATGTTCACTGGGTTGATCCCAGGTATGAAGGGATTTTTGTATGAAAAGAGGTTGAGTAAATTAGTCCTTCATGGAGTTTATAAGAATAAAGTGTGACCTTATTGAAGAATACAAGGTACTTAGAGGATTTGGTAAGGTAGATGTGAAGAGATTTTTTTCCCTTCTAAATGTGATCAACACAGCAGATTTTAAAATGACTTTTCTCTGAAGTTGGGTATAACTGGTATTTATTATCCACTTTTTTCTCCAGACTATTGAGAAGGTTTTATGGGCTGTATTTTTGCAACAACCTGAACCTGGTAACTTAGTCATTTAACAATGTTTTAGAAATGGCTCTTTTTAAAAAAAAAAAGGAGTTTTAGACTGAATTAAATTCATAATTTACCATAGTGGAATTAGTCCAGGTCTCTGGGCCACAAATCCATAGTGGGCTTTCTAGAAAAGAAATGAGAGAGAAAGCAAACACCTGTGGAATTAAATGAAGGGGATGAAAACTAGGGGTGGGAGGAGAATAGTAAGACAGTTGTTAAAACATAGAGATAGCAAGCCAAACTAAATCAACTCACTATCACAAGATTTGCAATACAGTCAAATTACTATATTCAGTGACCCTCAAAATTGCTGAATTGTTCCTACCCAGACTTTATAAATAACAGATCTTGGACACCAAGTTTATAATTTAAATAAAAGTAAACAAATTAATAAGCATGTAACAGCAAAATACAGAAACTGAAAAGCAATCTATTTAATAGGTATGATCTAAGCTCAATCTTCTTTGATCATAAACCCCCAATTACAGACTGACAGATCCAGTTCAGAGAATAAAAGATAACTGCTTCAATAATTCATACCAGGCCTTTATGAAATCCTTGGACAATAGATTATATTATAGGCACATAGGTCTTTATATCTTGCTTGAATTCAGAAATCACCAAGGAATGCAAACAGCTTCGGCAGACCTCTGAAGATTTTAATCTTATTTATTACATGCTGCGATTCTTTTCTCAGAATAACCAGAAAGAGAAACAACCGGAAAACAGATCAGTCTGGAACCTTTCAAAACAAAACTGCCTTCTGCCCAAAACCTAGTCCGAGTCAGTTCACTGTTTATCTTATTTTTTTAACCATCTCTGTGATTGACTGGCCAGCACCAGTCCTCCCTTGATTAACGAATTCAACATCCAACCAAAACAGAAATTGCTGGTGAAACTCAGCAGGTCTGGCAGCATCTGTCAGAAGAAAGCAAAGTTAACGTTTTGAGCCTAGTGATGTTCATCAGAACTGATAGCAACTTGGAAAAGGGCATTTATGATGAAGGTGGAATTAGGGCTGGAGGGAAGTGGAGGGTGAGGGAATGTTTGGAGATGAAGCCCAGAGAGAGAGAGAGAGAGAGAGAGACAATGATATGAAAGGGACTGGTCAACGAGAGTATTATGTATGGCAGACCAGGACAGAAGAGAAACTGAATAAGTGAGAATGAGAGTAGAGGCTAGCTAAGAATGGGTAGTTTGGGCTGAAAGCAAACCATGTGATGTTATAATAGGCCTGAGAATGGGTGAAAGTCAATTGTCTTTGCTAAAAGCAACCCACGTCATTGCAGGACTTTGTGTGGAGATAGGTAAAAAACAAGAATGGAATTAGGATATAAAGTTATTGAACTCAAAATGTTGAGTCCCAGAATCTGCAGGTTCTCCAAGTGGAAAATCAGATTCTGTCCTTCAAGCTTGCTGTGATGCACACTGTAAGACTGCAGCAGGCCTGCGACAGAAATGTTGGCCAAGGGAACATGGTATGTTGAAAGTGGCAGGTGACTGGAAGTTGTGGGTAATTTTTACAGATAGAACGTAGGTGTTCGGCAAAGCAGTCACCCTGTCTGTGTTTCATCTCCCCATGTAGAGTAGTTGGAAGATAAGACTGGAGCCTAGGATAATGTGGTGTGGAGAGAGGAGGTAAACAAGCAGGTGCTATACCTTCTGCAATTGCATGGGAAGGACTAATGGCGCTGGGAGCAGGTGTTAGACATGGGCAACAAATGGACCAGAGTGGCTTGGAATACTGACAAAGGATGGGAGGGGAGTATGTGTCTAGTTGCGGCATCCCGCTGGAGGTGATGAAAATGGTAGTCTACAATCCTTTCAATGTGGAGGCTGTGGCTGCTAAGTGGGGGAACCTATTGTTATTGTTGGAGGGAAGAGAAGAGGTGAGGACAGAAGTACAGGAGATAGACTGGACACTGCTCAGTGTCCTGTCGACCACAGTAACGAGCAGTCCTTGATTGTGGAAAAGGGTGGGCATTTCTTAACTCATCACTGGTAACCATGCCTGCAACTGATTCATCACTAGTGCCTGGAATTCTCTCTCTCAATCACTTTAATCACTCTTCCTATATGTCCCTCTTTAAACCTATCTTTCTGACTGAAGCTTTTATTCACCACTCTGTATATAATCTCCTTAGACTTAGTATTGGTAGTATAGGTTTAATTAGTATTTAATCAGGTTTCTGTGCCTGTAGGGTTTTTTTGATAACTTGTAAATCTGTAGCATTTTTAAGGCTATTTGATGAGTTAAATGTGCAAATGTTTCAATCTAAATTTAACAGACAAATCTAGTTCCAACCCCCCTCAAATTATATCTTGATGTCCATAGAGGATCAACCCTAGAGGTACATTTTTAGCAGCTTCTGTGTGTGTGTGTGTATATTATATGTACATATAAAATCTGGTTTACATGTATCTCATTGTATTGTAACAGGAATATTTGTTTAGAATAAATAATACCACCCATCTTCTCCAGCAATATAGCAATATATTTTAGCTGCCAATCAGAGGAGCTGTATGGTTTTGCTTTGAAGCAAACTTCTGCTTCTGCAGCTTGAAGTCTACTAAATCCTTGATTCTGCTCCTAAAGGTGAATCTTCAAGAATATCTAGCTGAAGAGTAAAATAATTTAAATGTAAAAACTTAATTTTTAGTGTCATCAGTTGTGTAAAAAAACTAAATGACAAATAACATGACATTCAAAACATCTAGCCAATTAGTGCACTTGGCTAATAGGAAGTTACCAAATAGGAAGGATAGTGAGCAACAGTGTAGGTTGTATATAAATATGTTTAAATAAGAGGGCAACTTGTATGATAGAGTTCAGAAAAACATCAGAAATGTTAATTCTTGACCTGTTGTCTGAATTATTTTAAATTATCATTGGTTGCTACCTTCACATTTTTAAACCTATCATGTGCTTTACTCTCTACCCTGTAGCTCCCTACCAAACAAATTATAGGGTAATCAATATTTAGAAGCTTTCTTTAAGTGCTCAAAAATGGTATGCAAAATACATTTACATTTTTTGTTGAAATTGTCAGCTTAGATTAGCATGATTTTGCCTTGCTAAGTCTATTCAAACTTTCTTTTAAAATCTATGCTTTTTCATATATATTTTTTAAATGTTACATTAATTTATTTTGCTGTTTCACAATATCAGCTATACTTCTGGGAACAAAAATGTAACACCATTTTGTAATGCTGCCAGAATTAAGAAAAATGCACTTAAATTACAAAAAAAATCAATTTCGTTTTAGGAATCGAACTTAATTGACTGCCTGGGTAAAGAAAGTTAGTTCTGTAGCATTATTTCATCATTTTAGGCACAAGATGGCAGTATGAGCTTGCAGTTCAGAAAATTTCAATGGAGACCAGTTTGTAAGTTTAGTGTCTGCTGTCGTTTAAAGGTGTTCTTAATTACTGTCTGTGTTAAGGAGACAAAAAAATAGAAACAGAAAATGGGGCAGATATTCAGCAGATATCATCAGTGGAGTGAGAAAGAAATTTCTGCAGATGACTGGAAATGTTAACTTCATTGTTAACTTCACAGATGCTGTTTCACATGTGCTTTGTTTGCATCACTTCCTGTGTTTATTTTAGATTTGAAGGAACTAAAGTATTTTGTTTTTGTATTAGAAAATTAACAATTCCTAAATTCTGTAGGCAGTATGGGCATGAAATAGATAACTAAGAAGCATTCAGTATTGAGATTTGTATGTGATGTATGGCACTTTGAGCAGAAAAGACTGTGAATTTATATTCTTATTTTCAGAAAGGGGATAGTTATTGATTTAGTAAGTGTGGGAAAGCAATTGCATAGTATAAGAACTGCCTCTACAAATGCAGTTGTCACCTTTGCAAATGGATAAATAGTTTGCAAGTGTTCTGTCTTGATTGACATAGCAAACTGGCATTGCCAGAGCAAACTCCAGGATATATTTTTCTGTTTGGAAAGAGGCATTCATTTCTTTGAGTATGTTTTACTTAGCATTCAAAGCCAAGATTGGACTCATAAGCCACCTGAGAACCCATAAATAGGTCAACGGAACGAAAGCTATCATCCTCGACCTCAAGGGATAGCCACGATGGCGACGACAACTTAGGATTCATTCAAAGCATTTTGATGCTTTAGTTGTGCAAATGATTTTTGTTAAATGTGAATCCACTTTTATTTCAATTAGCTGTTTACATTTTCAGGATAAAATGTTTTGAGAAGTAATATGTTTTTGGTAAACTTTGCTCTGTGTATGAAGTAACATTTTGTAGTTTGTAAGCTGTTTTAAAAGTAGGTTTTTGCTAATGTGTGATTATTTTTCAGACCAATATAATTATCATTGCATAGAAAATACAAGTGACTAGTATCCCAATGCTTTCTGTTTTTCATTGGTTCTTCTGTATTTATTAAACTTGACAGTAGTATGCATCTGCTTAATGGGAAGGTCAATTTAAAGAAATCACTTGTTCAAGCGATTTCTGTACTTTATTTCCCTCCTTGGCTCTATTGTGCTGTTTATTTGATGGAAGATTGTTTGAAGGGAGCAGTCAATTCAACAGAGGTAAATTTAATGCACCTTTTAGTTGTTATTCTTTGGTTCGTTCTATGTTTATTGAAGAAATGTATTGCAGAAATAATAACTTCTCTGTAGAATACTGCAGTGAAGCTTCCTCATGTTGCCTTACCCTGCATTGTCACAGAGTATAATCAACAGAGGTTCAGAGATATAGATAACCATCACTTACCTGATTGGAACCTTAGTACAATTAGATTTTCCTGTGCTCTCAAGGACAATGAAAGTGAGGCACCTGCCCTTGTTACAGTTGCCCTGGTTTGTACCATGTTGGGGTGGCACATAATAGGCACAGTGCATTTATCTTCGAAGAACTGGATTTGAAATTTAATGTATTTAAAACATGATTACAGAACAGAATATATGATGCCAAATTAACAACTCATCAATGATTATTTTTATCCTTTTGTTAGCTGATGTCTGGAATCAAGAATTTGACCCTATTATGGTGATTTTAAGAACAGTATATCGCAGAGATGTGCAGTCAGCAATGGATAGATACATGGGATTGTAAGTATATTTTAAATCTGCATGGAAAACTTTATTAAACTTCAGTAAATCGAATCACCAAATTTAACTAACGTGCATTTTTACACTCTTCTGTTTCTGGTGGAGAAGGTTAATATTTTAATGTGTCTATATTTGCAGTTTTGTAACAAAGCTGTATTTAGAATAAGAGCATAGAATTTTATAGTACAGAAGTAGGCCATTCGACCTATTGTGTCTGTACCAGCTACTCCATTCTCCAGTCCTATCTCCATAGCCTTCTAAATTCATCACTTTCAAATATACATTGAGAACTCTTTTGAAACCTCCTTTGGCATCACTCTCCTGGCCACTGCATTCCAAATTCCAACAACTTTGAGTAAAGAAGTTTCTCTTCATCTCATTCCTAGCTCTCTAGTTGACAATCTTGAAATTGTGATCCCCAGTTACTGACTAACCCTTTGTTATCCTATCGAAATTGTTCATAATTTTGAATACTCCAATAAAGTCACCTCTTAATCTTCTGTGCTCCAAAGAGAATAAACCTCTCTAATCTTTGCTTGTATCTAAAATCCCTCATTCCTTGTATTATTCTAGTAAGTCTCCCTTAAACCATCTCCAAGGCTTTAACATCCATCCTTAAATAAGATGTCTAGAACTGAACATACTTTATGAAATGTATTCTGTGAATACTGAATAAATGTTATTGTATGACACATGTAATGTATTTTAACAGATTAAAGAGCTGTTTACTTCATAATGGCATACATACAGTATTGTTTTTAATTCATTCTGTCAAACGTCTCCCATCATGAGCATTGGTGTTGGATCTATAAGCTGTTCATGTTATCTGTGTAACTCAGTTGTCTTTTTAGGTATAATTCAAATTTAGAAGAACAAATTCTGTAATTACAGGAAAAAAAACTCGTCAGTATGTTTGCAGTGATAATGCAGATCTAAGGATCAGATTTTTTTTGCAACGAAACTGCATTATATTCTGTGCTTTTGTAATTGCTTGTGTTGAGAAATATTTGACAGATTGTGCTCATATCCCAGAGACTATAGGAGAGCCCAATTTCCCATTTATCCCTGTTAACCAGCAGAGGTCCTTTTAATGGTCTTTTGATCAGCTACTTTTCCCTTTACTCTTGACTTTTACCCTTTTATTTACAAACATAGTACACATTGCCCACAATTTAATCATCGACTAATGTTTTGAGCAGGGTGCAGTTCCCTTGAAGTTGTATTGTATAACTGTGCTTAAACTGTGTTTAAGCAGCTGGTAGATAAGCATTCTTCCGGAAAATGGCTGAACAGTTAAGTTGCAGAGTCACTATTAAATCAGCATTTTAACATTAAATATTAAAATGCTGGTCAGAATTTCTCAGTTTTCAATATGCTTCTCATTGGCACTTTAAATGCCTTAGCATTTTGTAAAGCTGTAACAAAATCAGGAAATGCTAGAAGCACACAGTAGGTCAGTCTGTTGACACCTATAAAGAGATGGGAGAAGTTGTGCTGTTTTAGTGTTGTGCACTTTGAGAACAAAATTATCACTGGCAAGGTTAAGTGAATGTGGATTGTCACTGACAAGGCCAGTATTTACTGTTCACCACTAATTGCCCTGGACAGGGTGGCGGTGAGCAGCCTTCTTGGACAGGTGCAGTCTTGAGGTGTTAGGAAAGGAGTTCCAGAACCCAACAACAGAAGAAACAATGAAGCGGTTCAGGTTGGTGTGTGACTTGGATGGAAGCTTGCAGGTTGTGGTGTTCCCATGCATCTGCTGCTTTTATCCCTGTGGATGATAGAAGTTGAGGGTTTAGAAGATGTTATCAAAGAAGCCCAGGAGAATTGCTACAGTACTGCTACTCTGTATCGGTGGTCACGCAGGTGAATATTCAAATTGGTGGTTGGGGTGCTTGTTAAACAGACTTTTTTTTTAGTTATGTCAAGCATCTTGAGTGTTGCTGGCCCAGTATTTATCCAGACAAGTGGAGAGTATTCTATGGCAATCCTGGCCTATGCCTTGGGAATGGTTGACAGGCTTTGGGGAGATGGAAAGTTCATTACCCACTACAGAATTCCTAACTTCTGACCTGTTCTTGGAACCACAGTATTTATATGGTCAGTCCAGTTCAGTTTCTGGCCAAACGTAACTCCCAGAATAGTGATAGTGATTCAGTGATGGGAATATCAAGGGATGATGATTAGATTCTCTCTTATTGGAGATGGTCATTACCTGACATTGTGTTGTGAATGTAACTTGCCAATTATCAACTCAGTGGATTTTGCTGCATGTGGAGACGGGCAGCTTCAGTATCTGAGGCGTTGCAAAAGATGTTGTAAATATGTTATAATCATCTGTGAACATCCCTATTTATGATCATGTGATGATGAGAAGGTAATTGATGAAGCAGCTGAAGATTGTTGAGCCAAAAACAGTAACCTGAGAAACTGAAGGGCTCTTGTAGTGCATTGGTAGTATCTCTGTCTCTAGACCAAGAGACCTAGTTAAAGTGCCACTTGCTTCAGAGGTGTGTGATGACACCCCTTCTGAACAGGTTGATTGATAATGTCTACACTGAGGAATTCATTAGGGATGCTTGTGCAGTGGTAGTGTCTCTCCCACAGGGCCAGGAGGCCCAATTTGGAGCACACCTGCTCCAAAGGTGTGTAATAACATTTTTAATAGATTGATTAGAAAAGATTACCCTGAAGAACTTTGGCAGAGATGTCCAGGGAATTGAGATGGCAGATCCCCAACAAGCAAAAACATTTTCTTTGTGCCTGGTACAGCTTCAGTCAGCAGGAGGATTTTCCCTAATTTCCATTGACTCCAATCTTACTAGTGCTTGTTGCTGTTAGACTTAAGGGCAAACTCCCACCTCACTCCTGGAGTTCAGCTATTTGGTCTAAGCTGTAATGACGTCAGGAACTGAGTGATTGTAGTGGCAACCAAATTAAGCATGAGTGAGTAGATTATTTCTTTGCAAGTGTCCACTTGATAGCACTGTTGTCGACATCTTCTGTCACTTTGATGATAATTGAAATAGGATGATAATTTGACCAGGTTGAATTTTTTCTTTTTTTTTTGTACGCTGGGCATATTTGGTCAATTAGCTATGTTGTTGTGGGGATGTCAGTGTTGTAGCTATATTGGAAAAGCTTGGCAAGGGTTCTGGAGCTTACCTCCAGTACAGTTGTTAGAATGTTGTCAGGGTCCATAGCCTTTGCAGAATTCATCGTCTTTCGCTATATCACGTAGACTGAATCAAATTGTTTGAAGACTGGCACCTGTGATGTCAGGAAGAGTCCCAAAGAGATTGTCCACTTGGCAGTTCTGGCTGAAGAACCAGTTCTGGATGCCAATACATTAACCTTGCCTTTCATACTTTTATGTGGGTCTCCCTGATCCTTGGGTATGGGGATATTTATGATTTTTAGGTAAATTTGTGGTGAGGTTCCCATGCAGCCCATGCTGCTCTCCTTTTTCTCGGTGATAGAGGTCACGAGTTTGGAAAGTGTGTTTGAAGGAAAACTCTTGCCCCCTGTTAGTTGTTTAATTACCCACCACCATTCATAACTGCACATGGCAAAACTGCAGAGGTTAGATCTGATTATTTCGTTGTGGATCACCTAAACATATCTATTGCATGCTGCTTCCACTGTTTGGCATGCAAGTCATGCGTGACATTGCATCACCAGGGTGACGTGTTACTTCAAGATATGAGGTTGTTGACTTGCTCGCTGAGCTGGTAAGTTTGTTAGCAGAAGTTTCGGCACCATTCTAGATGACATTTTGGGCATCGTTAACCATTGACCATAGCATTCTGCGGGTGTTTTATTCTGCAACTTTCTGCACTTATGGGGTGTTGAAAGGTGGGATGAAATTTGTTAAGTGTGGTAGGACCTGTTTTCTCAGGTATACATGCAGGAAGTGGAACTGTTTGCAAGTAGCGCTCTGTCAGATGGGGCATGTCTGAGCATGTTGCACACATAGGTGTTCAGAGTATTCAAGATTTGTAGTTCAAATTGTGGATGAGGTAGTTGACTTGCTTGCTGAGCTAGTAAGTTTGCAGACATTTCTGGGTAACTTTGAGATATGCCTGGCATGCCCTCCTACACTCTTGATTAAACTAGTGTGAATCATCTGGCTTTATGTTAACGGTAGAGTCAGAGACCTAGCACATATAACAGTACAGGCCCTTTGGCCGTCAATGTTGTGCCGACCTTTTATCCTACTCTACGATCAAACTAACCTGCATACCCTTCATTGCACTATCTTCCATGTGCCAATCCAAAAGTAGCTTAAATGTCCCTAATGTATCTGCTGGAAGTGCATTCCACACACCCACCACTCTCTGTGTAAAGAACCTACCTCTGATATCTTCCCTAAATCTTTCTCCAATTACCTTAAAATTATGCCCTCTTGTGACAACCATTTTCACCCTGGGAAAAATATCTCTGGGTATCCACTCTATCTATGCCTCTCATCATCTTTTACACCTCTTATCAAGTTACCTCTCATCCTTCTTTCCTTCAATGAAAAAAGCCCTGGCTCCCTCAAACTTACTTCATAAGACATGCCCTCTAGTCCAGGTCGCGTCCTGGTAAATGTCCTCTGCACCCTCTCTAAGCTTCCACATCCTTCTTAAAATAAGGCAACCAGAATGGAACACAATATTTCAGGTGTGGCCAATCAGGGCTCGATAGAGCTTCAGCATAACCTTGCGGCTCTTAAATTCAATCCTCCTGCTAATGAAAGCTAACACACCATATGCCTTGGAGAAGTGAGGAGCACAGATGCTGGCAATCCATATGGTACATATTGTGACTGAATACAGTTGTGCTGTTTCTAATTGTCCACAGTGCCTCATGAATATCCAAGTTAGAATTGCTAGATCAGTTCAAAGTCAGTCCCATTAAGGTGAACTTCATCTCCCCAAGGGCTTTGTGAACATCACTCTTAACCATGAGATCGTCACTCATATCATGCACAAACACATGTATTGAATTAATGAGAATTAGATCAAATACATTTCCCTCTTCATTGGTTCCCTCACCACCTGCTGCAGACCCAGTTTGGCATGTATATCACATGTTCATGGCGTTACTGAGCAACTCTTGGTATTGGAAATTGAAGTTCCTCTCCAGAGTTCAGTTTTTTACCCGTCGGCCAAATAATAAAGGTTTGGTCACCTGTCTCTTGGTACAGAAAACCGATTTCAACTTTGGCTAGCCTCGATCCCTTCAAAGAACAGATTCTCAGTGGACAACTGAATTCTGGATTTGACCGTCACACATTGAACATATTACACATTTGTGTATAAGTGAAGAAATTATGAACTTAGAAGAAATTCCATTGAGAATTATTTTTCCTCCTAAGGTTTGCTTCTTGTTAGATTACAGTTTGGACTGAACTTTTAGTCCTGTTTGTATGTTTATTTAAAAACAAACGGAAGGCATGCACTGATAATTTCTAGTGATTCTTTGCCAATTTAGGTTTATTTTACATTAAAGCCCAATAACTAATTATAAAAATGAATTTGATTTTAACAAAGAACTATGAAAGAATCAGATGGCCTCTGAAGAATAAGAATGAGAATTTTCTTCCAGCAAGTGTCACTCATTCATTTCTTGTAATGTGGTACTGAATCCAGCTGTTGAGATTTTTGATGTACAGCCTACCACTGACTTAATATTACATGGTTTTCAAACTGGAACAATTTAGTTGTAAATTGAAAGTTACTGTCTCAGGGCAAAAAAAGAGTTCAAGGCAAGGCAAAAAAACAGTTTTATATTTTTTGTCCTACATGTTGATAATGGCCATATGATAGTATATTAATTGGGTATTACTTTTTCGTATTGGCAATAGATTTGTATTTTTACTTTCATTGCTTAGGTATAATTTCTAATGGTTTATACATTCTTCATTTTCTAATATTAATTGGTTACATTTCTATTCATTTTGACAGCCTAAAACAGACTGGAAAATTCACTAGTACCCCATGGCCACCATATCGGGAGAGAGCACCTTTAAATCCCAGTTACAAAGGGTTAATGCGCATATTGCACTGTAAAACTTTGCACATTGTGCTATTTACTCTTCTTTACAAGGTAAAGTATAGGGACGCAAATATCTTGTGTTGCATTCTAATTAGGTTTGTGCCATTGACCTTCCTGAGGAGATAATGATTATGGAATATTAACTGCATATCAACTATGTCTTTGTTAACACTAGAATTCGTGACCATTCCAATCAATAGTCGTAAAGAATATTCCTATTCCTGATCAACATTATTAAGTGATAATAATAATGATAAATCTAATCTTTGCAGTTCAGATATTGCGGATAAAAACAGACCACGTTCACAGCACTTATGAAAAATAATTGTCTTAATTTCTACAGATATACTTGCATTCACCAAAGCAGATTTTTAAAAAATGGTATTGAAATTTTGTTTTGGCTTTTTGTTGCAAATAGCTGTCAAATTTAAATGCAATCTCCACTTTAAATTTCATTTAATTTACATGTTTTCCTTTGAATATCTTAAATTTGTATCTCATTGAGAAAATTCACTCCTCTTAATTTATTCAGAGCCTGACGAATATGAAATGAACAAAATGATTAGCGTAGAATTTGTTTTTGTTAAAAATGGAGAAATCTTCACCAAACTCAGTGATGTGTTAGTGTTTCTGGATCTTACAGTAAAATTGCCTAATGATTATAATTGAGTAAATTCTAGTTTTAGAATTGTGATTTATTTTTGTAGATATCGATGGATCACCAGAATATGTCTGAACATGTTCTATGTATGGTATTATACTTGATTGAACTTGGTCTTGACAATTTACCAGAAGAAACAGCTGAGGAAGAGGTGGGTGAAATGCCTGGACAAAAGTTAGCTTTTAATAGCTTTAAGCAAGCCTTCATATCAGAATACAAATACAAATAGGCAAAATAAAGTTTATCTATTACATGTTCTGTTGGAAATTCTACCTTTTGAGTAGGTATGTGCAACAATGAGAGAGAGTTTCTCAGTCTCACGTGAACTATGTAAACATGTAGAAAATGGTTGTTAGGAAAAGACTGATAGGTTAATCTAGCCTGTCCCTTCCATGCCTGATGCCATTATCATATGATAATTGTATGTGATTGGAACACTAAAACTGATATAACTTAGTCAACTAATGCTCAATTTATTAAATTTATCTTCTAAAGCATCTAAATATTAAAAGTAACTATTAAAATATTAAAGGTAACTATTCTTTTGTTTTATGACTCCCTGACTCGTTTTCAAATTTAGACTCCTCATACTCAAATCTACTTATTGATCTGAATTCTAAGCAAAGTTGATGGATGTTCTAAGCTGTGACCAATGACTTCCTAAAACTTGCAGTTTTAAGGTACACAGCCATTGGGTGATGACCCCTCATTTTCTTGCCTTCTCACTCTTTGACAAAATGGCTTTCTACCATTACTTCTACACAACAATGATAATTAATGATCATCAATGTGTAACTATCCATCCTGCCTATTGTACCAATTATAGCTAGAAGCAGGCCATTTGGCCCATCAAGTCCACACTGTCCGAAGAGCATCCCACCTAGACTCACACCCCATCCCTGTAACCCTGTATTTTCCATGGCCAATCCACCTAACCTGCACATCTTTGGACTGAGAGGAAGCCGGAGCACCTGGCAGAAACCCATGCAAACATGGGGGAAAATGTGCAAACTCTACACAGATAGTCACCCGAGGGTGGAATCAAATCTGGGTGCCTAGTGCTGTAAGACAGTAATGCTAGCCACTGAGCCACCCGGCTGCACAAGCAGTTGTGAATGCAGGTATTGACTCAGTAGTAATTGTGAGTAACTATTGACTGAATTGAAATTCAGAATGACCAATTTGTTCCCAGAATGAAGTTATAGATTGTCAAAGTGGTAGCTCCATTCAGTTGACCTTCTACCCCATGATTTAAAATCTGGTGGGTTTTGTGCACACTGTCCTCATCAAAGCATCTCTCTAGGAGCAAGTGTATTTACTTGATTTATTATTGTGTGGTTGTCGTTACCAAAGTATCTTTGCTGGAATGTCCACAATTTCAAAGACAAATGATTTGAGACTAAAGCAGGAAGTATCCTTTATTTTTATCTAGTCATATGAAACAAAATAGAGATCAATAGTCAAAATAGAATAAATGTGAAATGAAAAATCTCTGCACTGGACAGTTATCTGAGGCAAGGGTTGGTGCTGGGTCCACTCCTTTTTGTCATTTATATAAATCATTTAGATGTGAATGTAGGAGGTCTGGTTAGTAAGTTTTCAGATGACACCAAAAGTGGTGGTGTAATAGATAGCAAAGAAGGTTATCCCAGAGTACAATGGGACTTTGATCATTTAGGCAATGGGCCAAGGAGTGGCAGATAGAGTTTAATTTAGATAAATGTGAGATGTGCATCTTGATGAGGCACATCAGGGCAGGACCCAGGTCATAAGATCGTGGGGAGTGTTGCCAAACAAAACACCTTCAAGTACAGGTTCATTGTTCCTTGAAAGCGGAGTTGCAGGTAGACAGGGTAGTGAAGAAGGCATTTGGTACGCTTGCCTTTATTGGTCGGTGCATTGAGTATAGAAGTTGGGAGGTTCAGTTGGAGCTGTACAGGATATTGGTTAGACCACTTTTGGAATACTGCGTTAAATTCTTGTTTCTGTGCTCTAGGAATGATGTTGTAAAACTTGAAAGGGTTCAGAAAAGATTTACAAGGATATTGTCAGAGTTGGAGGGTTTAAGCTTTAGGGTGAGGTAAATATGCTGGGGCTATTTTCCCTGGAGTGTTGGAGGCTGAATAGTGACATTATAGAAGTTTATGAAGTTATGATGGCCATGGATAGGGTGACTAGTCTGGCCTTTTCCCCAGCGTAAGGGAAATCCAAAACTAGTGGGCATAGGTTTAAGGTGAGTGTGGAAAGATTTAAAAGGGACCTAAGGGGCAATGTTTACACGCAGAGGGTGGTGTGTGTATGGAATGAACTGCTAGAAGAAGTGGTGGAGGCTGATACAATTACAACATTTAAAAGGCATGTGGATGGCTATGTGAATAGGGAAGGTTTTGAGGGATATGGGCCAAATGCTGGCAAGTGGGACTGGTCAGCAAGGTCAAGTTGGACTGAAGGGTGCTGTGCTGTGCTGTGCTGTGCTGTGCATCTCTATAACTTTATGACTCTAAAAATAGCTTTGTCTTGGTGATAAGAATCTCTGTAGTGAGCACCAACTTTGATAAAAATGGTGGACAAGTAGTTTAGCCATTCACCACCACAAAGTGCTATCCAGTTTGGCTCTGATCTGTGAAATGATTATTTCAGGATTATTTTGGCATGCAAATATAACTTTGGGCTTTTTTCACTGTTTCAAAAAGTTGTCTTCAATCTTTCTCCCTTGACCCCACTGCCCTTGCTTCAAAGAGCTCATAAGCTTCTTTAAGATACTTCTTAAAGCTGTTTGACCATAATCTGATCCAATGTTTCCTTCGGTGGCCAGATTTTATTTTATTGCATCCTTATGAAATAGATTGAGATACTTAACTTTGTCTAATGCATTTGATAAAATTTCTGCTGTCTGTTTTATTTTGAGAGCTTTTTCTTTTGAATCAGCTGTACTTTTCAAAATGTGCGGAAAAAGTGTGTTTAAACTAATACTTCTGTTAATTCCTTTAATTAAACGATTTAATTAAATGTGTAATGTCACTAATGCATCAGTGAATATTTGTGAACACTTCGTAATTCTGTGCCAGAAATGCAACAGTGGATCAAACCATTTAGGACTAATGTTGTTTCTTAAACCCAGAAATCAGACCAGGGATTTCTTAGTTAACTGAACAATTAAAATACTCTAGCTCATGAAATATTAGTAAGTTGTAAATTATTATGTTACGGGACTCGTGGTATTGAATCTATGCTTGATGTTATAGTGGCTTGGTACATTTCAATATGTATGTGAGAAAAATAAAGCAGTTATAAAATATTTTCTCGGTTATGATTAGATTAGATTAGATTCCCTGCAGTGTGGAAACAGACCCTTCGGCCCAACCAGTCCACACCGACCCTCCGAAGAGCAACCCACCCAGACCCGTTTCCCTCTGACTAATGCACCTAACACTATGGGCAATTTAGCATGGCCAATTCACCTGACCTGCACATCTTTGGACTGTGGGAGGAAACCGGAGCACCCGGAGGAGAATGTGCAAACTCCACACAGACAGTCACCCGAAGCTGGGACCCTGGTGCTGCTAGACAGCAGTGCTAACCACTGAGCCACCATGCCGTCCCGTTCAACTAATCTCCAGGTTCGACAGCCTTTTCAAGGAGAGGCTTCCACAACGCTGCGGGAGTTGTTGTTTCCTGGCACAAACAAGTTCGAATTTAAGGCTATGGCCCCCTTCTTCTTGATGCCTTCAACAACGGAAATGGTGTCTCCCTATTTTCTCTGATCATTTTAAGGACTTCAATCAGACTGCCCCCTTAATTTCCTCTTACATTTATACTCTAAAACCCTGCCACACAAGCAGGCCAGTGCTAGGTGATGTGAAAAATCCAATGCAGGACCGAGGTGCTGGAAGATTTGGGAAGAAAGGTGATTGTGAAATCCACCGTCAGGTGAGCCCTCAGAATAAGCTATGTGTTGTTAGTTAAGAACATTTTACCTGCAGAGCTTCTATTTTAATTTTGAAATTAATGCAATTTGAAATTTCAGGAAAAATAATAAATGAGAAGTTTTAGATTTTTGAAGTTATAAGTTATTTTTGAAAGCTGTTTAAAATATTGTATTACTTCAGAACCTGTCAGCAAAATAAGTCAGAATTTAATGTACTGCACTACATTCTAAAGTCTCCAGCTTGAGTGGTGACAACTGACGATTTGCCAGAGGATACTGGGACAGGTGGTGTTAATGGCCTGTTTTATAGATGAACGCTTCATGGTGCCTTTAGGGAAATAAGCAGGTGTTTTGAATAAAATGTGATTTTACAAAAAACTTCAACCAACAGAGATGGGAAATTATTCAACAACAGTGTAGAACAGGTTGATGATCTGAGCATTGTTGATCTTTTTCTTTGATATGCATTTTATTGTATGCTCCTTCAGAAACATACGTTAGTTAAAAAGAATTATGGTTAGCAATACCTTCTTTAATGTTTGACAAGTGGCTGAAATTCGTTTACTGAAACAGTAACTTCTGCCATATTGTGTGATGTAATTTAAAAATTGTAATTTTATTTAAAATATGTTACGTTTTAATGTGGTCTTTTTATCTCTATCTTAAACGTGTAGAATGGAAGGTTGAAAATTCTAGTGTTCAAGTCCACTCTTTGGTCCATTAATAATTATGTGGCTCTGAGCAGGCTAACCATTTTCCAAGCTTAAACTGAAAAATAATATTTTCACCAGAGAAGTGTTTGATAGTGACAATCACCAACAAGAGAAAAAACCTGACCATTTCACACTGACTGTTAACAGCACCACCATTGCTGAGGTTCCATCTTCTAATCAGAAGTTATTCTCGGCAACCTTTAGCAACATCATATAGTTTAGATGCTTCCAACTCCAACTTTGGGCGGCACGGTGGCACAGTGGTTAGCATTGCTGCCTCACAGCGCCAGAGACCCGGGTTCAATTCCCGCCTCAGGCGACTGACTGTGTGGAGTTTGCACGTTCTCCCCGTGTCTGCGTGGGTTTCCGCCGGGTGCTCCGGTTTCCTCCCACAGTCCAAAGATGTGCAGGGTCAGGTGAATTGGCCATACTAAATTGCCCGTAGTGTTAGGTAAGGGGTAAATATAGGGGTATGGGTGGGTTTCGCTTCGGCGGGTCGGTGTGGACTTGTTGGGCCGAAGGGCCTGTTTCCACACTGTAATCTAATCTAATCTAATAATTAATTCAGCATCATAGAAACCTATCAAATTCTAACAGAACTAGAGAGATGAAATGTAAGAAGGATGTTCCCAATGCTGGTGAAGTTCAGAACCACACTCTTAGTCTGAGGCTGTGGGATAAGCCACTTAGCAGTGAGATGAGGATGAATACTTTTACCTGGAGAGTGAGGAGCTTGTGGACTTCTCTGCCACAGAAAGCATTTGAAGCCAAAACATAGAATGTTTCACAGAAGGAATTAGGTATAGTTCTTGATCCTTACAAGATCAAAGGTTAAGGTGAGAAAGCAGAAACAGGTTACTGAGTTGATGACCATCAGTTATCATATTGAATGGCAGAACAGGCTCAAAGGGCCAAATGACCAATTCCGATTCTTATTTGCTATGTTCCCATATAGAACAGAGTCAACAACTTGATGTTATCCTTCTTGTGGTATGCACCCCATTCACTGCTGATGTACTATTGCTGTGCTATGCTGTATCTGCACATTGCATTTCTGCAGTGTGCCAAGCTTATCTCAACAGGGCCTTTTTCACTTTTACCACAAGTTCAAGAGTGACAAGATCATAGGAATTAGAACTTGCTCCAAGTCTTCAGAGTCTTGCAACCTTCTGACATAGGCATTTACTACTGTTCCTTTATTATATCTAGGTTAAAATTGTGGAAAATCCACTTAATTCCATAATAGGAACACCTACATAAGAATGATTTCAGTGCTATTTGTGACAATCTCAATGAAATTAGGATTAAAAAAAAAGTGAGATTTGTTTATCGAGATTCATCCATGTCTTGAGAAATAAGTCTCAATGATCTTGCAACTCTTATTTAGAAAATTAGCAATGGAGAATAATCAAGCAAAAATACCTTTTATAAATTATTGGCTATTTGATGTCAGTCTCTTTTTTGTTCTTGGTTTCTAAGTTTCAGTTTTTAAAACAAATTTCTGGATAATTTTTTATAGGAAGAAATTCAGTGCAAGTTATGCTTATGTGGAATCAAGCAAAAATTCCTAGGAAGACAGTCCCAGGCTCTCCAATATATTCACATAGGATAAACTTGCTCATCATTCTCGTACCATCTAATGCATTTGCATCTTTCTAACGTTTGGCACCCGGAATTGGAGACAGTGCTCCAGTTGGAGCTGAACTGGTGTTTGATACAAGTTCAACAATAATACAAAGTACCAAAGCAAGGAGGTTTCTATCAATAATGTACAATATGTTTGTGAACCACTTTCTGAGCTGTCTTGCTATCTTCACTGATCATTGATCCTGGTGCCTTACTACAGAGATCCAATCCAATGCCCCCATCATCTCAGTTGTAAATCCTCTTTCGCTACGATCTAAGTGGAATCCTGTTCAGACTAAAGAACAGTCATCCTGGTCTCGAAACATATTAACTCTTTCTCTTTACACAAATGCCTCCGGAGCTGCAGAATTTCTGCAGCATTCTCTGCTTGTTACATGTGAGCATGTTCCTGGTGGGCCATTTGGCATGAGCCTGCTGCTCTACTCGTAATATCGCAGCTGATCTGATTGATTGTGGCATCACCTCTATCCTGTCAAGGATTTTATCTTAATAAAATAATCTCTCATTCTTCTAAATTCCAGTGCATACAGGTCCAAATTGTTCAACATTTCTTTGTTAAACACTCCATTCATCCTTCGTCTCAGTTGAGCCAATGTACTTTTGAAGTACTTCAAACGAGCAAGGAGGTCAACAATGGACACTACTCCAGGTGTGTTGCACAACACCCTGCACAAATGCGACAGTGCAGGTTCTGAAGAATAGTTACTTGAAGCATCCCCTGTGTTTGTAACAATGCTTGCCCACTATTATATTCCATTCACCTTGCAATAACTTTCTGCGTTCAATTTGCCTTTCTAGTTGGTTGCTGCGTATTAACTTTTTGTGATTCAAGTACCAGGACACTGAGATCACTCTGTATTTCTGCATTTTTCTCTCTCTCTCTCTTTTTCTCTTTCTTTCTCACTCTCTTTTTCTCTCTCTCTCTCTTTTTCTTTCTCTCTCTCTTTCTTTCTCGCTATCTCTGTGTGTGTGTGTCTCTCTCTCTCTCTCTCTCTCTCTCTTCCACTCCCCTCCCTCGGCTTTTCTATTATTCCAAAGTGGACATGGTCACATTTTCTCACATTATATTCCCATCTCTCATCCCTTTGTAGATACTTTATCATCATGACAATCTACTTACTTATCTATCTTTGTTACATCTGAAACGTTAGCAGCCATGCATTTGGTCTCCTCTTCCAAGTCACTGATATGGATTGTAAATGGCTTATTCCACAGCATTGATCTTTGTGGCATTCCACAAGTTACAGTTTGCCAACTTGAAAAAGACCTGTTTATCCCTACTCTTTGCATTGTGTTAGTTAACTAATCTTCTGTTGGTGCTAATATATTACCATACCTACACTGTGGTAGATGTGGTACGACATCTACATTTGTGTTGTAGCTTTCAATGTGGCACCTGATCAAATATCTTTTAGAAGTCCAAGTACAAGTCTGTAGGTTCCCCTTTGTCCATGTTTTCTTACTTTCTCAAGGAATGTAATTGAAATATTCAAAACATGATTTCTCTTTCGGAAATCTTGTTACATTGTTATTTGTTAGAGTTCTTTGATGAAGTGACCAGGAAGTTTGGTGAGGGCAGGGCGATGGATGTAGTCTATATGGATTTCAGTAAGGCCTTTGTAAGGTTCCACATGGTAGGCTGCTCTGGAAGGTTAGATTGTATGGAAATCAGGGTGAGCTGACAAATTGGATCCAAAATTGGCTCGATGGTAGGATGCAGCAGGTAATTGTGGAAGGATGCTTGTCAGACTAGAGGCCTGTGACTAGTGGAGTGTCTCAGGGATCAGTGCTGGCCTCATTACTGTTTGTTATCTATAGCAATGATTTAGATGAGACTACAAGGCATGATGAGAACGTTTGCTGATTACACTAAAATAGGCAGTATTGTGGACAGTGAGGAAGGTTATCAGAAATTGCAGCAGGACCTTGGTCAGCTGGGGAAGTGAGTCGAGAATTGCAAATGGAGTTTAAATAGATAAATGTGAGGTGTACGTTCTAGGAAGTCAAATCAAGCTATGAGTTTCATGGTTAATGGGAGGGCCTTAAGGAGTGTAGTGGAACAGAGGGACCTTGGAGTTCAGGTTCACAGTTCTCTGAAAGTGGAGTCAGAGGTAGACAGGGCAATGTAGGAGGCTTTTGGCACACTGGCTTTTATCAGTCAGGGCATTGAGTATAGAAGTTGGGAGGTTATGTTGGAGTTATACAGGATGTTGGTGAGGCTGCACTTAGATTATTGTGTTCAGTTTTGGTCACCATGCTATAGGAAGGATGTTGTTAAACTGGAAAGAGTGGAGAAGAAATTTACAAGGATGTTGCCTAGACGCAAGTTATAGGGAGAGGTTGAACAAGCTAGGACTTGTTTCTTTAGAGCGTAGGAGACTGAGGGGGGAACCTTTATAAAGGTGTATAAGATAATGAGAAGCATGGATACGGTGAGTCCACTCAGTTTTTTTTCCCAGGGTTGGAGAATGAGGAGGGCATCAGTTTAAGGTTAGAGTGGAAAGAATAAAAGGGAACTTAAGGGCAACTTTTTCACACAGTGTGGTACACATATGAAATTAGATCGGTCTTAACATAACCTGCCTGAAGTTTGCTGCTGTCTGTCTTTCTCCTTAAATAGCAGATGTGACTCCTCTATTCTCCAACCTGTGGGACCTTTCTAGAATCTAGGAAGATTTCCAGTAACACAACCAGTGCATCTGCTATTGCTGCATCTTTTTTTAAGACCCCAGGATAAAGTCCATCCGGTCCTGGGAGCTTCAGTTGTAATAGTTTTCTCAGCACCCTTTTCCCTGGTGATTGAAATGATTTTAAGTTCATCCCTTCCTTTTACCTTTTGATTTACTAATATTTCTGGGATGTTAGTTGTATCTTCTGTGGTGAAGACAGATTTAAAAAAAAATCTGTTTAATACTTTTCCCATTTTCTTATTTCACATGATTAATTCCACAGACTCCAGAGTTCCACATCAGTGGTAGGGGAACATTTTGAAGAAAGTAGTGAAGAAGAAAATTAGTCTCCATTTAAAGAGGCAAGATTTGATCAGGGACAGTCAACATGGCTTTGTCAGAGGGATGTCATGCCTAAAGAAATTGATTGAATTTTTTGAGATGATCAAGTGTACAGATGCGGGTAGGACACTTGATGTAATTTCTTTGGATTTCAGCAAGGCCTTTGACAAAGTCCCACGAGGGAAACGGATGAAAAAAAATAGAAGCCCATTGGATCTAGGGGAACTTAACAAGTTGGGTCCAAAACTGGCTTAGTGACAGGAGACAGAGTGTGGTGGTAGAAAGCTGTTTGTGTGACTGGAGCTTGGTGTCCAGTGGTGTTCAACAGGGATCAGTGCTGAGCCCCTAATTCTAAATTGTTTGCTAAATGTTGTAGATGAGAACTCAATAGGGGAATAGCAAGTAAGTTTGTGGATGACAAAAACTATTGATAGGTCGACAGCAAGGAGAAAGGCATTAGTTTGCAGGATTGCCCAGATGGGCAGATCAGCGACTGATGCAGTTTAACCCTGATAAATGTGAGGTGATGCAATTTAGAAGAAGCAATAAGTCAAGGGAGTACTCAATGAATGGCAGGAGATAAAGAAACTCAGAGTTCTTGTCCACAGATCCCTGAAGATGGCAGGACAAGGGTGATTAAGAAAGCATTTGGGATGCTTGCCTTTATCGCTCGAGGCACACATTGTAAGAGTAGAAGGTTATATTGGAACCATACAGAACTTTGGTTAGGCCACAGCTGGAGTACTGTATGTAGTTCTGGTCATTGCACTATATGAAGCATGTGATTGTACTGGATGGGTTGCAAAGGAGATTCAGAAGAATATCATCTGGGATGTAGCACTTAAGTAATGAAGATCTTTTATTCATTCATGGGATGCAGATGTTGCTGGCTAGGCCAGCATTTATTGCCCTTCCCAATTGCCCAGAGTGCAATTGAGAGTCCATCACATCGCTATGAGTCTGGAGTCTCATAGGCCAGACCAGATAAGGATGGCAGTTTCCTTCCCTGAAGGACATTAGTGAACCAGATGAGTTTTTTCCAATAATTGAAAATAAATTCATTGTCAACATTAGACTCTTAATTCCAGATTTTTGTTGAATTCAAATTACACCATTTACCTTGGCAGGATTTGAAGCCAGGTCCCGAGAACATGACCTGGATTTCTGGATTAACAGTCCCGTGATTAGTATCACTTGGCCATTGCCTCTCCAAAGATAGATTGGAGGGGCTTAGGTTGATATCTCTGGAGCACAGAATGTTAAGTTGGGGGGGTGGGGGAAACAAATAAAGGACTATAAGATTAAGAGGCACATGGACAGAAAGAATAGAAAGCAGTTGCTTCCTTTTTGTCCAAGGATTAATAACAAGGTGGCATAATTTTAACGTAAAAAGCAATAGGTTTAGCAGGGATTTGAAGAAAATATTTTTTTTCGCACAGAGTGGGTGGGTGTCAGAATGCACTGTCTGGGACAGTAGATGACAAAAAAAATGCAGATACTGGAATCTAAAGTGGATAGGCAGGGGGCTGGAAGAACACAGCAAGCCAGGTAGCATCAGGAGATGTAAAAGTCGACGTTTCTGGTATAACCCTTCTTCAGGACTGGGGCTGGGTGTGGGAGGAGCTGCAGATAAAAGGAGAGGTGAGGCAGGGTGGTGAAGTGGGGCTAGGTGAAGACTGGTAGAGGATACGAGTGGTCAGTGGGAGAAATGGATCAGTTGGTGGAAGGGACCAGTGGCAGTGAGGGGAAGGGACTGGAAAGGGAGTCGGGTGATGTGGAAGGAGGTTATTTGAAATTGGAGAACTCCATGTTGAGTCCTCCAGGACGTAAGGTGCCTAGGTGGAAGATAAGGTGGTGTTCCTCCAGTAGACAGTGTGGTTTGTTTTGGCAATGGAGGAGGCCAAGGATGGTCATGTCAGAAAGGGAGTGGTTTGGGGAATTGAAATGGGCAGTGACTGGGAGGTCTGGTCTGAGGAAGGTAACTTCACACTCATTAAAAAAGTACTTGAATGAATACTTAAGTGACATAACATTTAAGGCTATGGGTCTGGTCTGGGAATGTGGGACTACTGTAAGTAGTAGTGTAGTTTTGGCTGTACAAACTCAATGGGTGGGAGGTCATCTTCTGTACTGTATGATGGCCAATGCCCTTTAGTTACATTAGTTAACGTAGTTACTTTTGCTTCTACTTTAGTTACTTGTACTTTGACTTAATATCACAATTATTGTTTTGTTGTTCACTTTAGTAGAGATGCCTTGCACATTAAAATAAAAATGTGATTTGGAATTTTTTTACCTTTGCTTTGAAATATTTGTTTCTTGAGCCAAAATGAAAATTTCTTAAGAGTGCTTGATTTATTTATTTCACTTATTTTTAATTGTTGATAAATTCTCCTGACTTGGTATTTGACATTTGTATCAATGAATCTTGTGTATTTTTTCAGTTTTACAATTACGTTTCTTGTTTTTGATTAGTGTATTCACAGTCTGAGAAATTTGTGGCAGTCAAATGTCATAATTGGATTTCCCATTATTAATGTTATGTATTTGAGTAATTAAAGTATGAACCAAAGATTCAATGAGGAAGTTAGCTTTACATATAGAATTTGTAATATATTACTAAAAGAAAAATTTCCAGTACTTCATACAAGCAGGATTTTATGCATGTATCTTAGTTTAGCCTAAATAAATATCTTGAGTGCAGTGAGAGATGTTAAATGTTCAACGTCCAATATGGTTTGCCTGACACAGTAACCTTCTAATTTCATTTTACAAAAAAAAAGTTTCAATTGTTTAAACTGACAGATTTTTCCTATAATATCCTACATAAAGAAAATGAATTCTCTGTCTCACCATGTAGCATTCATGACCAAATAGACAATTGTAGTCGACATTTAAAAGGATAATTCAAAGTATATTGCTACTATAAAAAAAATCCATCATTCATGGTTAACTAAAGAAATTAATAAGATATCAAACTTAAGGAAAAGCATCAAGATGGTTGGCATGTCAGATGATTGGTAGAATTATAAAGAATGACTTAACAGCTTAATCTAGGATGAGAGGATGCTAGATAGGAATGTAGGAATGGATAGTGAGAGTTTCCAACGGTATAGTGGTTACACAGTGGTTACGTTCTCGTGTAACATCATATTATTGAAAGTTGTGCAATACAAACCGAAGTAAATATAAGTGATCTGAGAGCCATTATAGAAATGTGGTTGCAGGATGATGGGATTGTGTCCAAGAAAAATAGGAAGCTAGGTAAAGGTGGTGACGTAGTACTGTTAATCAAGGATGGTAGTTCGAGATAAGGATGTAGAATCAGTTTGGGGGTGAGGAGGAATATAAGGGGAAATAAGTCACTAGTGGGAGTGGTCTACAGATCCTGTAACAGTAATCGCGGTCTGAGACAAAACATTCAAGAAAATCTATTGGGTGCTTGTGATAAAGGACATAACTAACATGGGTGACTTTAATCTATATAAGTTGAAATAAAAAAATCAGGTTAACAGAAACAGCTTGGTTGAAAAGTTCATTGAATTATTTTGAGAGTGTTTCTTAGGGCAGCATGTTCTGGAACAGACAAGAGAGCACAGATTATATTAGACATGGTGTTGTGTAATGTGACAAGAGTGATTAATGACCTCAGAGTAAAAGCATCCTGAAATGACAATTTGATTCAATTTCACATCCAATTTTAAAGGAACAAGCTTGGCTCTTAAGACTGGTCTTTTAAACTAAAATAAGGACATCTGTGGGTTATGAAACCCAAGCTAGCTGAAATGAAGTGGCCTACCAGGCTAGTGGATAGATCAATAGAGATATTGTAGTCGACATTTAAAAGGATAATTCAAAGTATATTGCTACTATAAAGAAAAATCCATCATTCATGGTTAACTAAATAAGTTAATAAGATATCAAACTTAAGGAAAAGCATCAAGATGATTGGCATGTCAGATGATTGGTAGAATTATAAAGAATGACTAACAGGTTAATTTAGGATGAGAGGATGCTAGCTAGGAATGTAGGAATGGATAGTGAGAGTTTCCAACGGTATAGTGGTTACACAGTGGTTACGTTCTCGTGTAACATCATATTATTGAAAGTTGTGCAATACAAATAATGGGGCCTATGGGAAAAACCGAGTTGAGGTGAACCTTCACAAACGTTAGTAAAAATTGCAATAAAAATAAGTAGTTAGTCTAACACAAACGATAGCACACTCTAAATAAATCTTTAAATCATATATTTTAATGAAATAATACAGTAAATTTAACACTTTGACACTAAAATCACTGACTACAGCACTGTACCTTTCACAAAGCTCTTCAGAATTTGTGCAAGCAGAATGACCAAGTACTGCTGATGCAGAAATCCAGTCCACCTCAAGATTCTCCCCCAGTTTGAAATAAAGTTCCTTCTAAATGTAGATTACAGTTGCCAGTTTCAAGGTTTGCAGAGCTGATTGCATTCCTGTTTTACCTGAATACACTGAAATTGCATTTTGCAGACAGAGGGCTGGGTTTTGCTGTTGAGCCAGTGGGGATGGAATCGCTTAACAGTGAATGGAAGTTTATTTTTTTAAAAATTTGCAATTCACAAATGACATTACATTAAATCATGTTTATTAAATGCAAGTTGTAGAAGAATTACCTATACTTAAAAATGAAAACAGAAAGTCAGTGTTCTCTCCAGAGCGAGAGAATAAGGAGTTAATATTGATGATAAGGAAACACTGCTGAAAGGAACAAATACTTTGCTTCTGTCTTCATTCTCGAGGATCAAAAGAAACAATAATAGTAATAGTGGAGAATCACAATGAGGGGAGAGAGGAACCAATGAAATGACAACCACAAGGGAAGAAACCCTCAGCTTACTAATGTAACTGCAGGATGTGAAGTCTCTGGATCCAAATGGACTTCATCCTTGGGGTTTGAGAAAAGGTGGCTAATAAGTGAGTAGTTGAGTTGCTGTTAAGTTTTTAAGAACCCTTTACCATTCAGTAACGGTTCTTTCAACCCGGAAATTCCTTTATTCACAATGGGAGGGAAGCAGATAACCGGAAGGTATAGAATTGTTAGCTTGAAGTCTGGTGTGAGTAATGTGTTAGAATCGATCATTTAAGATATTATAGCTGTGCACTTAGAAAAACTTGAAGTAATTGGGAAGAGTCAGCATTGTTTCATTAAAGGGGAAATCGTGCCTAACAAATTTATTGACGTTCTTGGAAGTAGTAACATTGACCGTAGATAAAAAGAAGCCTGCATTTGATAAGATGCAACAATCTCCAAAGGTTGTGGAAAATAAAAGCTCATTGAACTAGCTTTATTGTCATGTACTAATTCACTCACATGAGTACAGTGAATGGTTTACAGGCTGCCACTAAAGGCACCCTCTTAGGTACAAATCTACCTCGGCACGGAATCTTGGTACAAAGCAAGAAAATACAAAAAGCAAGTTAGTAAGTTAAATATTACAGTCCTTTTTACTCAAACTTAGAAAACCAAAGATCACAATTAATAGTTCAATGTCACAGTCTGTAAGCACCTGGCCATGATGGGCTTGCACTCACAATAGCTTGACCTTGCCCTTGCCCCTACTGTCACCTTGGGCTGCCGACTCCTGCGTTCACCATCAGCCGCTTCAGCCTGCCTTTCCCGCTCTCACCACCAGCCATCTCAGCCTACCTGCTCCCGCTCTCGCCACCTCGGACTGCCCATTCCCGTTCTTGCTCCCAAATACCTTGGGGCTTCCAGCTCCTGTCCTCACCAAGAGCTGCCTGCTCCTGTTCTCACCGGTGGCCACTTCCAGCTGCCTGTTCCCATTCTCTGACTGCTTCGGATGACTGCCATTGATGTCGGGGACGTCTTTTGCCACCACGTTCAGCTTGCTGTTCCCACAAGGAACTCTAGCTTGATCTCCTCCATGCTGCACAAGCTCGCACCTTACACCAGGTAAATAAATTAGACATAAATATTGCACTCAAAGCAGTTTCATTCTTCCTCGCTAAAGCCCAGCAACAGTCACCATTTAATCTCCTAAATGCTGAATGATTCAGATGGCATCGGCGAGGAGAGGTTAAACTCATAGCTCAGCGCTTGGATAGAGGGCATGGTACACAGGGTAACGTGTTAATGAAGATAGAAGATTGTTGCCTGCCAGAAAACAGAATATGCACGAATGGGCCTTTGATTGATAGGATGGTGTATAATAATGGTGAGATAGGGCCCAGCATTGTACAAATTACATAAATGACTTTGATGTGGAGAGCAAATGCATCACAGCTAGATTCGTAGGTGACAACAATTAGGTAAGAAAGTATGAAGAAGATACAAGGAAGTTGTAGAGAGACAGTTTGAGTGAGTAAGTGAAAATCTGACAGATGAAGCATGTGAAAAAATGGGAAGTTGTCCACTTTCGCAGGAAGAATGAAAACGCTGAGTATTTAAATGGATAATGATGGCACAATTTTGATATACAGAAGGATTTGATGTTCCGGTGCCTGGGTCACCAAAAA
Organism: Chiloscyllium plagiosum; assembly: GCF_037043375.1. NCBI lineage: Eukaryota > Metazoa > Chordata > Chondrichthyes > Orectolobiformes > Hemiscylliidae > Chiloscyllium > Chiloscyllium plagiosum. Next base: position 55,540,024 of record NW_028270145.1, read on the forward strand.
TTTAAAATGCAGATATAGTACGTAATCAAGAAGCCTAATGGGATGCTATCTTTTGTATTTAGAGATTTGAATATAACTTAAGTGATATGGTTCAGTTATACAAGTAATTGACGACCATTTTTATCAAGCTGTGTGCGCATTCTTGATCTGTCTGTTTGAGAAAGAATGCAAATTCATTGCAGGCAGTTCAGAGAAGGTTTTCTCAGATTTATATCTGAAATGAACATCTTGTCCAATGAGGATAAGTTGAATAAGTTGGCTTGTTTCCACTGATGTCAGACCAGTGAAGGTGAATAGATTAAAGTTTGAGATTCTGAATAGTTTCGACAAGATGCACATGAAAAGGACATTTCCTGTTGTAGGTGAGTCCAGAATTAGGAGGTGCTGTTTTTAAAATTAGAGGTCACCTTTTTCAAACAGATATGAGAACTTTCTTCTCTGAGGATTGTGTGGTTCTGGAACTTTGTGCCCTACTCCTTCTGAAGCATAGTCATTAAATATTGTTAAGGCAGATAGATTCTCTTTAGGAAAGGGGGTGGAAGGTTATTGATGGGGGTAGGAATGTGGAATTGATTATGATCAGCCATGATCTTATTGAATGGTGGAACAGGTTAGAGTGTCCAAATAGTGGTCTTCTGCTCTTATTTCATATGTTCACATGTAAAAGGCAGCATAGCTGAATGGTTTAAAAACGAAGATTGTCACTGGAGGGAAGTATTGTGACTGATTGTAAAGAAATACACCCTGCGGTATTTTTGAGTTCTTTATTAGGTCTACACTTAAATATGTATTGATTTCCTGTACTTGGGTATGCAGTGCAAAACAAGTAATAAAAAACTTTGAAATGTGGGTCATGATGCTAATATTAGTTTGCCGAAGGCAGATTGCCGAAGTTGGTAGATGCATAGTAGGTACAATTTAGAGTCATAGAATCTCTATTGCATGGAAGCAGGTCATTCAGCCTATCGAGTCTACACCAACCCTTCAAAGAGCAGCCCACCCAGATCCATCCCATATCCATAACCCCACATTTCCCATGGTTAATCCAGTTAGTCTGGATATCGCTGGACACTGGGCAATTTAGCATTGCCAGGTAAAAACAAGGACTGCAGATGCTGGAAACCAGAGTCTAGATTAGAGTGGTGCTGGAAAAGCACAGCAGGTCAGGCAGCATCCGAGGAGCAGGAATATTGACGTTCCGGGCAAAAGCCTTAGCATTGCCAAACCACCTAACCTGCACATCTTTGGACTGTGGGAGCAAAACAGAGCACTCTGAAGAAACCCACACAGACACTGGGAGAATGTCTGTGTGAAGTTTGCACAGTCTCCCAAAGGTGGAATTGAATGTGTGTCCCTGGCATTGTGAGGCAGCATTGTCCCATTGTGCTGCCCTACATAAAATTTGAAGTGATTAATTTTGCCAGGAGGAATAAGATGAAACAACATAAAATAAACGGTAAAATTTGAAAGGAGGTGCAGGAACATGCGTTTGTGTTGTATATCTACACAAATCTTTGAAGGTAGCAGCACAAATTGCAAAGACTCAAAAATATGTGTAGAATTCTTGCTATTCCATGACGCTCTTGGAAGATGTTGATCGCTTTCACACAGTTTCAGCAAACATTTGAAACTTCGTGGTCTCCACGTGATAAACCAAGCCATTGAGAATATTTACAACCCTAATTATGGATATGTCTTAGGTATTTTTTAATGTGGTTTTTGACTTTGGCACCAGTATTTGATAATGTTAGGATACAATAGTTTCTGACCATTTGCTTTTGTTTATGTATAATTTAAATTTTTATTTACCTATATCAACAAAAACAAGTCTCAGACATGTTCAGCTACATTTACTGCAAAAAGACTAACTTTATAATTAAATTTTCTTGCAGGAAATGTTTGGTGAAGAGCGATGTTCTGATAGTTGGTTTCATGGAACTAACATAGCAACAAATCTGCATCATATCATTAACTATGTGCGAGTCAGACTTCCGGAGACAGCGCCAGAAGTGACCAGAGAACCACCTGCTAGCACAAGCTCAGATACCTCTTCTTTTATACAGGTTAGTGTGTGTTTGTTGTGATGATTTAGCCTCACGTTTGCAATAGTTACTCAGAAATAACAAAATAGATAATGTATTCTCATGTACTAATCCCATTTGCCTGATCTTTTATTGGCTATTGATCTGTTCCCAACGTTTGCATGGCCAATAAATATATGAATTATTCAGAATAGGGCACTTGATCCCTCAACTCTACTCCACCTTTCAATAGGATAATGATTGATGTGATTATTCCTGCCCAAACCTGATAAAATTTTACCTCCTTTCTTGTGAAAAATCTGCCTATCATGGCCTTGAAAATTTTCAAAAACTCTCTCCCTCAAAAAGCAATGGAAGCAGAGTTCCTAAGACTCGTTATGGTCTATCAGGGGAAAAAAAAACTCTCTCATTATCTCTGCCTTAACACGTGAACTCTGACCTTTAACAAACTGCCCCTATTTCTAGATCCTCCCATAAGAGGAAGCATCCTTTCTGTACCTAACTATCAAGCAGCACCCCCCAGCCTCACCCCAGAAACATTCTTTGTTTCAGTCAAGTTATCTTTAACTCTGCTATGTTCACAATACATGCAAACCTATTCTGTGCAACCTTTCTTTATAAGACAGCCCACCTATTCCAGGTATGAGTCTCGTAAATCTTCTCTGAACTCTAGTGTATTTACATTCTTCCTTAAAAAAGGAGGTCCACTTCTGTAGATTGTACTGTGTGATCTCATTCTTGTCCTATATTATTGAAAGGTGTTTCTACTTTTGGATTCAATTTCTCTCACAATCAACAACAATATTGAATTAGCATTCCTAAATATTTGCTGTGTCTGTCCTATGAACACTTTGCGATTCATGTACACCTTCCTAAATTGGATATCTTGCCCCCACTATGTAATTTAAAACTCTCTACTTTTTAAATTAATCACTGAAAACTGGCCCCAACATGTTTGTGGCATTGATTGTCCCAACAGTACAGTCTCCACTTACCTAATATTGGTGGCAATGTCCACCTTTTCCTTATTCTACTGGTAGGACAGGATATCTAAGAGTGAATTGAAATGATACACTTTTTAAAAAATTGTTCTTTTGACACAAACTTCACTGGTTCTGCCTTCATTTCCAACCTTAATTGCCCTTGAGAAGTTGATAGTTACCTTCTCGAACTGCCGTAGTTTGTGTATTAACAACATGTGTTGAGGGTGGTTAGGGGGTAGACAGAAGCATAGTGATAGTCACTGGGATAGTAATCCAGATGTCTAAGCTATTGATTTGAGGATGAGGGTCCAAATCCCATCGCTGCTATTGGAATTTAGATTCTATTAATAAATCAGGACGGACAAATTAATCTCAGTAATGGTGACCATGACATGGATCACATATTGTTGTATAAATCCATCTGGTTCTTTAAGGGAATGATTTCTGCTGCCCTTACCTGGTTTGGCCATAAGTGACTTCAGACCCACAGTGAATGCAGGTTGTTCACTTCAAAGTCTCTGTGAAGTGGGTAAAAAAATGTTTACCTTGACAGCGATGGTGGCAGAAGTGGCAGGTTTCAAAGGTATTGTTGAGGGAGCATTAGTGAATTATTGCAGTGCATCTTGTAGATGGTACATACTGCTGCATTAATCAAGGCTAGGAGATAACAAAGACAAATAATAGGAGAGAAAAACATAGATCTTGGGAACACCAAAGGTAATGGTGTGGTAACAGGAACAGAAGCCAGTACAATTAATTCTCTGGCTATGATTTCATAGATGTTTGTGTGCAAGTCAATTGAGAGAGCGAGCTTGAAGATGCATGGATGCCAATGAGAGATTTGGAGGAGTTGTTATATTCCAGAGGTTGATAAAAATGTTTGAAGAATAAGTTTGATGGGAGGAAATTATCAGGAACAATTGGATCAATGGAATCCATTGATTCAAAATGGGCCTGAGGAAGCATGCCATGAGGGATGGCAGACGTAAGTGGGTAGCACTGGGTTTGCATTGAACTGTTTAATTGCAAATTGGAAGAAGGCTGAAATTCACCAATGAAGTATTTGTGTCAGTTCACTTTGTATTTTGGAAATATGCAATACCAGAAATAACATGATCTTTCAACTTGTTTTTTGCTTAATGAAGACACGAAGGAAATCTTTGGTTCTTTTTAACATTACACTGTGATTCTCAAAGACAGCTGCAAATACAATGAAAGTTTGGAACTATTTCAGATTTTTCAGAATTTATATTCAAGAAGGTGGCTGCAACAAAAATGCTGTATCATAGGGCATGCAAAGGTGCTTGCATTTTCACTGAAAAATGGCATCCTTTACTTTTCAAACTAACAGTTCTGTGCTTCACAACAACTTTTTCATCTCTCTTCCTTTATAATAGGGGTCAAGAAGGGCTACTGCTCTCACCAGAGAGGTACTCAGATTTTTTCTTGTTCTGAATAACCAATCTATTAAAGTGTTGTGTGGAGTGTTGCAGAATTCATGTAATAAGTAGACATTTTAGAAGAAACAAAATTATGTTTGGAATGTTGTCTAAAGTTATCTTTCAGTTCTGTAAAATCTTTAAGGTATTAATTTACTGCCTGGGTTATGTGATTCACTGTTATCTCTCCAAGTGCATGGATTTTGAATTAGTTAAAATTCCTCTCATATTTTTCCTTTCTACTCTCAATCCCATTTCATCCAGCTTGAAATCTGGTGTTCAGTGTACCTGTACTTGTTTTCTGTTAACGGAAGTTATGTTATTCTGGTGCTTTAGTATGCTTTTTAGAAAAAAGTAAAGCGGTGCATCTGCTAATGAATGAGAATGTGGAAGATTTTCACCTTGCTTCTTGTTTGTAAGTTGGTGAAAATTGGTGATAAGGTTTTCCACTTTCATAGATTTAATTATGAATGGAAATTCAGGTTGTTGTCCTGAAGAATGCTTAATGTATTTTTTTAAAAAATAGGGTTCTTTTATAGAAATGGGGGTAAAAGTTGATAGCAGACTAACAACAATGGTTTCACGCGAGCACAGCAAGTTGGCAGTCTAACTTGATGTCAAGTATACCCGCAATTGTGAATTTCCACTGACATTTAAGCTTTCGAGATTTTATTGTTGTCACAAATTTGAATTTTATTTCATTTTCTTTTAGAATTCAAATACAGCTCAGGTCTTCAGTTTAGTTGCAGAACGCAGAAAAAAGTTTCAGGAGATTATAAATCGCAACAGTGGCAGTGCGATTCAAACTGCAGCTGTGAGACCAAAGACATCAAAGTGGACTGCTCCTAATTCAACTCCACAACTTACCACAACCATTTTGGAAATCAGAGAAAGTATGCTTTCTTTACTAATCAAGCTCCATCATAAACTCTCAGGAAAACAAAACTCTTATTATCCATTTTGGTTAGAAGATTCAGAATCTACATCCACATTGGACCCGATGCAACAAATCCATGGTGATGGGATAATAGCAATAGAAAGAATTCTATTAAAAACTGCAGCACGGAGTCGTCAGAACAAGTGTAGCATTGAGGAGATCTGTAGGAAGGTGGCACCACCTGTACCTCCTAAGAAGAGTAATTCAGCAGATAAGAAAGCTTTGGATAAAGAAGAAAGGTAAGTCTTATTTGGAAATATGTGTAGATTTAATGGACTGTAATTTAGAAACAGAAATAATCAGAAAAATGAAACTCATATTTGCATGTACTTCCTACTTTTGAATACTATATCTGAAAACTGTAATTGCATCTGAAATTCATTCTAAGATATTAATTTTACTCCACAATTTAAAAGGAACAGCACTCTCAGGTTTTTAATGTGCTACTGAGCCATTAAAAACAGTATTACCAAATCAGTCCATAAATAATTTGCTTTGTACATGGCCAGTGAAGTTGTGGCAACAAAACTGTAGAATCGCAATAGCAGTAATTAGATTCAATTCCTGACAGTATGGAAACAGGCCCTTCGGCCCAACAAGTCCACACTGACCCTCCGAAGAGTAACCCACCCAGACCCATTCCCCTACATTTATCCCTGACTAATGCACCGATCACTATGGGCAATTTAGCATTGCCAATTCACCTGGCCTGTAGATCTTTGGATTGTGGGAGGAAACTGGAGCACCCGGGGGAAACCCAGGCAGACATTGGGAGAATGTGCAAACTCCATATAGGTAGTCACCTGAGGCAGGAATCAAACCTGGGTCCCTGGCATTGTGAGGCAGCAGTGCTAACCACTGAGCCACCCTGCCACCTGCATATTCCTGCCAAGGATGGGAGATGATATTAAATGGACCGAAAAAAAAAAGTCATGTTGGATGACTTTATTTTGGCAGAACTTTTAAAAGACAGCTTAAAATGAAAAGTTTTTTTGTTTGATTTGTAATAGATGAAATTAATATAACATTTTACTTTTTGTGTACCTACACAATCGTGGAAGTCTGAAATACAGCAGTGCTAAATAAGTTCAAATAACTGAACTTCCATTTAAAAACATTTTGTGTTTAAAAAAAAAAGTGAATATAATCTACATTTGGAAAGACTAGGTAAATTGACAACAATCACATTTATGCCACAAAAATGCCTGCTGATGACCATCCCAAACGAGCATCTCACCACAATAAAAACAGAAAATGGTGGAGAAAATTAGCAGGTCTGGTAGTATCTGTGGACAGTGAAACAGAGTTAATATTTTGAGACCCATGATTCTTCTTTGGAACTGTTTTGGGAGATGAAATGTTCACTTTCTACAGATGCTGCCAGACCTGCTGAGTTTCTCTCGCATTTTCTGTTTTTATTTCAGGATCTCTAGCATCTATGGTATTTTCCTTGTATTAGAAGAGTCTAACCATCGCCCTAAGGCATTTGATGGCATTACCACCATTAAAAATATCCCCAACAATGTTTTTGGACTAAACTTTGACCAGATACTGCAGTCAAAGACTCGAATTCTGTGTTCATATCTCACCACCTGTCTCCCGAATGTCTGTTCTCTAAGGCATTTGTCAAGAGCATGATGGAATACTGTCCACTTGCCTGGATGGGTGAAGCTCCAATAATACTCAAAGCTCAATACCCTCTTTATTCCACCATCTTCAACATTCACGCTCTTAACTACTGATGAAGTGTTACAACAATATGTGCCATCTACAAGCACATCACCAAGACTTGTTCAGCAGCACATTCTAAACTGTAACGTCTACTGCCTAAAAGGACAAACACAGCAGATGCATTGGACAAACCAATAGCTGCAAATTCATTTCCAAGTCTTTTAGCATTGTGACTTGAGCCATATGCTGCTCCTTCACTGTTATTGGGTCAGTTTGCTAGAGCTACTTTTCTAACAGCATTGTTGATATCCCTACATCTCAAGGATTTCAATAGTTTAAGAAGGCAACTGCTACCTTCTCCACAGCAATTAGGGAAGGGCAATAAATGCTGGTTTAGCCAGAAATGCCTAATTCTGTGAGCAAGTATAACAACAAAATTATTAATTCTGATTCAGATTTTGAGCAATACAAGTGTTACTTACGATATAATGCACTTTCATTAAAAAAAATTACATCTCTTAAAATTGTAAGTGAGGCATGAGATAGAGTTAACTATGATATAAATGAGCAATAAATGATATAAATCTGAATTAGAAAATAATGTAGCAGGACCAACTCTTCAGATATCACACTTTCATTGCACTTCAGGATTTCTGTTCTACCAGCATTTGTTCTCAAAACAATTGTAAGGGATTCAATTGTAATAGAAAAGGGATTCAATCATTGTACTTTTTAAAAATGTCAAGCTATGTTGGATATCAAAATAGCAAACTTATTTCAGTTTAAATGTTTCTGTATTTTGCCAAACGTCTGGCAGCTGTTATATGTAGATGCATATGATTCAGATTGAGAAGATGACCATTCAGACCCTCAAGCTTGTTCTGACATTCAATTAGATCATGGCTGATCTGACTGTAATCTCAAATTAAACCAATTCCTGCCTACCCTTGCTAATGTTTCAACCTCTTATTTGATGAGAATCTATCTATCTTTACCTTAAAAATATTAAGGACTCTCCTATCACCATCTTTTCATTAGGAGTTCCACAGACTAATGATCCTATGAGAGACCAAAAAAATCTAGTTTCTGATATAATGTTACTTTGTGTATATTTAATTATGCAATAGACAAATTTAGCAGTTTGCATAGATATTAGGATATGGGAATTGCTGTGACTTTTGTTCAGTTTTTTATTCATTCACAGGATATGGGCTCATAATTTTATCTTTAGTCCGTGTAATTTTACCTTTCGGCAAGAACATTCTGAAATTAGGATTAATGGAATCAAACAAAGTAGTGATACTCAACTGGACTGGCTTTAATTTATTTTGGATTTCAGGTTGAGTTAAATTCTGATGAAAATGGAATGGGCAATAGCAGGTGGTGATGACCTATTTTTCATTGCTGACCTGTAGACAAAGGAAAACGTAGCATTTCTAACAGGATAGTAAGTTGCCATGGGAACCAACCCTGCAGTAACACAGAAACCAAATTGCTACTGATATCTACAGCCTCACTGTGCCTACCCCTTAAGCTGCCAGAAAAAAAAAGTATTGAGCTGAATGGAATCTGTCAGGATTTGTTGATGTCATCTTCTCAGGCATCTCTGTTTACCATGAGACCAAGTATCTGTTTACCATGACACCAAGTGTAAGTAAAATATGCCTTGAGCCATAAAGAAATTTATAGGCACTGCAGGAAATAGAGGCAAACTAATATCAGTTTTCTAAAATGTTTCATGTTGAGTGTATTTCTAATCATAAGTGCTATCGTGTGCTGATTATTAGTCCATTTTCATAACTACTTAATCTCACTTGAGGTCTTATTAAAGCCTTAGTTGACCAACACTATTCTTGTTAACAAAATCAGAAATTGCTGGAGGAACTCTACAGATCTGATATCATCTGTGGAGAGAAAGCTGAGTTAACATTTCAAGTCCAGTGACCTTTCTTCATCACACAGAACCCAGACCTAGTTGTGTTTTTGTTTCAGATTTTCAGCATGTGTACTTCTTTGTTTTATTTTATTGTTCTTATTAATTTGATTTGTCCTACTTTCATACTGTCATTGGCTGTGAAATATATTCATGTGTTTAATGATTGCAGACAGAAAGTCATTTGAGGCTTTGAAGGAGCCCTCTTGTATGCTGTTCATTTTTGTACATTAAGTTGTGAAATAGCCATTTTTCTCAATGCAATTACAAACCAGTAATATGATCGAAGAAGTCATCGATAGTACTTTCAAATGTCACCACCTCATCAATACCTGACTTGACAGCCTTAGCATTAACAGTGGCTGCAACAGACAGAAGGACTTACTTTAAAATTATCACTGTAGAATACAAAGTCAATGTGTTTTGTGTGGTGAGAAACTAACATCAGAGCAGCCAACCATTTTAATTTACTAAGCCCAGTTTTCCTTTCTATTAACTTTAATGCCAATCCAATCTGTTCCGTTTCCGGCTAGGCAGGTAAAGTTAAAATTTGCCCATAAGAAATTGTCACAGTGTGCTTGGTATATGTGAAATTATAATTTAAGATCTTTAGCAGTGATGCAAGGAGATATGGCTAATGTCTAATATGTAGATCAAGCATGATAGAAAGTGATAGGATGATGGTGGAAAAGTGTAAGGAAGGAAGGAATGAACATTGGTTGAGGAAGCATGGATGAGGGCTGCATAGGCATTTAGCTCAAGATGAAAGTGAATAATAGATGTTGAGTGGTGGTGTTACACTGCAACTTGTTTCTTCACATGGGAAACAGGAAGCATAAAGTGAAAGAAATAGCCTAACAGAAGGGAGTATGGGTGGAGTAAACAGGTGCTGAATCTGGAATAGCTGAGGGGCAGTTTTCCTTAATCAGGATGTTGTTGGGGGAAAGGGACTCTCAGACTTTACAGCATGGAGGAAGGCTATTCAGCCCATTGTGCCCTTGCCAATCAAAAAAGATCTGATTACACAAATCTGATTTTCCAGCTTTTGGTTCATAGCTCTGGAGGCTATGGCAATATTAGTCAGTATCTAAATATGTCTAAATGCAAAGAGAATTTCTGTCGCAATGACCATTCTGACAGTGAGTTCCAGACTCCTGCCACTCTCTGAATGAAAATCATTTCTCTTTCTCTTTAACTCTTCTTCTTTACTTAAGTCTATGCCTCTGGTTATTGAGCTCTCTGTTAGTAGAAAAGGTGCCTTCCTATCTGTCCCCTTAGTAATCTTATCCACCCCTCAGGTCTCCTCTCAACTTTCACTGCTGCCAACAAAAATAACTCCACCATTTGCAATCTTCCCTCGCAGCTTAGACCCGCCAGCCCCTGTGGCATTCTGGTAAGTCAGCTCTTCACCTCCAGTGCAATCACATCCATCCTATGTGATACCAGAACTGTATGCCACATTCTAGTTATTCAGATTTTCAAGTATTCATGTTGGGGCATGAGTGGTTAGCTTCTAAGTAGGAAAACGAAATGCCTCCTCTTCCTTCTCGTATAAAATTTAAGCTTCGCTGCCCATAATTCTCGTGTCATTTGGAATGCCTGCCCTGAATTTGAAAATTCAGCTCCTGTCAGAAACATTCAATTTGTTTTTTGTAGCCCTGCCCTAAGCCCCCTTCCTTGATTGTTGTCTGTAACCTATTAGTGATGTGGAGTAGAGCATTAGATATTTCATTTTCTTCTTTTAGTTGTCCTTTGCCTGGCTGGCATTATCAAATGTTTCTTTGACCTCATTCTTCATTGAATTTACATCTTGTAAAGGAATCCAGTGTTCAATTTCTAGACATAGTTCGACTGATCAAATGACGATGAAATGGAATAAAAACAAAGTGCTGGAGAAACGCAGTGGGTTTGGCACCATCTGTGGAGAAAGAAATAGTCTTAATGTTTCTCGTCTGACATGACTGTTAGGAATAAGTTTTGTGAAATAGATTTTAGTCATTGTCTCTTAAAGATTTTTGTGCAATGCCAGAGTCTGTTTCCAGTTGTAATCTTGCCCCAAAACCATTGAGCTAAACAATATATCTTGTTTCTTTCTAGTATATTAGTTTAGTCTTTTGATTCTGTAAATTAATTTATTTTTTGTTCTTTTCTTGAAATTTCACACTTTTCAAATTAACTTCAATCGAATTTTCAATTTGAATAGTATTTACAAAATGTAGGTCAAAGTGAGAATTTTGGTTTTCTAAATTATTTAATGGAGCTAACCTTACACTTCATTAAAGTGCTTTCGAAGATGATCCATTTTACACTTACAATTTACAATTTGTCACAAATCCTTCTGTGTGATTTGATGCATATGTATTTCCCACATTATCTACTTGGATTTCATAATTTCAGAGCTGTAGATCAGGACCAGATTAGAATAGCCTCTTGATTTTTGATGAAATGAGATTCAGATCTTTGTTGCTTTAAAAGATAATTGAATTCTGGCCAAGATCATGTTTTTGAATAATTGAAAGAGATGGTGACCATCTAGTTGTAATATATCACAATTATTTGAAGCCTACCTAATTAGCTCCAGATATAAATGTTGAATTATTCAATGTCAGAGTTCTTCTGTGGTATCACTCGCCAGAACAGAGATCGATTAGTTAAAATGCTATTATTTTTAATTAATGAATAGGCAATGGTTTCATTTCAGTGCCCTAAAGTTGGAGCAATCAATACGTTGGTCCCAGGTCAAATATCACAAAACTCGTTTCAACAATGGTTCAGTTGAAGTCCTTTAAATTTCTTCAGATAAACTTTACAAGAAGGATATTATTTTCTAATTTGACTCTGAATGTTCAACAGTCTTTTTGTCCAAGTTAGTTCTATATACTGAAATACACGGAGTGGTTTGTGAGTGGAATGAACGGCCAGAGGAAGTGGTCGACACAGGTACGCAGTTACAATGTTTGAAAGATATTTGGATAAATTCATGAATAGGAAACATTTGGAGGATATGGGCCAAACGTAGTCAGGTGGAACTAGTTTCGTTTGGGAACATAGTTGGCATGGACTGGTTGGACCAAAGGGTCTGTTGCCATACTGTATGACTCTAAGTTTTGAAGCAATGGTGGAAGAAAATTGATTTGGACAATGGAAAGAGGTGCAGGTGAATGGGAGTTGGTAGAATTATCTGGTCATTATCCTACAGGCACAGGGTTTGTGTGTATACAGAGACCTCTAATTTGTTTATATTGCTGATTCTCTGTCCCTAGTTGTGCTTGAGAAAATGATGTTGAATCGTGGTTTTGAAATGTTGGTATCATCTGATTAAGACACAGTCACAGTGCTGTTAGGCGGGGGGGTTCCAAGATTTTTATTGAGTGATAGTAAAGGAACAGTGAATTGTAACTTTGGATATTTTGCAAATGTTGGTTAGGGAACAGAAAATAATAATCATAACTTTCCAAAGCGCTCCAGATTCAGCAATTAGTCTTTACCTCAAATGCTACTTGATTATTAAAATTGGGGGCAAGATAACAACTGGACTAGACTAACTGTAACAAGAGTTTGGCAGTCCTGATGAAGGGCTTTTGCCCGAAACGTCGATTTTGCTGCTCGTCGGATGCTGCCTGAATTGCTGTGCTCTTCCAGAACCACTAATCCAGAAAAACACAGTAACTGAACAATGGGCTACCTTTGAAGAGAAGATAGTTGGGGACAGGTAAGGCATGTTACCTCAAATGGGAAAGGTGGAACAAGCAAATTCAGAACTCCTTGGATGACAAAAGAGATAGAAATTCACATAAAGAAGGAAAGTGCTTATGACAAATGTCATTATAGAAAATAAAATTGGGGACCAAAAGGAGTATTGAAGGTTCAGAGGGGAAATGAAAAGCAAATAAAAGAAGCAAAGAGGAACTATGAGAAAAGGCTGATAGCCAGCATAAAAAGATGTCCCAGAGTCTTATGTGACCATGTAAAACGTAAAACTGTGTCCAGTGGTGTTGGATAGATTGTTGATATTTAAAGTAGACAAGGCACCGGGACTGGTGAAATACATCTATGGACTTTTAAGCAAATGAAAGTCGAAATTGCAGGGCACTGGCCACAATTTTTCAGTCTTCCTCAGACTCTGGAGAGGTGGCAGAAAACAGGAAAATTAGGAACACATGGCTTTGTTCAGTTGTAAGGATAAGCCCAGCATTTACAGATAAGTCAGTTGAACTTCTGTGGTGGGGAACCTTCTGGACTCAAATATTTGAGATTGAAATAGTAGCAACTTGGAAAGAAGGTGAGTTGATCAGCAAGTATCAACATGGATTTCTGAAGAGGAAATTACGATTAACAATATGCTAGATCAGTGGTGTAATTGACCACACTGGAAGCTCCAGAAAGTTTGTTACGGTTGTGAGTACACATTATAGGACAGAGGGGAATCGGTTTAGCTCATTTGGCAGGATCGTTGGTTTGCAGAGCAGTGTGATGCCAACAGCGTGGATTCAATTCCCATCACCATTTTGAGGTTACCATGAAGGACTCTCCTTCTCAACCTCTTCCCTTGCCTGAGATCTGGTAGCCCTCAGTTAAATTGCCACCGTCGCTTCTCTCTAATGAGAGCTGTGCTTATGGTCTGTTAAGACAGATGTGACTGAATTGGAGTGAGTCCAGAAGTTATTTACAAGAATGATTCCAAGGATGGGAAAAGCAGGTTGGTAGAGAATTCCAAGAAAATGAATTTGTGGGAGTCAACGAGATGGATTTTTGGACTAGATAAGCAGAACGATGGAATCCTTGATTTGGTGATGTGTAATGAGGCAGATTTGATTAATGAGCTTAAGGTGAAGGAAGTCTTATGGAGCAGTGACTGTAATATAATAAAATTCACCCTAAGTTTGAGAGGGAGAGGCTGAAATCAGATGTAATAATATTACAGTTGACTGTTGACCTTGGAGAGAAGATTAAGAGGTGATCTGACAGAGGTTTTCAGAATCGTGGATAAAATACATAGGGAGAAACTATTCTTGTAAAAGAAACAAGAACAAGAAGACATAAATTTCAAGTGATCTGCCAAAGAAATAAGGTGAAGTCAGATAAATTTTTTTCGCTCAGAGCATTGAGGGTATGGAACGCACTGCCTGGAAGTTTGTTGGAGGCAGGTTCATTTGAGACATTCATGAGGGCATTGGATGGCTGTGAGGATAAAAGTAATGTGCAGGGGTATGTGGATAAAGCAAGAGATTGGCCTTCTGTACTTACCTCTTGCGTTCACCCTGGAAAAAAAAACTTTCCTTGATTTCACTTTTCATTGCATTTCCAAAATTCCTTTCGTGCTCCATTCTCTGCATTACTTTTTACCTATGGATGTACTCAGTCTCACTGTCAGCTCCACTTGGCTAGTCCTCCACTACAATCCTCATTTCTACTTTAAGTCAAGGAGATGCAGATTTGAATGGCTGTAATGGACAATTGGTCTGGCCATTTGGTGCCAAATCTAATTGGATTGCATAAACTACAGTTCTTCACATTCTAGATAGCTCCTGTGTAGTCAGCTTTCCAGGATGCTCCTCACTCCATCCAACTATGTGTAGTGATCTGTCATTCAAAACTTATCCCATAACATAGCATCTGGAAAATACCTGGTTGTAGATTTTCTCAAGCCTGATTTCAAATTTCTGGACTTCACTAAACATCATCTTGCACTGGAAGCAAAATAAGATCCTGTTTCTGCCTCTTCTGTGACCTGTGGAGGGAAAAAACCTAGAGATACATATTCTTTCAAGCTCTACTTCAAATTCCTGGACTCTTCTCAACATCTGAATGTCAGATACATTGTGCTCTAAATTACACTGGCAATGCCACAAGACCTAAATTCATTCTACTTTGCTGTTCTGCTGCAACATTTAAGGCAAGTCTGGTTAATCTACCACCAGCACTGCTTTTTTTTTGGGAAGTCTTCAGTCTCCAACTGATGCTGTGTCTGCCACTTATTCAAATGATTTTCAGTTTCATTCTGTTCCTGGCCCCAGGTTATGTGGGCATATAGATCATCACAGAAAGTATAGCTGTTTCTCAGCATAGCCTGACTTTAGTTATCTGGAAAATTCCTGTATTGGATCAAAGTCCTTTTCTGCTAACACTGAGTGGTAGTTGGCATCTAATGACCTCCACAGTGGTGCAGGAAAAATAATCAATCATGTACCACTCATTAAAATTATGTTTCCGATCTGAATGTCAGGATTCTTGTTGACAAACCCAACACCAACCTGTTCACCAACCATTGTAGCTCTGAAATGTGGGCACCTTGATATCAACTTTGCCACCATGAATGTGGGGTGGCATGCAGGACAAAGTCAACTGACGGAATGACACATCGACCTTTTCTCTGGAAGGGCCTTCTCAAAGAGAAATGATTCTTCCATAGTTTGGGGTTTATCATTGGAAATGAGCTCGTCTTGCAGCTCATCTGTTCTGCCGGTGGGTAAATGAATTTGTGATTTCTCATCCCACTTAAATAAGAAATCTGCATGCCACTATCATCCATGCATATACTCCTACATTTTGAGGTAAAAGATGAGATCCAAGGGCGGGTTCCATTCTGATCTTGAATGATAACTAGCCTGGCAGCAGTCAAATTGATTTTTGAGATTTCAGCAATAGATTTGGGAAAGACCAACAATTCTTTGGGTATGAAGAATTACTCTGATGACCAATTCAGGCTTGGAGAAAGTGAAAATTGCAGATGCTGAAGATCAGAGTTGAGAGTGTGCTGCTGGAAAGGAAAAGTGCAGTCAGGCAGCATTCAAAGAGCAGGAAAATCAGCATTTTGGGCATAACCCCTCCATCAGGACTCATTCAGGCTTGTTATTTGGGTTTGAAGTGTGGTATACTTTTCTGTACTGAATGTCCCATATATTAATAAACAATATTTTGTTAATAGACGGGATTTTTTCTTTCAGTCACAGGATCATCTCTGACTCGGCCAGCATTTATAGTTGACATTGAGAAGGTGATGGTGAGCTGCTGAGTTGTATATACGCTGTGCCCGTCACTATGTTACATGTATAACATTGATTGCAACAGAATTGCAAAATGTCATTGATTGAGATAAACTATAAGTTTTAAATCTCTTGACTGTTCCCCCGATCAGTATCATCTTTAATCATTAATAAATGACTGATAATATCAATCTTTATAAAATATTAAAATTTTATAATAATTGAAATATAACTTAAAAAATGGAATACTGATCTAATCACACTGGGCCATTCTGAATCAACAGGAACACTTCAGATTTGTATCTGGTTTCTATTCTAAATACTGTCTATAAATAATTCTATTTGGATGTATTGAGGAAGAAATTATACCAGGATTAAATGAGGGATCATTCTAGATCTGATACAATTTTAATATCATCAGTAGCTGTTTGATCAAATTAACCATCTGTTAATATAGCATACAACTTTGAATGTTGGACAATTCTAAGGTAAGTTAAATTTATGAAAACCTCCTGTAATTGCGAAGTGTCATCCTTGACTCAATGTTGGAGTATATTTGCTTCTAAGTCAGGAGTGCTATACTAGCCGAAGCACTGTCTTTGAGATAAAATGTTAAACCAAGTCTGTCATGTTATTTTGGACATAAAATATCCAATGGTACTATTTAAAGTAAGTGACAATGTTCTCCTACTGTCCTTGGAGAAGTTACCCTTCAAAAACAACATCAGTAAAACAGATCATCTGGTCATTTATCTGTTTCTGTGTGCAAGTTGACTGCCACATTTTGACTATAGGACAGTTTCAGCATTGACTCAATGGTTGTGAAATCTTTTGTGATATCCTAAAGTTTTGAAAGGCCTTATAGAAGGACAGTCGATTCTGTGTTTTTGTTTCTTTCTGTCTGTGCACGTTTTGAAATACTGAATGGTGGAATAAAATTTCCAAATCTTATTTCTGGTTGAACCTGATGTGTTCCATTCATTGCTGATTAATCTAACTCAATAAAGTGGATTGATACTGAAGTAGTTGGTATGAAATTTGAGACAGAGTATTCTGTCTGAAACTTTAAATATATTTAAAAGTTCATAATGTGGAAATGCTGGCTACTATTATAATTATATTTTTTCTTTGCTCAATGTCTGAATGGGATGTTCTAATTAGATCACAGTAATTTTATTCTATCATGCTGATGTTGATTACTGTGCAGGAGGAAATTTCTGCAGTTTAATAGGTCACAATAAGTCTCCTATATTTTTGAAAAGAATTGTATTTTTTCTCAATCTTAATTTTGTCAATTATGATTACATTTTGGTTGTTTTTTTTTCTGTACAGACGTCAGAAAGCCAGAGAGAGACAACAGAAGTTGCTTGCTGAATTTGCTTCAAGACAAAAAAGTTTCATGGAAACAGCAATGGATCTTGGTAAGCTTTTATTTATTCTCTCACTCTATTTGTCTAGTTGAGACCTATTATCAGTTTAATCTGAATAACACAGTTCTTTGGATTCTAATATATTGCAAATCTTTCTTTTTAATCCTTTATGGAAAGTGGGCATGGCTGGCATGGTGAGCATTTGTTGCCCATCCCTAATGTCCTTGAACTGAGCAGCTTGCTTGGACATTTTAGATATATTTAAAAGTGAGCCATATTCTTGTGGGTCTGCAATCACATGTAGGACAAAACAGGTAAGGATTACCTTCCATAAAGGACATCAGTAAGCCAGATGAGTCTTTATGATAATCAATGTTAGTTTCATGGCGCCATTCATGAGACAAGCTGTACAATCTAAATTTATTACGTGAATTTAAATTCTGCCGAACTGAGAAGAATTACTATCTTGTACTATGATGTGAAGGAGCTGGTGTTGGACTGGGGTGGACAAAGTTAAGAATCACACAACATCAGATTATAGTCCAACAGGTTTATTTGGAAGCACTAGCTCTTGGAGCGCTGCTCCTCCAACATGTGGTTGTGAAGTTTGCTCAAAAGATGCACAATCTGCAGGCAGTCAATACATATAATATTTTGTAAATTTCGCTTTGGAAATACAACCAGTCTGACTCAAGATTGGAGTACAGACAGACTGTGACCTCACACCTTTAATGCATTATCTGACCTGAGACGTCACCTTTTGTGATAAAGCCTTAAGTTATTTCGATAAGGTGACGTAAAGAAATTCTGGGATTTACATGTTAATGAACTGAAACCTGGATTCGAAAAGATGAAAGACTTAACAATCCGGGTTTGTTCAACATATCACTGTATGACACTGTAATCTTTTGCGATAATATTTATGTCTTATGAGCTTATATAGCACAACCACCTGATGAAGGAGCAGCATTCCGAAAGCTAGTGCTTCCAAATAAACCTGTTGGACTATAACCTGATGTTGTGTGACTTTTAACTTGTACTACTTATTTCACATTAATTGAACTGCATTGTGACACCTAGGGGAGTTTTACACTACTGAGAGAAGAGCAAATGTTTAGGGAATTACAAAGAGAACCAAACATCTGGAGTTGGTAGGAAAAGAAATTACAGATGCAACAGGAAATATCATAACAAATTTATTTTGGGCCAAAAAGAAAATTGCAAAAAATATTGCAGAACCTGTAGAGAGGAACAAAAAATCAGGAACAACATTTGGAAAATAGAAATCAGAGAGCATTATAAAATATAGAGAGAACATGCCATGTTGGAGAAATAATTTTTTGTTATTGGCACAAGCAGCTATGTTTGGTATATGTTTTGATTTGATATTTTTGTACCATATGGGCTTTTTTAAAGTGATCGTAGTCTTTCACTAAATTTGATTTCTTCAGCCGACAAAATGGAAGACTGGTATGTGAAATCAAAAAAACCTGTTTGGGTGATCTGAAGGAAAGAAAGAGATGTGCCTCTTCAATGATGGCAGAGGACTGAGGGGAAGTTATAACATACTGTGGCTTGGTGGAGACAGGCTATGGAGTGCATTGATGGAGGAAGGGAAAATCTTGAGGATACAAGTATCAGTATTTAGCTGGTGAATACAGTTGGGGTAGTTTGTGTCCATGCTTTTAAACAGCAACTTGACTTACTTGCTGAGCCTGCTAATCCTTCTTACACTTCCCTTTTGTTCCTGAAGTGGAGAAGAAGTTGTATGATAAAATGAATAAAACCATGTGAAATAGCATGAGGATCTACTTATTTGTCTCTTGCCTTTTAATTTTTTTTTTAGTCTCCTTCCCTGTTTAGATATGCATGTGGCAGGTGCGGCTTGAACTGGCACCTTCTGGCCCAGAAGTAAAGACATGACTACAGTGATGTCTTACTTGCTGTTTAAAGTATTTTTAAACTAACTGTTAAGGCATGCTATAACACACCTTTACAGTAGATGGGACTTGAACCAAGATTTCTGGCCCAAAAATTGGGAGACAACCACAATATCCTAATCAGATTGATCTGTGGACTGTGTTCACAGCTGGAATCTGTAAACTTCTAATAAAAATCTCATTCACCAAAGAGACCTGTTCTGACATGCTATAACATACTAATAGAGCAAGTGGGATTTGCATCTGGGCCTTCCGATCTAGAGACAGAGACATTAGTACTGTGTCACAAACTCCTCTCTTTTTAGTTATTTTTAAGCAACCTGTTCAGATTTATGACGCACCTCCATGGCAGGTGAAAATTGAACCCTGAGCTTCTGATGCAGAGGCACGAACAATACTTCTGCACCACTAAAGCCTTCTCCCAGTGTGTCTGTGTAGTTTTGAACAAGTAGCCGTTTGTATGTGAAGTAAATGTAACAACCAGCACAATTTAAAAGGATGAGAAAGTCTAATTGAAATTTACAGAATACTGAATGGCCTGGACATTGGGATGTTGGGAAGATATTTCCATTGGGAGGAGAGTCTAGGACCTGAGGGCACAGCCTTAGACTAAAGGGAAGGCCCTTAAGAACAGAGCTAAGGAGAAATCTCTTCAGCCAGAGAGTGGTGAATCTGTGCAATTCATCTGGGAAGTCCAGGTCATTGAATATATTCAAGACAGAGATAGAAGGGTTCTTAATTGTCAATGGGATCAAGGGTTATGGGGATAAAGCAGGAGAATGGGGTGGATAAATTTATCTGCCATGATTGAATGGCGGAGCAGACTCGATGGGTGAAATGACCTGATTTCTGCTCATATGTCTTATAGTTTTATACTGCAGAAACACTGTGTTCTCTTTGTCTGTTAGATATTTTTAATCAGTCTGTTCAGAATTGCTATGATGCACCACTGGAACAGGTTGGACTTGATCACTCAGAGGAAGGGACATTACCACTGCACCATAAGATCCCTATAGCCTACTATGTGGTGTTTCAAGGCAGTCTCCTATCTAAGTACTAACCAAGCTTGAGTCTGTTGAGCTTCCGAGTCTGCTTACTATCTGAGATCAGATGAGTTTGGGCTTCATCAGACCAGTATGACAATTGGCTGCTCTTGCTTTTCAGTTATTTTCAATCAACTGGTCGGATATGTTATTTAATACCTCTGAGGGAAGGTGAAACTTTAACTCTGTGCTTCTGCCTAGAGATAGAGACATTACCACTGCATCCAAAGAACCATTCTAAAAGAATACAGATAAGAGCTTTAACCCTTGACCCTCACTTTAAAAGTCTCATACTTTGCCAATTGATCCATCCGGGCTTAAATCCAAGATTTGTGCTGCACTAAGAATCAGTGAGCCTGACATAATTTGAACACACAGCCTTCTAATCTGGAGTCAGACATGCTTCTGATGTTAAATGAATCCACTTCTGGAACAGATGGGACTTGAATGTGAGCCTCCTGGCTATCCATGCTACCACTGCACTACAAGAGTCCCCCCTGTTTTGCTTTTTTCTTGTGTTGCTGATCACTTTAATCTGTTTGGTTGTCAGCAAACATTGTGTGTTGCCTAATTAGATCCTCAACACCATTTATAAAAGAGTAAAGCAAACCTTTAACTTCTAGGGTGAAAAAATAGTGTGGCAAGGTTTTAAGAAGTCTATAAGCAGAGAGTCAAAAATGGTGGTTCATTCTGATTTTATGTAGGTTGGACTGTGAAGTATTGAAAGGGAATGGGGATTAAATTGGATTGCAAATCACATTGGAAACTTTCAGGAATAGTGGTACAGCATTAATTCACGGCAACTGTTTGAAATGCAGACAGCATTTCACCTGTACCTCCTGCAATCTTGTGCACTGTATTCGCTACATCCAATGTGGTCTATTCTATGTTGGAGAAACCAAAAGCAGACTGGGTGACTGCTTTGCGGAACACCTACAGTCTCATGGAAGAATAAGAAAATATATTTGCTCTGTGTACTTCTGGTGAACAATAGTTGTAAATGGCTGAATTGACGCAGGGTGTAATTCACAGCAGAATCATGTCCACAGCAGATGCCATTTTAGTCCATAAGCACCCAAACAGCAAACAATACTGAGCCCCAGTTTTGTGTTTGACGAGCTTTTAAAAACTTTTTTCAAACCCCTTTCATTATTTCTTTGTTAATTTCAATATTTAAAGTTGAATATTTATTAGCAGCCAGGAGATACACTTGCTGGGGATAGACGTGCGGTTGGGGTTCTCGTTGTTAGATCTTAAGAAGCATTCTTAATTTCAAGACTGGATAGGATTGAGCTGCTACTTAATGGCTGGAAGTAAAACCATTAAGTTAACACAGTATGCTTATTAATTTGCCAAATATGAGTTCTAGTATCTGTTTAACATTCTAACAATCGACAGTTTTTACAGCCATTATTTGACTGCCATTAATCAGTAATGATTGGTTTATTTTGTGGCCATTGCTGTTGAAAATAACTAGAGGCTAAGGATATGTTAGGATATTTTCCTATCACTCCTAATTTTGTCTAAATCTTGAGATTAATGTATAAGGCTGTGATGAAACATTTATTTTTCCATCTACGAAGCTGAAATATTAAATTATGTATATTTAGGGGCCTTGATCAAGGCTGCCAGACACTCAACTAACACCAACTGAGTTTCAAAGAATTTTGTGTGCTTCTCAGTGGGAGGTATTTCAAATGTTATTGCTTAGTCCTCGAAATAGAAATACCTCGGGCAAATAAGAACAAAGTGTAGTCATTTTTTTTAATGCTAGCAAGGTGACATTAGAAAAATCTTGCATTATCAGGCTGTTGAGCCTGGTTAGAAAAATAAATTGGAATCCAACTGTCTTTTGGGGAATGAGGTGAAGGGTTGAGACAGAAGGTATCAAAGTACTAATAGTTGTGCTGCCTCTGGAGAGCTACTCTGACACACACTGTTTAGTGAGGGAAAATGTTCTTTGCAATTAGAGACTTGTACTGCCCTCAGCAAATTTCTTGCATATTTACTTAGCTTTAGGCCTATAAACGATATTATCTTGATGTTGCATGCAAAAGCAATTAAATACAGAAAAGCACCTGACTACAATCTTGAAAAATATTGTGTATTAGGCAATTTGGATGTAATCTTTGTGATAACCTCATGTTTGGCTTTGGTAAGAATTGTGTTTTTTTAACCAAAGAGCAACACTTTGCAGAATATAGTCTAATTCAATTAAGTAAGATCTTTGAATTACAAAACCTGACTTCTCATTTACAAAGTTTCCATTTATGCAGCAGTACGGTTTTTTTTGTGAATAAAGAGAATTGAAATTGTGAGGTAAATTAATTGGAATTTACTGACATTCATGCCAAGTCTTTCTAAGATTGATAATAATGAAATTGGTTTCCTTTATATTTTTTGATTGGATGTTGATTGAGAACAAATGCAATAGTTGATTATATTTAGCACCAGATAGGCTTAATCAAAAAATTGGACTGAAGTAATTTTTGAAAGGTATCTATACAGATTTTTACTTTGATGTTTCTTGCATGTTATGTTTTCCCACTGTTTGCTTGTCATAGAATATTTTTCAGGTTTTGTGTGCTGGAATTAAAAATTATGGTTACTTCCATTTGCTGGAAGTTATCAGTTATAAGGGAGGGCCTGGCAGTATTGGGATGGTGAAGAAATAGACCTACTTGAGGAAGTAAGCATAGCAATTGGCAATTTTGCCAGGTTACTGTGATTTCATTGTAATTTGCACAAAATTAACTAAAAGAACAAGGACTTTCAAATGCACATTGCATCCAAGTTGAGTTGCATTATAATTGATTTTCTGGAGGATTTGAAATGGCATACAGATGATGTTTCCACTTCTGGGAGATAAACAGAACTTATAGCCACAAAATGAAGACAGTACTAATAAACCCAAAAGAGAATTCAAGAGAAATTTCTTTATCCAAAGAATGGCTAGACTGTTAAATTCTCTATGAGATTTTTGTTAGTATAGCTCCTTTCACAATGTTGGGACTCCATAGAGTCCCTTATTTTACTTTTGAACTGTTGTCATATTTGTATTGTAAGAAATAATTTGCGAAAAAACAACAGGCTCCTGCATATAGTGCTATGATAGTGACCAGGTAATCTGTGTTAGTAGTATTGATTTGAGGGATAACTGCTCTGCTTCTCTTCAAACTAGCATCATGGGATATATTACGTGCACTTGAGGGAGCAGACGGATAGCAGTTTACTGATTCATTTGAGAGATGGTATCTCCAACTGAAGAAGTGCTGTCAGGCGAGATTTTTGTGCAATGTTTAGCAATCAGTGAGACCTGAAACCTCAACTTTCTGACTCAGCAGCAAGAGTGCTTCCCAATGAGTTGAAGCTGACACTGACAGAATGAGCAATGAAGCACCGAAAAGGAAGTGTTGATTGGGTTGAATGAAGGTGGGAGGGAAGAGGCTCATCTAAAGGGTAATTGGCCATATTAGTTACTTCACAACTTGAATAGTCCAGTACCCTTTGCATCCTATCTGGCAAAGACCTCAGCTCAACCAAACTGTACTAATGGTATCCTATTGTGAGACCATTTGATAGTGTTGCCTATGCTCTAGTCATGGGAAGAGGTGCAAGGGGCAGAGAGGACTAGTTGTGTTGCATCAGTGAGATGACCAGGGCAAAGGCAAAGGCCTCAAGCCCTTGGATGTCCAGAGCTGTAATGTTAATGTAAATGCAGGCAGCATCTGCGGACAAGCTGTACAATTGTAAAAGATAGCTTGAAAATCTTTAATGAAAGTCCTCTCAAAAACTTGGGGTTTTGTGTGAAAAGTTGCATTGTGACTGGGTATTCAAAATCTGACCATAGGACAAGGGAAGGCAAGAATAACAGTGAATATGAAAGTGAATTGGAGGTAAATGTAAAAGTCAATCAGCTTTATGTAGCTAATTTGCTGTCATTAGCTATGTGTTGTTGGGGATAGAATTCTAAAAAGCTTTGGGTGAGTTGTTGCCAAGTCCAACTGGAGCTTCTGACACAGAAATGTCCCAAGGAGAAGTGTCAGGGAGCAAGATAGCTGGTATTTTGCAAGCGTGTAAATGCAGAGATAGAGCTTTATCCCATTTAGGATGCAATACCAAGCAAAGAAGTTGAAAATCTAGAATGTTGTTGAAAAAGTTTAAACTGGAGTTCAGTTGTCTGACAGTTCATTTCCGATGAAAGAAGTAAGAGGGCTTCAAGGTTGAGTTGGAAGTGCTGTTTTAGATTAGATTAGATTTCCTACAGTGTGGAAACAGGCCCTTCGGCCCAACAAGTCCACACCGACCCTCCGAAGAACAATCCACCCAGACCCATTCCCCTGCTAATCCACCTAACACTGTGGGCAATTTAGCATGGCCAATTCACCTAACCTGCCTATCTTTGGACTGTGGGAGGAAACCGGAGCGGGAAGTCAGGCTATGTTCTCAAAAGAGAGGAGGTAAAATTCCTCGGAGGAAAGACCGAGTTGAAGCTTATTGTGACTTGGTGATTACTGGTGCCTGGATGAATCACCGAGAAATTGGTAAGGTCTGTCTGACACTGACATAATGAATATTTGAGGCAACTGCTCATAAAGCTCTTCAAAGGATGTGTTGATTGGATTCAATGAAAGTAGGAAGGAAGAGATTTACTGCACTTAAATCTTACTGCACTTCACTGTATCTAGTCCAATATGTTTGCTGCTCATAATGTGGTCTCCTTGAAGCTCAGAGGTGAAATGCAGACTGGGTGACCTTTTTGTGGATTGCCTATACTTTGTCCAAAAGATGACCCTTAACTTCCACTTGTCTGGCACTTCAACAGAACACTGTGTTCTTTGCCAATATGTTGGACCTATTGCTGCATTCCAGTGAGGCTCTTGTTTTCTGTTTGGGGACATTGCAGCCTTCAGGATTCAATATTCAGTTCAATAATTTTAGAGCCTGAATATCTCCTTCCATGTCCCTTTTCACATCCTGCACCCTGGTCCCTGTTTTGACACCAACTCTTTTCAGCAGAAGCAACCCATTTTTGCCTACTTATTGGCCTCATCGGTTTTCTGTTTCCTGGCTGACTATCAACCATCCCTTCTTGTGCATAACTTTCTTTCTCTTCCTGTGGGCTCCAATTCCACCTTTCTGCTCAATCCACTGGCCCCTGCCCTCAAAATCCCCATCATCAGCATAAATGCCATCTTGTCCCAGCCAGTGTCTAATATTTAATACACACCTTTTGTGGTGTGTTTGACTGTTAATTCCTGATTATGTCACCTTATTTCGAGGTGTTGGAATTTAAGGCAGATTGAATTTACTGTTCGCTTTGTCGTCTCTTGTATAGTAAAATTTATTGAGGAATCATGGAACTTTGTTGCTTTCTTCTCTTAAAATTTTAAATCTCAATTACTTATTATCTGTTCAACAATAAAGTTTCTGAGCCCCTCCAGAAGTGTAACACACCTAAATTCTGTGAAGAGGGGAGACAGCAGCTGTTGGCAGCAAAAACTTTGGATCGTTCTTGACTAAAAGTTGACTTTCAAGTAATTGATGGGGAAGTTTATTTTGAGAATCATGTAGGAGGCGAGATGATGTGTGGAAAGCAGATGCTTTGGGGCCCTACAGTACATTCTCAAAAGGGAAGTTTTAAATCCTATAGAGGTGCTTCTTTATGTGCACTGGGGACCTGTTGAATAATAGGATTTGAGTTGCATTAATCTGTATCCTCCTTTAGGCAAATACTTAACTGCCTTTCAAAACTTTACAGATTCACATTACAGTAGTCAAAAATAGTCAAGATTTGTACAGCTACAATCATGTTCATATGTAACTGCATATTTGCCTGATTTTCACTGGAGTGGTAGGGTTAAAATGGAGCTGCCAGAGGCAATAAAATTGAATTGCTTTGGTTTTGTACATCAATGATTGTTTATAGACAATCTATTAGATTAAAAGAAAAACTAATTTTAGTTGAGATTATCTTTTTTTGTAAGATGCAGAAATATATTTTATATGTGCCAATCCTTGGGAATGTTTTGCACCGTAATACATTATGACCACAGTGGTAATGCACTTTCTGTAGCCTGAAGCAATGGTATACAGCTTTAATAATAGCAGGCATCATTTTCGGGTTGTATTGGAACAAATTCTTAGTTGGTCTTTGACCTTCATTTCAAAATAAATATTGGTACATTTTCATGAAATTGAAAATGTTTTGACATTTTAAGTTAATTTATAATGGTGCATTTATTGTTACATTGTGTTATGGGTTTGTGTCAAATCAGAAGCTACATATTACATGATAAGAAATTGATTTCTACAGCTGTAATATACTGCCCTGCAATGTCTCTTGTTGATATATTAGTTTAAAGTTTATTCAAATAAACATTTGCAATAGTATAATTTTTAAGAAATACATTGTTGAAATTCTGAGTTCAGGTTTTGCTTAACAGAATAATGGTACAATATAGGATCCCAGTTTATCTTAATATGGATCAAGTCAGATCCCAGAACGGATAGGACTCTTGTGCCACAGTGATAGAGTTCCTCCCTCTCTGAGACAAGAGGCCCAGGTTCATTCCTGATTGAATGGTTTTAGCCTAAAACATTGATTTTCCTGCTTCTTGGATGCTGCCTGACGGCTTGTTTAGGAAAAATATCAAAATCCCAGAGTGAAACCCTAGCTTATTAGATCTGCACCCTTTTTTGTGGTCTCTACAACAAACTCCACTCCTTAGTCATCAATTCCATTTCTTTCCAAACGAAAGGTCATTGTTTGTTTGAATCTGAACCAGATCATTTACCTTCTTACAGTCTAAGTGTCACTCCTCCTCCAACTCTGATCTCTTGTGCATTCTTGATCTTAATTCCTGTATTGTTGATAGTCATGCCTGAAACTGCCTGAGCCCGAAACTCTAAAATTCCTTCCCAAACCCGCTCCATGCCTATCTTTCTTCTCTACTTCAAGTCACTTTTTTTTGGCTTGGTTTATGAACCATTGTTAGCCTTATAGTATGGACAGGTGGCATCCCTCCCCTCAACCTCCCAGTATCTTCAATATTTCCTTTGCTCAATATGTGATTAGGATGCTATTACATAGTGAATAAACCACTGATAGAAACTATCTATAACTTGCTGGCAGAGTGTATGGGAATGTTTGTATGTATTGTACTGTCCTTCTAATTGTTTTGTAGGAAGCAAACAAAGGATTTGTTTGATATCTGTAAGCTATTAACCTTTAGAATTAATTAGTTGGTGTAATGGTGTATAAAAATTATGTTTTGCTAATCAGCCATGTAGGATCAAGAATAGGCCATTCACATTCTCATGTTTGTTTCCTTATTTGATGAGACCACGGCTGACTAATAATCTCAACTTCACCCATGCACCTTGTTTCTCTTGATATTCTTGACTAACAAAAATCTACTTTGTCTTAATAATCCAGTTGAAGACTGAAACTTTGTGACTGCCAGACAGGCAGAGATAAAAGTTGACTATTATGAGCTGCTCCATTGAACTAAACAATTAATTTTTGTTGGCCCCATAAGTTCAAAAGTGCAAGGGAAAGGATCGAAAGTGGGAGTGTGAAAGGAAATTAATTAGCCAGAGTAAGGAATAGACAGCTGGGAGTGCCCCAAGATCTCCTCCTCCAGTCAAAACAGAAGGTGCTGAAAATCAAGGTGAAAATGTTTTTCAATTGTAATAAAGTTGTGCACACATTCAGAATGCTTGAAGTTGTAGGAAAAACCTATGGTACTTATTGGGGGTTTGTAAGAGTGAATCTGAAAAAGCAACTCAAATAAAAATGCCACTGATCAAATTGTAGCTTTAACTACAACTAAGAGATCTGCGGCAAGCATTGCTAAGTGCAAGAATGGTGAAGAAGGTAAACAAGAGATAGAGAAAAGGTTTTTGTCAAAAGGGATGATGTGCTTTTTTTGTTCAAACGATGTAGATAAATCCATCCTACATTGAAGGGATCTAGAAGCCACTCAGGCCTTTTTGTTAGAAAAGGATCTAGTGTTCTCACCAGAGAGTTAAATAAAACCAAAGTATTCTCAAATGGGATAAGTGGTGAGTATATCCTGATTCCGTTGTACAGAGTGCATTTGGAATGTGACTAGTGGTAGGAAGAGTGGATAGACAGAGTGGACTTGCTCCTGAGTATTGATTTGGTTGGAGTGAAAGTCATAGCTTCACCCATTTTTGTGTGTGAGCGTTGCAGTGGTGAGGACCTAACCTCTGAAAGGAAAGTATCAAAATATAGCGCTCTGTCCCTCCTGTGTGTGAGATATACCAGCAAATCTAACTCCTGCTAACTATTGTCATCCTTTTTTTATTGAACTGCTTTGTTTGCATACCCCAATCAAATAAGAGAAAAGGAAATCCTTCAAGGATATGTAAAGGATCAATTCTTCCCCAGTGCCTGAACATTGATAACACAAAGTTGTTTGCGCCAATGAAGAACTAAAGAGGATTGAAAGATGCGAGAAGATATTGAACTCAATTAACTTATTGAAATCTCTATTCCAGATTGATGCTTTTGAACTATTATATCTTTGTTTTCTCACCCTTAAAATCCATACCTTTTGTGTGTCTGTGTAGTCAAGAATTAGTAGAATTATAAAATTTTAAGTTAGTAATTCATATTTCATTGTTACCATCGGTTTAAGGCAATTTAGAGTCATAGAGATGTACAGCATGAAAACAGACCCTTCGGTCCAACCCGTCATGCCGACCAGATATCCCAACCCAATCTAGTCCCACCTGCCAGCACCCAGCCCATATTCCTCCGAACCCTTCCTATTCATATACCCATCCAAATGCCACTTAAATGTTGCAATTGTACCAGCCTCCATCACATCTTCTGGTAGCTCATTCCATACACATACCACCCTCTGCGTGAAAAAGTTGCCCCTTAGGTCTCTTTTATAAACTTACCCCTCTCACCCTAAACCTATGCCCTCTAGTTCTGGACTCCCCGACCCCAGGGAAAAGACTTTGTCTATTTAGCCTATCCGTGCAATTTGTTGATCATTAACTTTTTTTTCTTGTTAAGTACACAAAATTGGTGTGTATACACTTGCAATCTGAATTAGACAGTTAGGTATAATTGAGAAATGTAGTAGTAATGAATCTGGTTCATCTTTGTAATGACTCGAGGGATAGTGGGGCATGTTTCAAGTGTGATAACCCAGCAGTTTGTTATGAAGTTCATAAATAAGTTTATAATTTTATACAAATGTATGTACTCATACTTCATAGGTGGTTTCAGCTCCTTCTGCTCGTATCCACCTGTCAACATTTCTTTGCTGAACTTATGTGGCTATTCAAGAGTGCACTGGAATTTTCAAATCTAGAGGTAGTCACGCTTTCCTTATTTTATAAATTCCATACTTGATTAGTAAAAGCAAAGAATTCTCCATTTTCTACAATGTGAGCAATAATTGACTGAACATGTAATGTGATGACAGTTTAAAAACAAGTTGAATTAATGTATGATTTTGTCACATGTATTTTACAGTGAGAAAAACAGTTAAATACAGTAAAAGGCTTTTCAACTATTACCATTTTAAATTGTTTAAGAATAAGAAACAGAAGTAGGAAAATATAGCTTAAAGAGAATCCATCAGTCCTGAGCCTGCTCATCATCATCAATGTCTGTATTGCCAACCCCCTTCACTGCCTCGCCGTTGTCTACACCCTTTAGGTGCCATCTTTCGCCACTGGGCCGATTCTTCTCCCCCTCTGCCGCCGGATCCACAAACATCAGAGTTGAATTTCCTGGGCCCACCTTGTCGACATCGCCGTCGATCAAAAGTCGTCCTTCATGAGTTTAGAACATAGAACAATGCAGCACAGTACAGGCCCTTTGGCCCTCAATGTTGAGCCGGCCTTTTATGCTTCTCAAAGATCAGACTAACCCAAATATCCTTCTTGGTACTAACTTCCATGTACCTATCCAAGAGAGTTGCTTAAATGTCCCTAATGTATCTGACTCTACTACCACTGCTGGAAGTGCATTCCACGCACTCACCACTGTTTGCATAAAAACCTACCTCTGACATCACCCCTAAACCTTTCTCCAATTATGTCTCCTCGTGATAGACATTTCTGCCCCGGGGGAAAAGTCTCTGGCTATCCACTCTATCTATGCCTATCAGCATCTTGTAAACCTCTATCGAGTCACCTCTCCTCCTTCTTGACTCCAATGAGAAAAGCCCTACCCTCCCCAACCTTTCTTCCTAAGACATCCCCTCCAGTCGATCATGAAGGTTTCATCTCAATTCTAGAATAAACAACTAGAAACCAGCAGGCACCACAGGAGATCCAATGCATACTCTCTTTGTACACTAATCTTTCTGTTGTGGATGTTCTGCAAAATTTCTATTCCCTGTGTTGGGATAGATAAAATCGCACCTGGACCTCATTTCTCCGTACTGATGCATTGAGGACAATGGTACTCTCAAATCAATAATGGCTCCATTCCTGTACAGTATCCTTCCTCTTCACTTGTGCCAAGAGGCAAAAACACATAGACCATATTGTAGCTACCAATCCATGAAGACTTTCAGAACCTACTGAATCTGCGACTCTGATTTCTCAAACCTTTCTGAGGCTCCACGAATACTTT
Organism: Chiloscyllium plagiosum; assembly: GCF_037043375.1. Classification (NCBI taxonomy): domain Eukaryota; kingdom Metazoa; phylum Chordata; class Chondrichthyes; order Orectolobiformes; family Hemiscylliidae; genus Chiloscyllium; species Chiloscyllium plagiosum. The sequence goes on from NW_028270145.1 coordinate 55,570,995, forward strand.
GAGTCTTTCAGGTTTTGATAAGTGAGAAATGGCACACCTCTGGAATGATACTCGTAAGGCCAATAAAAATCTGATGAAGGATCCAACAGTAAAGCTGACAACGTTCAACATCATTTGAGTAGTAGCCTGCATTGGCCATACAAGGATATCACATCTCCCATGCAAATTAAATTTCAAAGATAGCTTTCATTGTTAATGAGTGATGCTTCTAAAAATTTTGGTGCAGGATGCAAGGCAGCCATGCAATATTACACAGTCTGTAACTTGGCTGTCGAATTTGAGCTTAGACTTGTAAAACTACTTCGTGAAAGAATAAATCATGTGGAAGTATCTGGGATGTGAATGAGGTTTTCAACAGCCAATGGGCTGTGGATGCGGTGTACATGGAATTTTAGAAAGGCGTTTGATATGGTTCCCCATGGTAGGCTCTTTTAGAAAGTAAGGGGCATGGGATTCAAGGAAATCTGTCTTTCTGGATACAGAATTGGCTAGCCCATAGGGTAGTGGTTGGATGAAAAGTATTCAAGCTGGAGCTCAGTGACCAGCAGTGATCAGTTCTGGGACTTCTGCTGTTTGTGATTTTTATAATTGAATTGAATGAGGAAGTGTAAGAGTGTTTTAGTAAGTTTGCCGATGACACAAAGATTGGTGGAGTTGTGGATGGTGTGGGGGGATCCTTTGGGTTGCAACCAGACATTGACAGGATGCAGAACTGGGCTGATAAGTGACAGTTGGCGTTCAAGTATGAAGTCATTCACTTTGGAAGGTCCAATATGAATGCAGAATACAGGTTTAAAGGCAGGATTCTTGACAGTGTGGAGGAATAGAGGGATTTTGGGGTCCATAGATCCATCAAAGTTGCCACCCAGGTTGACAGAGTTGTTAAGAAGGCATATGGTGTGTTGGTTTTCATTAGCAGGGGGATTGAGTTTAAGAGCCACGAGGTTATGCTGCAGCTCTATAAGAGTCCTGGTTAGACCACGCTTGGAATATTGTGTTCATTTATGGTCACCTCATTATAGGAAAGATGTGGAAGCTTTAGAGAGGGTGCAGAGGAGATTTCCCAGGATTCTGCCTGGACTGGAGGGAATGTCTTAGGAAGAAAGGTTGGGGAAGGTAGGGCTTTTCTCATTGGAGTGAAAAAGGATGAGAGGTGACTCGATAGAGGTTTACAAGATGCTGAGAGGCATAGATAGAGTGGATAGCCAGAGACTTATCCCCCGGGGCAGAAATGTCTATCACGAGGAGACATAATTGGAGAAAGGTTTAGGGGTGATGTCAGAGGTAGGTTTTTATGCAGACAGTGGTGAGTGCGTGGAATGCACTTCCAGCAGTGGTAGTAGAATCAGATACATTAGGGACATTTAAGCAACTCTCTTGGATAGGTACATGGAAGTTAGTACCAAGAAGGATATTTGGGTTAGTCTGATCTTTGAGAAGCATAAAAGGCCGGCTCAACATTGAGGGCCAAAGGGCCTGTACTGTGTTGCAGTGTTCTATGTTCTAACCTCATGAAGGAGGACTTTTCAATGTCGATAGGGCTGTTTTTGTCATTGTTATTTCGAGTGCTTAGATTGATACCAGGTGGTCTATCCAGTTTTGTTTCTTTTTGTGATTTCATGGCTATTAGAGTCATAGAGGTAAAGAGCACGGAAACAGACCCTTCGGTCCAACTCGTCCATGCAGACCAGATATCCCAACCTAATCTAGTCCCATGTGCCAGCACTTTGCCCATAGCCCACTAAATTCTTCCTATTCATATACCCATCTAGATGCCTTTTAAATATTGTAATTCTACCAACCTCTACAGCTTCCTCTGGCAGCTCATTCCATACACGTACCACCCTCTGTGTGAAGACGTTGCCCCTTAGGTCTCTTTTAGATCTTTCACTCTCACCCTAGACCTATGCCCTCTAGTTTTGGACTCCCCCGCGCCAGGAAAAAGACTTTGTCTATTTATCTTATCCATGCCCCTCATGATTTTATAAACCTCTATTATGTCACCCTTCAGCCTCCGATTCGCCAGGGTAAAAGTCCCAGCTTATTCAGCCAATCCCCATAGCTTAAATCCTCCAACTCTGGCAACATCCTTGTAAATCTTTTCTGAACCCTTTCAAGTTTCGCAACGTCCTTAAATCCTCCAACTCTGGCAACATCCTTGTAAATCTTTTCTGAACCCTTTCAAGTTTCGCAACGTCCTTCCAATAGGAAGAAGACCAGAATTGCACGCAATATTCCAAAAATGCCCCAATCAATGTCCTGTACAGCTGCAACATGGCCTTCCAATTCCTGTACTCTACACTCTGACCAATAAAGGAAAGCATACCAAATATCATCTTCACTATCCTATCTACCTGTGACTCTATGAACTTTCACTCTATGGTCTTTTTGTTCAACAACACTCCCTAGGATCTTACCATTAAGTGTATAAGTCCTGCTAAGATTTGCTTTCCCAAAATGCAGCACCTTGCATTTATCTAAATTAAACTCCTTCTGCCACTCCTTAGCCCATTAGCTCATCTGATCAAGATCCTATTGTAATCTGAGGTAACCTTCTTTGCTATCCACTACACCTCCAATTTTGGTGTCATCTGCAAACTTACAAACTATGCCTCCTATGTTCTGTTATGGAGAAAATCACCAGTCACTGAGTCAGAGTCAGAGTTCAATGACAGAGTTTATTGTACAAGGAAATACTGGAGCTCCAGGGAGATAAAGACACCAGCAGCACAGTGGTCAGCTGCGCGTCTTCTCTCAACCTGGAGCACATGTCAAGACACATTTATCCATTTTGTAATGCAATAGGTCAGTGATGACAGTTATTGTCTTTGTCACATGGTTTGTTTATTGTAAACATTGCTGAATCGTTGACAGTTTTGATGCAGTCATTGTCAATTCCAGTGCAGCCTATGTTAATTTCAGCACGGTCGTTGTCAGTTTCAGCGCAGACATTGTCAGTTTTAATGTCTGCGCAAAAGTCCATTGCTATAGTAATGGGTACTAATCCCTTTTCCTAAAGGGACAATTACTGCAGTCCTGGCTATTATCGCTTTGTATCGAGTCCGTATCAAACTGTTAACATTTCTAAGGTTTTGGCTGGACCCAGCCACTTCGGCAGGCATTGTATGCTACTCATGTGTATTCTCTTTCCTACCCGCCTTAAACTAATCAATTGGGTTGTGAGTGTATTGTGCTGGCATTCTGATGGCCCCAGGCAGTGACTGAGTTTGGTCTGCTGTCTCTCTCCATATTGTGGTCCGGCGGCCATCTTGTGCATCAAGTGGCCAACTTGTAACTCAGTGGCCATCTTGTGTATCTGTGTGCGTAGTGGCACCCTGCCCCGTGCTATCTCCCTCTTCAGTTCGCATGCAAATCATTTATATAAATGACGTAAAGCAATTTATACAACTGAGTAGCATGTTAGGCCATTTTAGAGAGCACCTGAGAGTCGACCATGTTGTCTGGAATCATGTGTAGGCCAGACCAAATAAGGATTCTGAAATGGAAACAAAACTGATTGCTTAATATGTTTATGCAGCCTTCCTTAAGTATAAAAGTATAAAAATCATATCCATTATAACTTCAAGTGTTTCTCTGAAACTGTTGTACACAGTCACGTATGTCTTTGGAATTGATGCACTTAGGATATTGTTCCAGAATGACTTTCTGACCTTTGTTTAAAACAAGACTTCAAGTTTCTAACACATATCTATATGCCTCTATTTTCAAAATAATCTAAATTTCAAAATTATACATTTTGCACCACTTATCGCATATAACTCATACTCAAAAATTTAGATGAAGCAAATGTGAATTAACAGAGAAACCACAGTGGAACGCCCTGCAGAGCTCATTAAATGACAGATGCAGAAAGGATTTAACCACCCAGTCTCTACTGATAGTGTGGGTTACAAGATCTAATTCTAACATTGTCTCCTTCACCAAGGATTCTAATACTACTTTATCAATGCTTTAACCTTGAAAATCTGTCAATGCTACTTCATCATAACTTGCCTTAATAACTTCTCATTATTTAGATTAGATTCCCTACAATGCGGAAACAGGCCCTTCGGCCCAACAAGTCCACACCGACCCTCCGAAGAGTAACCACCCAGATCTATTCCCCTACTCCCTATTAATGCACCTATCATTATGGACAATTTGGCATGGCCAATTCACCTGACCTGCACATCTTGGGAATGTGGGAGGAAACCGGAGCACCCGGAGGAAACCTACGCAGACACTGGGAGAATGTGTAAACTCCACGCCCGAGGCTGGAATCGAAGCTGGGTCCCTGGCGCTGTGAGGCAGCACTGCTAACCACTGAGCCACCGTGCCACCCCATTTCTTGGTAGTTCAATCCCTTTTTCCAAAGCCAGATTCTGGAGTAGTTCACATGCATTTAATTATTGGCACAATCTCAGCTTTTCACCACACCAGGTTGCTGCTGTTATTGAGCCTTTCCTTGGCAAATCACGAGGTCTGTAGTGGACAGCTTCCTTTAAACTCCACTGAGTCAACAAATGCCCTATAGCTTTCCGAAGGCCGCGCAGCATGGGACTACCATGCTCATGGTCTTCCCTAAGCCCCATCTGCATCAACTGACTAACAGCAGCATGTTAACTACATGGGTCCTCCTTTCCTATTCCAGAATCAATGTACGACTAAACCTGATTTACCTCTGAACTGCTTCTTTGATAACCCTTGAATCTGGCGTGAGTGACCTATTAAAAAATCAGCAACAAGCCCCCCCGTTCTTATGCCGAGCAGATCTAACCAGCATGACAATATTTTAATGTTTAAATAATGGATTCTCGAGCTACTAGTTTTCACAGCACCCATGGATGTGGCACACGGAGGATTAAATCAGATAAGTGAATGATTTTCAGAGGCCAGTGTTGAATTACTGTCATATGAGCATGTATATTTACTACAAATTGCACTTTATCTCCATAATGAAGATTCTCTTTCCATTTCTCTTGTCATCTCTTTTCTTCTCCCTGCCATAAAAAAAATTGGAGTCAATCGCCCATTTAACCTTTTTTTCCTCACTATTTGCACTAGTTATTGCATCAGTTTCTCACTGAACTCCTAGCATTTAAAACTTTCACAATGCGCTTTGACTTCAAATACTCAAACTTTTCTCTCAATTCTAGTGATCCCTTTTGGTTGACTGAATTGGTGAGTGGCAAGATAAAATACAATGTTTCCTTCAGTGCTTGCATCTGTACTTACAGGATTAAATTCGTTTGAGTTTAGTGCTCAGATTGCAAGGTGTTGGAGCATAAATCTCATCACATCCTTGCAGATTTCAAGACCTGTAGGCATGGCAATAATCGTCAAACAAAAACACAGATAACACTGGTTATGTGTGTAGGTTGTGATTGTATATACTGGTTTATTGACGGTGTATATGTTTTTAAACATTTTCTTAAATGTTAATTCAACTGAATTCTTTGTTTTAGACTTTCAGTCAATAGCTCAAAAACTTCAAGAATGATCAAATGCCTCTTTGGGTCCGCTATGTGGATGACACCTTTGTCATCACAAAACGGAACAAATTAGAGGAAATGTACAACATCATCAATAATATCCTGACAGGCATAAAATTCACAAAAGAGGAGGAGAACCACAACAGACTCACATTCATAGACATGATAGTTGAGCGTACAGTTAACGGAGAGCTTCAAGCCAGCGTCTACTGAAAACCAAAACAGACCAAATACTTAACTTCAGAAGCAATCATCCTAACACTCATAAATTGAGCTCTATCAAGACATTATTTCAACGAGCTACATCACACTGCAGCACCCAAGGACTGCAAAAAACAGAAGAAAAATATCTATACAACGTTTTCAAGAAAATGTGTACCCAATAAACACAATCCGCTGATTCCTCAGAAATAAATCCAAATAAGCAGGCACTAAGCAACCAAAAACTATAGCCACATTACCTTACATCAAAGGCATATCAGAAATTATTTCCAGACTATTCCGACCCTTTGGCATCATCGTAGCCCACAAACCTACCAACACACTTAAACAGCAACGAATGAACCTAAAGAATCCATTAGATACTACCTGCAAAACTAACGTCATTCACAAGATACCATGCAAGAACTGTAAAAAAAAAACACTACATCGGACAAACAAGCAGGAAATTTGCCACCAGGATACATGTACACCAACTGGCCACCAAAAAGCATGACCCACTATCACTGGTTTCTATACATACAGACGAAGAAGGACACCACTTTGACTGGGATAACGCACGCATCCACGGACAGGCGAAACAAAGACACGCATGAGAATTCTTAGAGGCATGGCATTCTAACCAGAACTCCATCAATAAACACATTGATTTAGATGCTATCTACCTTCCCTTGGAAAAAAAAGAACCAGAAATGACATCACCAACCTTAAGAAACCAAGACCTATTCATAGAGAGGCTGAACATAGCACCAGCACTTCACCGAGACTCTCGCTGATGATGTTACCGAGTCGTGGTGGCGAAATGTCTGAAAACAAATCTTCTGGCTCAGCAAGCTAACTTACATACTTACCATCTTAGTCTCTTTTGAATAGAATTAATGCCCCTAAATTGTAAGATTTTGCAGTTCGTAATTGTTTACAATTTTTATTTTTACAGTTTTGCGAATAAGTGGTTTGTATAGACATTCAGAGACTAAGAAGAATAATTTTGAGTAAAGGCAGGAACTGTTGGGAACACTTGGCAGGATTGGCCGCATCTATATAGAGAGAGAATTTCAGTTTCACTGATCTGAAATTTCAAGTTTGGTGTGGCTCTTCAGAGATGTCTTTTCTGACTTTTATCTGACCATATATTTGAATTGTGTATTTTAATTTGTGATATGAGCATGTTATGTTGTGACATAGCATCCCAGTTTGCAGTCTAGTAAAGCGTTGAGCTATTGATTAATAACACAGGCCGGGCTTGCTTTCAAAGTTACAGTTAGAGGATTTTGTTACCTGTAATGTAATCTTTCAGAAACGTTATTGGATTTTACTGCCAACTGGAATTAATATTCTTTCTTGGATCATGATTGACTGCAAAGTCAAAGGTAGATTTAATTTTAGTAAGTATTTGTTTTTGATTGGTTGAGCAACTCTAATTGAACTTCAGCCTTTTCCATGCTATAAAAGTTCATAGCTCTACAAGAAATTTGACACTTTAAAGGTGGTTTGGTAGACACTTTTTGTCCCCAGGGCTGTTGAATGGCAAAGATAGAACATAGACAGAATTTGGAGGGGAATGAAGCAGATGTGGAGAGAAAATCTGGTGAGGGTCTGTGTGATGTGCGTCTCTGCACTCAAATTTCTTGCATTTTTTTTCTTCTCAGGAACACTCTATCTTAATAGTTCCACAGAAAAGGAAGACTGCAACAATCTGTTGGGAGATCAAAATGAAGTCAATGCATTTGATATATTTTTTCTTTATTTCCTTGTTGTAAATTAATTGGAAATAAATTTGGCTTATTCCTTTAGGTTGTATTTGATTTATTTGTTTTATTTATTGTCATGTGTATCTTGTTACAATATACAGTGAAAAGTGTTGTACAACACACCGGCTCCATCTTAAAACACAGAACAATACACAAAAACATAGAATATAAAAACAGAAAATGAAAAAGTTAAACTAAGTGTCCAGCTTTACAGTCGGTTATGGACCTGATGGCCAGGCATGAATCCCTTTCACCGCATCACCGCTGCTGGAACAAAAATCGCTATTCTTCAGAATCACCTTGCTGCCACCAGTGTATTCACCACTGAGTCCCTGCTGAACCTCACCAATGCAGATGCCACAATGGTGGAAGGTACAGCCCTGGCCCAAACTTGACTCCATTGCGGCCATGAGTCTGCTTCGGGCCCACCTTGCCAATGTAGCCATTGCTGATACTGCCTGGTCTTGTATTGGACCCAAGTTTACCTCCATCACCACCTCCATGAATCTGCCTTTGAAGCAGATGCTGCGGAGAACGCAAACACTCCTCGGGAGCTGCTGCCATGAGTCTGCGCCACTGGGCCCACTCACCAGTGCTGATGCTGTTGCCATCATCGAGCTCTTCACCAAGTGCTCAGTCGAATAAAAAAGAAGAGGAAAAAAGAATGAGAGCCGAGAGAATAAAAAGAAAAGTGGACAGAGCAGATGAGCCCCTGGGCTCAGGAGCCCTACTCCTCCACCATTTACTGGAAGCTGGATTTATGTTTTTCAGTTGTTGGACAGCTGAAGAAGTTGTGCAAATTCTACCTGAGTTAAGAAGTTTGATCATAATCCAAATTAAAAGTATCAGCTTGAATTAAGCTGCTTTTTGCTTTATCAGAAACAGAAGGCTTAAAATTGTAAAGGACGTGGTTGATTCATGGAAAAAGTCGTCTGTCACTTTGAGTGACAAAGTAGTGTTTCATTAGTTTGAAAAGTCATGACTTAAGCATCTTTTGGGTAAATTTGGCATATTTGACAGTTGAATATTTTCATTGCTAATTAGATGTTTTGTAAGACTGGTTGCCTATTACCATGTGATTACTCCATCAAATTAGTTCAGAAATGTCAAAGAAAAAGTCTCAAGTGAACTTCGCCATAATGAAGGTGAAATCATTCAGAATTTAATTAGTTGACCCATTTTCAAAATTAATTGGTCTTTATTAAACTTCAGAAGTTAGTTAATGCATGGATATGGTACTTAAAGCACTCTATAAAACTTTGTATTTATAAAGGTCATGGTCAAGTTAGTCCAGATTTTGACCTTTGTATTGATTAATTAGGAATGTGACATGACGGATTTTCTGTCCCTTGCAGCTATCTTTTGTCCTGGTTCTGTTCGTTCATAATTTTATTTTGTAGTGCTGATTTAAACTGAAGGATGTCAACAGTAGTTTGCATTGTATTCATATGATTCTCTTAAATGGTGCAAAAGATAGTTTGATGTTATTGAAGTTAATTTATATTGGCTTGTTTTTTAGAATTGGGGGAGAGGGGTGATGACACTTTGGTATTGTCCTTGGACTAGAGACTCAGGGCAGATGGTGGAATGGTATATGGTGGAATTTTAATTCAGTAAAATTTGGAATTAGAAGTCTAATGATGACCATGAAAACCATTGTCAGTTGTTGTAAAAATATAATGTCCTTTGGGGAAGAAAAACTACTGTCCTTACCTGGTTTGACTTATATGTAACTCCAGATCCAAAGTAACTTGCTTGACTCTTAACTACTCTCGAAAATGACCTAGCAAACCATTTAATTGCATCAAAACGCTAAAAAGTCCCAATAAAGGAATGAAATCAAACAGACCACCTCACATCAACCTGGGCACCAGAAATGACAGCAGCATTCTCAGATATGTTGACCTTGCAAAGTCCTCTTTTGCAACATGAGGGATGAGTGCCAAAATTGAGAGAGCTGTCTCATAGACGAGCTGAGCAACAGGCTGACTTAGTCATACATAGAGGAATACCTGACACAATATCCAGACACCCGTATCCCCTACCCAACAGCAGGACAGATCCAACATGGTGATATATGGGCATGAGGGAGTTGATCTGGGAGTTCTCCACATTGACTGTGGATCCCAAGAGGCTCCACAGCATCATCTGGCAAAGGAAGCCACCTCCCGATTACCACTTACAGTCACCCTTACGTGGATAATTAATCAATATTCCTCTATGAGCACCATTTGGAGGCAGCCCTGAAAATGGCATGGCTATGGATTGTACTCTGGGTTGGAGACTTCAATGTCAAAATCACCATGAATGGTTTTGTAGCAAGTACTATTAGCTGAGCTGGCTGAGTCCGAAAGGATGTAGCTGCTAGACTGGGTGTGCAGTCAGTGTTAAGGGAACTAAAAAGAGGGGAAACACACTTGATTCATCCTCACCAGTCTGCCGGCTGCAGGTGCATTTGTTCATGATAGTGTTGCTAGGAGTAACTACTGCACAGAGTGTATTTGTGCCATTTCCTTGAACATTATGTTATGGATCCAACCTGGAATCAAGCTATTTTGGACCATTATGTAACTCGGCAAACATAATAAATCATCTCAGAGTAAAAGATCACCTAGGAAATTGTGACCATAACATGATAGAATTTAGCATTCAGTTTGAGGTAACAAACTCAAGTTGAAAACAACTGTGCTAAACTGTACTGGAAAAGAGTTTCGCAGAAAAGATGGTTGATGACCAGTAGCAGTTGTTTAAAAACATGGCTGATGACTCTCAACAAAGTTTTGGCCTAATGAGGAAGGCTGACTCCAGGAAGGGGATAAACTAACCGTGGTTAACCAACAAAGTTAAGGATATCAATAAATTGAAAGAAAAACAAAAAATGGGGCAAACATTTGTGCTAAGCCAGAAGATTAGGAAAGATTTTAAAAACTAAACTAAGAGTCATAGAGATGTACAGCATGGAAACAGACCCTTTGGTCCAACCTGTCCATGCCAACCCAATCTAGCCCCACCTACCAGCACCCGAACCATATCCCTCCATACCCTTCCTATTCATATAGCCATTCAAATGCCTTTTAAATGTTGCAATTGTACCAGCCTCCACCACTTCTTCTGGCAGCTCATTCCATACACATACCACCCTCTGTGTGAAAAGGTTGCCCCTTAGGTCTCTTTTATATCTTTTCCCTCTCACCCGAAACCTATGCCATCTAGTTCTGGACTCCCCAACCCCACGAAAAAGACCTTGTCTATTTATTCTATCCATGCCCCTCATGATTGTGTAAACCTCTATAAGGTCACCCCATAGCCTCCAATGCTCCAGGGAAAACAGCCCCAGCCTATTCAACCTCTACCTATAGCTCAAATCCTCCAACCCTGGCAACATCCTTGTAAATCGTTTTTGAACCCTTTCAAGTTTCACAACATCTTTCTGATAGGAAGAAGACCAGAATTGCACGCAATAGTCCAACAGTGGCTGAATCAACATCCTGTACAGCTGCAACATGATGTCCCAACTCCTGTACTCAATACCTTGACCAATAAAAGAAAGCATGCCAAATACCTACTTTACTATCCTATCTAACTGCGACTCCACTGTCAAGGAGCTATGAACCTGCACTCCATGGTCTCTTTATTCAGCAACACTCCTTAGGACTTTACCATTAAGTGTATAAGTCCTGCTAAGATTTGCTTTCCCAAAATGCAGCACCTCGCATTTATCTGAATTGAACTCTATCTGCCACTTTTCAGCCCATTGGCCTATCTGGTCAAGATCCTGTTGTAATCTGAGGTAACTTTCTTCGCTGTCCACTACACCTCCAATTTTGGAGTCTGCAATCTTACTAACTGTGTACCTCTTATGCTCACATCCAAATCATTTATGTAAATGACAAAAAGAGGACCCAGCACTAATCCTTGAGGCACTCCACTGATCACAGGCCTCCAGTCTGAAAAACAACCCTCCACTACCACCCTCTGTCTTTTACCTTTGAGCCAGTTCTGTATCCAAATGGCTAGTTCTGACTGTATTCCATGAGATCTAACCTTGCTAACTAGTCTTCCATGGGGAACCTTGTCGAGCACCTTACTGAAGTCCATATAGAACACATCTACCGCTCTGCCTTCATCAATCTTCTTTGTTACTTCTTCAAAAAACTCAATCAAGTTTGTGAGACATGATTTCCCACGCACAAAGCCATGTTGACTATCCCTAATCAGTCCTTGCCTTTCCAAATATATGTACTTCCTGTCCCTCAGGATTCCCCCTCCAACAATTTGCCCACCACTGACATTAGGCTCATTGGTCTATAGTTCCTTGGCTTGTCCTTACCGCCCTTCTTAAACAGTGGCACCACGTTAGCCAACCTCCAGTCTTCCGGCACCTCACCTGTGACTATCGATGATACAAATATCTCCGCAGGAGGCCCAGCAATCACTTCTCTAGCTTCCCACAGAGTTCTCGGGTACACCTGATCAGGTCCTGGGGATTTATCCACCTTTATGCGTTTCAAGACATCCAGCAATTCCTCCTATGTGATATGGACATTTTGCAAGGTGTCATCATGAATTTCCCTACATTCTATATCTTCCATATCCTTTTCCACAGATGACCAAAAAGAAGGGAGAAAACAAATTTTGAGGATTGGCTAACAAGGATTTTTTTTTAAATGAACATTGCATCTTTAAATATATAAAAAGGTAAAAAGAAGGCAGAGTGAACAGAAGCTCTATTGAGAATGAGGCTGTTAAAATAATAATGAGGAATGAAGGAATGGCAGAGGATTTGAATAATTACCTTGCTTCATACTTCACTTTAGAAGACTGTCATAGTATTCCAAAAATCATCAGTAATCAAAGAGTAAAAGTAGGGAGGAAATAACTATGGTAACTATCATGAGAGAAAAAGTGCGAGCAAAACTAGTGGGGCTAAAGACCAACTGCATCCGGGGACCAGATGAGTTGCTTCCTGAGATATTAAAGGAAGTAACTTTAGCGATAGTGCATGCACTAGTAGCAATTTTCAAAAAACCTTAAGTTGTGAAAAGATCCCACAGAATTGGAAAACTGCCAATGTAACATCTTTATTTAGAAAGAGGGGGAGACAAACAAAAGTTGAACTGTAGGCCAGTTAGCTTAACATCTTTTATTGGGAACGCATTGGATTCTGTAATAAAAGATGTAATAAGCAGAGCATTTAGAAATAATAACACAATCAAGAAAGTCAAATTCAAATGGCTTCGTGAAGAGGAAATCATGTCTTACAAATATGAGTTCTTTGAAGAGCTAACAAGAGGACAGATAAAGATGCACCAATAGATGTAACACATTTAGATTTCCCAAAGGTATTCATTAAGCTACCATACATAAGGCTCAGGTAACAGCTGATTGCGCTCGGGGCAGAATATACAGGATTGTTAAACTAACAGAAGGCAAGGTTAGTATAAGGAGTGCATTTTCAGGATGGCAACCGGTAACTAGTGGAGTGTCATAAGAGATTAATACTGGTACCACAATACTATATGCTAATTACTTGGATGAGGTAAATAAATGTACTATAGCCAGGTTTATGGATGACACAAGAAAAAGTGGGAAAGCTAGTGTTGAGGATGGCATCAAGAATCTGGAGAGATTAGATTAGATTGTTTACAGTGTGGAAACAGGCCCTTCGGCCCAACAAGCGGAACATAAACAGGTTAGATGAGTGGACAAAAACTTGGCAGATGGAAAACCATGTGGGAAAATGAGAAGTTAAGAACTTTGCCAGGATGGCTAGAAGAGCTGAATATTATTTAAATGGAGAAAGACAGCTGAAAGCTGCAGCACAGAGGGATTCATTGGTCCTTGTGCATGAATCATAAAATAATTAGGGCACGCATTAGCACATAATACAAAAAGCAAATGGAATGTTGGTCTTTATTTCAAAGGGAATGGAGTTTAAAAATAGGTGAGATTTGGTAAAACTATTGAAAATACTAGTTAGACCACACCAAAGTACTGCAGTGGTGAAGAATTCTGTTGGACTCAGCATTAACTCTTTCTTTCTGCGGATGCTGCCAGAATTGTTGAGTTTCTGCAACACACTCTCTCTGTTTATCCTGAGAATACTTTGAACAGTTTTGGTCAACTTATCTAAAAAACAATACACTGGATTTGGAGGCAGGCCAGGAGGCAGAGGGTGATCGTCAAAGATTGTTTTTGTGACAGAAAATCTGTGTCCAATGTTATACCATGGCTCAGGGCTGAGTCCCATGCTGTTTGTAGTGTACAGTATTTAGCTAGACATGATTGTTGGTGGTCTGGTCAGTAAGTTCACAGATGACACAAAAATTTGTGGTGTGGTAAATGATGAGCAAGAAAGCCTTAGACCACCTGACTATATAGACAGATTTGTTCGATGGGTAAATAACAGCAACAAATGGAGTTTAATCCTGAAACATAAGGTGATGTATGGAAGGACTAACATGGCAAGGGAAGACATCATGAATGGCTGGATCCTTGAAAGTACAGAGGATCAGAGGGACCTTGGTGTATGTGTCTTTAGATCCTTGAAGGCGACAGAACAGGGAGATAGGATGGTTAAGAAGTCATATGGGATAGTTGCTTTTGCGAGTCATGCCATTGAACAAATTAGCAGGGATGTTATGATGGAGCTGTAAGATTTATGTTCGGCTGCAGCTGGAGTACTGTGTGCAGTTGCGGTTGCCAAACTAAATGAAGGATGTGATTGCACTGGTGAGGGCGCAAAGCAATTCACAAGGATCTTACCTGGGCAGGAAATTTCAGTCATGATGAAGACTAGATAAACATGGGTTGTTTCCATTAGAGCAGAGAAGGGTGAAAACTGACCTGATTGAGATGTAAAACATTTATGATGGGCTCAGACAATGTTTCCTCTATAATGCACAGCCTTAGAGCTGCTGAGGAGATCTGTACATATCGATTGGTGTGTCAATGAATGACTTTTGCCTCCAGAAGCCACAGTTGAGACATGCATACAGTGATAAACAAAAATTGCATAAACTGTTGGGCATTGATTGGGCAGATAGAAAGAAACATTTCCCCTCAGTAGAGCAGTCAGTAATCAGGGGGCATAGATTTTTGTTGGGTCAGGAAGTTTTGAAAGCAGTTCAGAAAACATCTCAGTGACTGAATGGATGGTAGAGGCTGGGAACACTTAATAAATAGTTTGATGAGCACTTGAAATCCCACAGGAAACAAGTCTATGAGCAAAGTGCTGGGTGATAGGATTACAGTATTTCGATGCTTGAATATCCGCGTAGCCACAATTTATTGAAGGGCCTGCTTCCATCTGCAAAACACTATTGCTTTAATCCACAGACTATCATCGTTGTTTTACATTGGTGTCTTCAACAATATTAATCTTTTAAAATATTCACCCTCTGTATTTGTTTAAATCGCTACATTCTCTACCACTACATATGAGAGTACAATCTAAAGAAATTCACCTCTGTTAAGCAATGTTCCACTTTTCTCTTATGCATAAGTATATGGACTCAGCTTCCAAACAGTTTTGAGAATTCCAAGTTCTTCTGCTTCTGGAAAGGTGTTTCCATTGATTTCGTTTTATGATCATCATAAACTTGTAACGTTTTGGGAGTCCGGAAACATTTAGTGTTTATCTTAGTTGTCCTTAAAATTGAGTGTTTTGTCAGGTTGCAAGCAATGAAGTGTCCGTGCAATTTACAAGAAGAGATGTAAAACCAGGCAAACTTCAATTTCTTAGTGATCTGGCTTCATTGAAAATAAGATGGGGGAAACATGAATGTATTCTGAGTTTTGTTACACTTTAGTTGTGCTTCTCCCAAAATGTACATATTTTAATTTATGTAAGCATGCCTGCCTGAATGGACTCTAAATGTGGGACTTTGCTTTCAGAATCACCTGATAGTGATGTTGCCATGGATGTAGGATCAACTGAACAACCAGATTCAGAAACTGTATATGACTGTGTAATTTGTGGACAAAGTGGCCCGTCAACGGAGGAAAGACCAACAGGATTAGTAGTTCTATTGCAGGCTTCATCAGGTAACCAGTTTCATATGTTGCAAAATTTATATTGCACATCTTGATTAATTGGCACATATATGTATGCTCAGGTGGAAGATTGTTTTACAGAATAATGGTATTTCATATCACTCTAATTTCAAAAGATAAATTATTGTCTCACACAACTAGCTAAATCCCGATCGATGCACAATTCCAGAATGCTTTCTTCCTTGAAGTTGATTTCTATTTAGTATGCCCAAGGCATTGACCATGAAGGTCAGAAAACTAACATAATGATTCTGATTGTCACACCAAATTTTGTCGAATTGAAAGGATCTTCTTAAAGAATAGTTAAATAGATTTCTCAACATTAATGGCATCTTAAACAAATCCTCTACCTGCAATCTCTACAACTCCTTTGTAATATTGAAAATTAATGCTAACATTATATTGCTTGAGTGTTTTCTCTCATCTCGGAGAAGTGAAATCCATATTTTGCTCCTGCATGCTTACATTTAATAGTTCAGTTTTGCTGGCCTTTGCTATAGAAAGTAGAGAACTGGTGACTGTATCAATAGAGTTATATGTAAGAGGGAAGTTGTTGCCTCTATTTAAATCACTGTAAACAGAGTTGTTAAATTTCTGAAATTTTGTTAGAATGTTGTGGCTGATAAAATCAGTTCCAATTGTAGCTTCAAGAAAATTTCAATACTCCCACTCCACTCAAAATATTTACTGCAAGGAAGAGGAAATTTATAAGATTATCCATCACTCATTCCTTAGTTGCAACTATGTAGAACAAACACATACAGAGTAGGAGACTCTCAAGCCTGCTGTTCCATACACTATGATCATAGGTGATCTGTTTGTGGTTTGAACTGCACATTCCCATCTACCCTCATTGACTTTTGATTTCCTTACTAAACAAGTATTTATCTGCCACTGCCTTAAAGCTGGTTAATGTTGCCACATTCACCACCACCTGATGCAGAATGTTTCAAAGCCGGTGAACCCTCTGAGTGGAAAAAAAAAATTCTCATCTTGAGCTGACATGGGTGACTGCTAATTTTAAATCAAGGCCTAATGTCATCCACAAGAAAAAGCATTCTTGCCACATCCACCTTGTCAAGACCATTCAGCAGCTCAGACACTCCAATCATGTAACTTTGAAAACTCTAGTGGAAGCAAGCCCAGTCTGTCCACCAATCTTCATAAGAATATTCATTCCAAGTATCAGGCTAGTAAATCTCCTATTCTAATGCACTTACATCCTTCCTCAAATAAGGAGAACAAAAGTACACATAGTTTTCAAGTTGTAGTCTCACCAATGCCATTTATAAATGAAGTATAACATCGAGTCATAGAGATGTACAGCACGGAAGCAGACCCTCCAGTCGACCAGGTATCCCAACCCAATCTAGTTCTACTTACCAGCAGCTGGACCATATCCCTCCAAACCCGTCCTATTCATATACCCATCCAGATGCCTTTTAGATGTTGCAATTGTACCAGCCTCCACCACTTCCTCTGGCAGCCCATTTGTTGCCCCATAGGTGTCTTTTATATCTTTGCTCTCTCAACCTAAACCTATGCCCTCCAGTTCTAGACTCCCTGACTCCAGGGAAAAGACCTTGTCTATTTATCCTATCCATGCCCCTCATGATTTTATAAACCTCTATAAGGTCACTCCTCAGCCTCTGACGCTCCAGGGAACACAGTCCTAGCCAATAACTCAAATTCTTCAACCCTGGCAACATCCTTGTAAATCTTTTCTGAACCCTTTCAAGTTTCACAACATCTTTCTGATAGGAAGGAGACCAGAATTGCACGCAATATTCTAACAGTGGCCTAACCAATGTCCTGTACAGCCACAACATGACCTCCCAACTCCTGTACTCAATACTCTTGACCAATAAAAGAAAGCATACCAAATGCATGCTTCACTATCCTATCTACCTGTGACTCTACTTTCAAGGAGCTATGAACCTGCACTCCAAGGTCTCTTTGTTCGGCAACATTCCCTAGGACTTTATCATTAAGCGTATATGTCCTGCTCTGATTTGCTTTCCCAAAATACAGCATCTCGCATTTATCTAAATTAAACTCCATGTGCTACTTCTCAGCCCATTGGCCCATCTCATCAAGATCCCATTGTAATCTGAGGTAATCTTCTCTTCTTCATTGTGCACTGCACCTCCAATTTTGGTGTCATTTGCAAACTTACTAACCGTACCTCTCTTCAGCTCACATCCAAATCATTAATATAAATGATGAAAAGTAGTGGACCCAGTACTGAACCTTGTAGCTCTCCACTGGTCACAGACCTCCAGTCTGAAAAACAACCCTCCATCACTACCCTCTGTCTTCTACCTTTGAGCCAGTTCTGTATCCAAATGGCAAGTTCTTCCTGTATTCCATGAGATCTAACCTTGCTAACCAGTCTCCCATGGGGAACCTTGTCGAACGCCTTACTGAAGTCCATATAGATCACATCTACTGCCCTGCCCTCATCAATCCTCTTTGTTACTTCAAAAAACTCAATCAAGTTTGAGAGACATGATTTCTCACGCACAAAACCATGTTGACTATCCTTAATCAGTCCTTGCCTTTCTAAATACAAGTGCATTCTGTCCCTCAGGATTCCCTCCAACAACTTTCCCACCACCAACGTCAGGCTCACTGTTCTATATTTCTATCTTTTATGTTCAGTTCCTTTCATAATAAAGGATTGCGTCCAATAAGCTATCTTGATTATATGAGATACATGCTAACCTTGGTAACTTATGCTCTCAAACACCTAAATCTATCTGGACCTTAGAATTCTGCAGTCATTCTTCATTTAAGTGATACCTTTTGTCATTCTTCCTGCCAAACTGAGCAACTTCACATGTTCCCATTTGTATTTTCTAATCAACCTGTTCAGAGAAGTGTTTCACACCTCTTGAGCAAATGGAATTTGAACCTGGACTTCCTGGCTTAGAGGTGGAGTCAATACTATCATGCCACAAGCATTCTTGTACTCACATTATGTTCCATTTGTCAGATTTTTGCCCATTCAGTCACCTGACTATATCAGTCTTCCATCTGTGTGTCACCTGAACAACATTGTTTTCTAGCTATTAGATTAGATTACTTACAGTGTGGAAACAGGCCCTTCGGCCCAACAAGTCCACACCGCCCCGCCGAAGCGCAACCCACCCATACCCCTACATTTACCCCTTACCTAACACTACTGGCAATTTAGCATGGCCAATTCACCTGACTTGCACATCTTTGGACTGTGGGAGGAAACCGGAGCACCCGGAGGAAACCCACGCAGACACGGGGAGAACGTGCAAACTCCACACAGTCAGTCGCCTGAGGCGGGAATTGAACCCGGGTCTCTGGCGCTGTGAGGCAGCAGTGCTAACCACTGTGCCACCGTGCCACCCACTCTTGGTGTATTCTGTGAATTTTGATGGCATACCTTTCTTCCTCTCATCTCATTCATTGATATAAGTAGAGGACCCAATGCATTTCCTGCGGGACTCCGCTCATCATGTCCTGTCCATCAGAAAATAATTCATAATTGCATACTCTTTGCTAGTCAATGCTGCTTCTCTTCATGTCATCTCCATGTACTGAGAGTTTTTGATTTCCACAGTAATGTCTTGTGGAAATCCATGTACACAGCGCATGTTACTGCAATAAATTGGTTAAACATGATTTCCTCTTGACAAAACCGTGCTGTTTCTTGTTTATTAGCTTGAATTTATGAAAGCGTGCAATTATAATTTCTTTAATGATTTGATTCCAACAGCTTCCCTGGTGATAGCCAGCAAGCTAGCTGGACCAAATCTTCAAATTTTCTGCTCTCTTCCATTCTTGAATAGAAGTGTTACACTAGCTACTTTCCAGTCTGAATCTGGGGAATTTTTGAAAATTACCACTATCTGTTAACATCTACTTGTTCATGAGCTACATCTTTTCAGATCCGAGGATAAAGTTCATCAGGACCTAGAAACTTGTTAGTCTGCCTCTCCATCAGTTTGTTTAATCTTACTTCTCTGGTAATTGTAATTTTACCAAATCTCCCTCCTTTTCACATCCTCATTTACTGCCATTACCTGCAATTTTTTTGGTATCCTCTATAGTGAAGCCAGAAATGAAATATTTGTTCACTTCATCCACCATTTCCTTATTATTTATTGATAACTCCCCATTCTGATGCTCTGGAGGACCAATATTCATTTCATTTTTAAATATTTGTCCTTTTTACAACTATCTGTTTTAAAAATCCTCACCAGCTTCCTATTGTAGTCTAACTTTGTCCTCCTGATTAACATTTTAGCCATTCTCTGTTGTTATTTATATTCTGACCAATCAACTGACCTTTCACTCACTGTTGTGAAGTTATCTACCTTTTCCTTGAGTTGATGAATTCCTATCTTCTTTGATGTCTTCCCTTCAGTTTTTCTTTATAGTAAGAATATTTACTCTAATTTACTCTATTTACTCTAATTATTCTGGAATATCCCCATAAACATCTATCACTTCTATTGATCTATCTCCTAACCTAGTATGCCAGTTTACTTCAGCTAGGTCAGCTTTCATGCTTACATAGTTGCACTTTAGAGGTTTAAAATATTAGTCTTAGTCCTGATCATCTCTCCTTCAAACTGTTTGTGAAATTCAATCATATTGTAATCACTGGTACCTCGGGAAGTGTTTAATCTAAAGTCACTATTTAATCTTGTTGTTACGCAATACCAAGTAGAATACAAGTTGCTCTGTGGTCAACTCTAGAATGAGTTGCTCTAAGAAGCTATCTCAGAAACATGCTATGAGTACGTCATTCCAGGTTACTGGTGTATCTGGTTTTTTTTGGTTTATGTATCAAGTAAAGTCTCCCATGATTATTACCATCCTCTTATTGCAAGCAGCCAATAGTTGTCCCGAATTGTATTCACTGTTGGGGAGCCTGCAGACCACTCACACTGGTGGTTTCTTCCCTTTGCATTCTTCATCTTCACCCAAGGCAATTCTACATCCTGATCTCCCAAAACAAGGCCATCTCTGATTATTGCAAAAATGCATCTTTGAATAACAGTGCTACACCTCCACATTAAAATAGCTTCTATACTACTTGACTTTGATATACCCCTGAAAATGTGTTGCTGAAAAAGCGCAGCAGGTCAGGCAGCATCCAGGGAACAGGAGAATCGACGTTTCGGGCATAAGCCCTTCTTCAGGCTTATGCCCGAAACGTCGATTCTCCTGTTCCCTGGATGCTGCCTGACCTGCTCCGCTTTTCCAGCAACACATTTTCAGCTCTGATCTCCAGCATCTGCAGACCTCACTTACTCCTTTGATATACCCCTCAATATTCTGGGCTATTGATATTCTGCAACCACATTGCCATCATCGCGATCAGATTACATATCTTTTATTTCACTGTGTTCTGTCAGTTTTTTTAGTTTATTATGAATGCCATGCATTCAATTACAGAGCCTTCAGTTTTGTTCGTACCTTTGTGACACCTAGTCTAGGCTATTGGTGTATTTGTAAAGTTTTTTTTTAGTTTCTTTTCTCCCATTCTCGGACCATTGTGTCCCACATAACTGTTTTCCTCTCATACCTTGTTTGTACACTTTGGTATACCAAATCTTCGTGTAATCGCACCTTTGCCCCTATTATTTAGTTTCTAACTCTCTATTTCCCTATTTATACAGTTTGCTAGAGTCCTGGCCCCAGTATGTGCAATTTGCCCAGCACTGGTGGCAGCGGCCCACAAGCCAGAAATCACTTCTCTTGTACTAGCTATGATTTAATCTGCCTAATTTTACATGCCCTGTGCTAATTTGTATGCAGCCTGGGTAATAATTTGTAGATTATAACCTTTTAAGGTTCTGCTTTTTAATTTCGTGCTTCTCAGTCCCGGTATAGAGCTTCTTTCTTCGCTTTGCATATGTTGCTGATACCTACATGATGACAACCGATGGATTCTTCTCCTCCTACCACAGGTTTTCTCCCATCCTGAGCAGATGTCCAACCCCTGCCTGGCACCAAGCAGGCAACACTGCAATCTGTTGCTCCTTACTGAACAGAACACAGTTATTTCTTACTATCCTAAATGAGTATTAATTAATTAATCATTTATGTTTTTCATTTCTGTATGTTGATTTTTATATATATTTTTATTAACTTTATCATAGCATACAAAATGGTAAAACTTAAGGATAGCAAAGATCTTCGCGACTTAACATAGACCCCCCAAACAGCTGACTCCTTTCTTTGTAGTAAAGCAAGAATTTGATTTAATTAGCTGCAATGAATCCAGCACCATCTCTGATTGTCTGTATCATGTTTTTCTCTAACTCATTCCTCTGATTGGATGACTTCGATTCCTCTCCTTCCCTGGAATCGATTCTTTTCCTAAAGCAAAACATATTTCCCCAGATGCTATTTTAACTTGCAACCTTATCTGGTTTTTGTCTACTTTGGACCAAATTCATGTTGCTGTTATTAATTTCATACCATTGGGATTTTGGATATTGCAGATTTGATAGAAAGGATAGAATTGTATGTAATGTTCTTGTTACTGGACTTCTGACATTTATACATGCCAGTACTGACTTGTTAATTTATTGCAGTCCTTGGGCACCGTCGTAGAAGCACTGAACCAAAGAAATTGCCAACCAGTGATGAAGAGCAAATTTACCCTGAGGATACCTGTGGAACTGCACATGATGTCAGGATCACAGATTTGCAGCAGTACTTCAAAGACGTCAGTGTCATTTTTGTTGGATTTAAAATAGTGTTTTAATTTTGTAAGTTAAATTTGAACACAGTATGATGGTTGCATTCAATTGGAATTACTGTTTGTAAAGTCCATAAGTTGATCTACATTGAGTCCAATGTGAAGAATGGGTCTATTCCCACCCTTATCCAAGCTATCAGTAGTGAGTGGAAAATAGAGGGGTGATTTCGCCTTCTCTTGACATATCACATTGTCTTGCACAATGGTATTGACTTAGGCCTGATGATGAGGTATTATTACATTCTGTCCTCTGTGATCCCAATGTGACATGTGGTAGAGGGATGATAAGTATGGACTGAAATGTTCCTTTAGAATAACATAACATTCATTCAGATGTGGGTGTCTAGATGCAAATTCCTTCTTTTGATGTGCTATTTTCAGTTATAGTGAGTTAACTAAGTATTATCTCATTTTGTGGACTCAACACCAAATCATTTGCTAAATTTTAGAACTAACTGGCAGTTTCACTGATACATAAGTGGAATGGTGATTGCACTGAATGAAATTGAAAAATAGATGGCTTTTAGGGTTGGGAAGTCGATGCTTTGTTAAGGCACAGAAGGTGGACACTTTTATAAACTGATAAATCTCCCTCCCTTAATTTTATAATCTAAATTTAAAGAAACATTAGCATGTACTCTGATCTTTATCGACTAATGAACAGTACGATACAAGATCAGATTACATTTGTATTGTGGCTTTAATATAGTAAAATATCCCATTGTGCTTCGCAAGTACATTATAATACAAAGGATGACAGCAGCACATAAAGTTATGTTACTTCAAACGATCAAAAGTTTTTGTTTTGTCAAAGGGTTAGGTTCTATGGAGTATATTAAATGAGATAGTGATGTAAAAGGCTAGAGAGGTTTAAGAAGGAATTCCCGAGTGCTTGGCCTAGACAGCTGAAAGCACAACCTCAAAGGGAATTATAAACAAGAATTAAAAATCAAAATCTTTCTTGAATGGGAGCCAATATAGGTCAGTGAGGACAGAGTGATCGGTGAATTGGACTTTGAGAGAGTTAGGACACAGACTACAGAGTTTCAAAAGACCTCATATTTCTGTAAGTTAGAATGTGGGAGACCAGCTAACAGCTGCGAGGAATTATCAAATCCAGTATTGTAAAGACATGACTGAGAATATCAGCAGCATATCAACTAAGGTGCATTTGAAGGTGGGCAATATTAAGAGATAGAAAAAGATGGTCTTAAAAATTGCATGCATATATGATCAAAAGATCATTCTTGGGATTCAATCTATAAGAACATGAGACCATAAGATATAGAAGCAGAATTAGGTCATATGGACTCTTAAGTCTGCTCTGCCAGTCGATCCGGGTGGATAGTTTCTCAAGCCCATTCTTCTGCCATCTTCCCAACACCCTTGATCCCCTTACCAATTAAAAACCTATCTGTCTGTCTTAAATACACAATGACTTGGTCTCCACAGTCCTTTGTGACAATGAGTTCCACAGATTTGTTCCCCTTTGGTTGAAGAAATTCCTCCTTATCTCAGTTCAAAAGGTTCGTCCCTTCACTCTGAGGGTGTCTCCTCTGGTCCTAGATTCCGACTAGTGGAAACATCTTCTCCACTTCCACTTTATCCAGGCTTCTCAGTATTCTGTAGGTTTCAATCAGGTTCCCCTCTCATCCTTCTAAATTCCATCAAGTACAAACCCAGAGTCCTCAACTGCTGCTCATATGACAAACCCTTCATCCCTGGGGCCATTCTTATAAACCTCTTCTGGACTCACTGCAATGCCAGCGCATCCTTCCTTCGATGCGGGGTCCAAAGCTGCTCTCAATATTCGAAATGCAGGCTGACCAGATTCTTGCATAGCCTCAGCAGTACTTCTCTACTCTTGTTTTGTAGCCCTCTTGAAATGAATGCTAACATTGCAGTTTGCCTTCTGAACTGCCAACTGAACCTGCATGTCAAGAGAATACTGAACGAGGATTGCCAAGTCCCTTTATTATTCAAATTACCAAAGGCTTTCCCCAGTTGGAAAGTAACCTACACCTTTATTCTTCCTACCAAAGTGCACAACCTCACACTTTCCTAAATTGAATTCCATCTGCCACTTCTTTGCCCATTGACCGAGCCTGTCCTAGTCCTTGTGCTGCCTTCCCACATCCTGAACATTACTTGCCCCTTCACCTATCCTTGTGTCATCTGCAAACATAGAAACAGCACCCTCAGTTCCTTTATCCAGATCATTAATGTATAACATGAATAGTTGTGATACAAACAGGGATCCCCGCAGAACTTCAATAGTCACTGGCTAAAATCCTGAAAATGCCTCCTTTATCCCTACACTCATACTTTCTGCCAGTCAGCCAATCCTCTAACCATGCCAGTACATTACCCCTAAAAGCTAGGCTCTGACCTTAAGTAGCAGCCTTCCATCAAAGTTGAAGCTAGACTGGTTTATTGTAGAGTGTTGGCAGGATGGAGTCGGTATTTAGGCAGAATTGAGTTTGAAGTAGAGACTGAAGGAAATGGTTTTAGTCTTCTGTGTTTCATATGGCAGTCGTTCAGTACAATGATTTCTATTGTACAATCATTCAGCTATTCTATAAACTATTTTCTCTGGTGTTTTTTTTTTAATTTGCAGGCTGGCTTTGGATTAAAATGGGCATTGATGAAAATTAAGTTCCAAGTAAATATAATTTTTTTAAAAATAGCCAAACAAACATGATAAACACATTGTCAACTTTTTAATTTAATACAAATGTTTAACCTACAGCAGTGAGTTTCTGATTGTATGATATAAATGACAATCCCATGATGATCTTCCCATAAGAAAGAGCATATAATTGTGTCTAGTGAAGTAGTACTACATTAATTTGCCCTCAGTTGTTGCGGATTTTTAAAATGTTTTGATTTAAGAAGAACAAAATGATCTGTAGATGGCAGCATTGTAACAGCTGTAACTTTGATGCTTTTCCTTTGATTAGATCTTTTTACATGCATGATATTTTATATTTGCAAGATATTTTAAATTGCCAATTGAAGTAGTAAATTCCATAAATAAGCAGTTCCTTACAAAATTGTGCATGTAAGCTAGAAATAAAATTTTTACATTTTCTTTCCTGTAAATATCCCTTAATGATCTTTTGTAATGTCTATTGTCTTGATAACTTGATTCTTTTGCTTTTACATTTCATTTATTGTTTTATTTTGTCCAATGATGAAATGAAATTTCATGCCCTAAATTTTTGTTCATAATTTATCTTTGTTTAGAGTTCTTGCCTGCAGTCAGTGTCCATAGGTTGGGAAGGTGGTGTGTATGTTCAAACGTGTGGACACACTTTACATATTGACTGTCATAAATCTTATATGGAATCATTACGGGTGAGTTAACAATGGAAATGTTTTATTAAAATTTGTTCTGCAATGTAAAAATCTTGAACACTTTCAGTGTGTGAGGTGATTACGTGAAATAAATGTTTTCGGCTTGTTACAACACGGAGGTGAGCCCCTCTGTTAATTAAATCAAACACCCAGAAGAGCTCAGCTCGCCTCGTAATCTGTTAAAATATGACTGACAGAGAACTCTCAAATTCCACTATTTGAAGAAAATAACATCAATTTATTTTTTTAACTCTAAAAGTGAATATATAACAACTATTCACAACTTTAAGCCCTCCCTTTCTCTTAACTGCTTATTACCTGCTTCCAACTCTATAACAATATACTGTTCCTATAAGACACTTATTAAAATTACATCAACTTAATTGCAAAACCACACAGCCGCTCTCATCTTCTGTGATTTCACTCTTCTGGCTGCTGAATTCCCTGGGACATCATCTTTTTTTAACTGTAAGTAT
Source organism: Chiloscyllium plagiosum (assembly GCF_037043375.1). Classification (NCBI taxonomy): domain Eukaryota; kingdom Metazoa; phylum Chordata; class Chondrichthyes; order Orectolobiformes; family Hemiscylliidae; genus Chiloscyllium; species Chiloscyllium plagiosum. Next base: position 55,597,096 of record NW_028270145.1, read on the forward strand.
GTTTCATACAAAAGGGTACCTTTGATAGAGAGATTTTCTTGGATCTGTCTTGATGGCAGATACTCTCTCTCTAATTTTCAAAATGTCCACATTTTTATATCCCCAACATCGGATCATGTCATTGGTTTGATGTTGGCAAAACCACAAATTTAAACTCGGTTGGGTTTTAGTATCCGGGGGCATAATTAGTATCCGGGGTCATGATAGCTTAAATTCAAATTGTTATCAAAGCAGCAACCAAAGCCCAGGTATCTGTTTCACGGCCAAATGTTACATATTTTCAATTTTCCAGTACTCTCTCGGACTGGTATCTAGTCACATATGGTGCTTGTAATCGCTCAGTTCAGAGCAGCATTCACTCTGTCTTAAAGGTACAGTACACAGGGATATCCAAGATGGCGGCGATCTGATAGGTCTGCTGTGTTGGGGTCTGCCCCACTAGTCATTCATAAGAAAACTCAATAAAACAAAGCAACACAAAATACTGAGAACCTTTTAAGATCTGATTCTAATGTTCTGGGAACAAGATGAAGATGAACAAAAGAAAGGTAGTGAGAGGACCACTGCAAGCAGGCACATTGTCAGATGCGGCCACGGCCCCAACTTGCGCAACGGCGCTTTTGAACCTATTGGAGCAGCAGAATCTAGTCTGAGAGAAACAAACTCCGAGAGAAAATTGAATCGGCACTGGGACGGATCTCTGCCATGCTACAAAAGAATGAGTAAGAGATTAGAAAGCTGGATCGACGTGTTGAGGCAGTTGAACAAAGGACCGTGGCATCGGAGACTACACAGAGAATTCGGAGGAGTGGATTCGAACAATGGAATACTGGGTTCAGGCCCTGCTGGACCAGGTTGACAACCTCAAGAATCAAATTGAAGGAAAAAATTGCAGATAATTGGGCTTCCGGAACGTGAAGAAGCTGAGAGCCTGGTCAGCTTCCTGGAGCAGTGGCTCCTGCAGATTCTGGGGTTGGGAGTTGAGTTGGGCTGGGTGTGTGTGGAGCAGGATCACCGGATTGCAATGCGCACGCCCATGTCGGATCAGCGCCCCCGCCCAGTCCTAGTGCCACTCCAGTGTTATAAAGAGAAGCAACTGATAATAGAAGCCTCCAGAAGGCTGGGAATAGACTCACAGGCTCTGCTGTACAAACATCAAAAATTTGTTGTTTCAAGATGTCTCTGGGGCTATAAATCAAGAAGAGCAAATCTTTTCATGAAATTGAGAGATTTGAATATCCAATACTCTGTGAGGTGCCCAGCAGTACTGCGCGTCAACCATGGAAGGTCTGTTTACAATTTTGACTGAGCAGAGAAAGCAAGGAATTATTTTTTGGACTCTTTGAAATAAATGGTCTGGATCAGGCGGAAAAAATGCTATGGACAATGGCATATCATTTCCTTTCGTGGTTGTTGGTCCTACAGGCCTGGCATTGCTTTGATGTAATGTTTTTTTTTATCTCTCTCATTTAGTAATTTTTGTTATTTCTTTGTTTCCTGTGGGTGAGGGGTGGTTATTTCTTTTATTAAAGAAGAATGGTGTTGATGTATCGAGACGACAGGGTGGGCATCTACTTTTAACTCTCACGTATAAATAATAGGTTTTCTTTGTTTCTGTACTGCTTGGGTTTGGGGTGTGGCCGTAACTGGAAGGAAGCAGGATGGTTAAGGTTTGGGATGGTTGCCCTGTGTGGATGAGGGGGGAAATCTCCAGCAATTTGTTTTTTATGTGTTTGTTTGTTTAATTTAAGAGTAGTGGTTAGTTTTTTTTAGTTTTGGTAGTACCTGTAATGGTAGTTTTTAGATTTTATAAATTTTGATATTTCTTCACTTGGCACACCATGAGTAAGCTTCTTCCACTCGGGGAACCACAGGCCACTCTGGCCGGTCATGATTAGTGGTTCGTTAAGATGGTGCACCTGGAACATAAAAAGGAGCCATTCCCCGATCAAAAGAAAGAAGGTGCTCTCAAACCTCAGAAAGGAAAGGGTTGACATCACCCTGTTAAAGGAAACACACTTGAATGACAAGGAACATTTGAAGTTACAGCAGGGAGGATTTAATAGGTTATTCTTCTACTCTTTCAATTCCAAAAGCAGAGGAGTGGCAATACAAGTACAAAGGAATCTCCCATTCCAGATAATAGAACAAATTAAGGATGAACAAGGGTGGTTCTTCATTCTCAAGAATGATAATACAGTGCAGCCTTGGTGGGCCTAAATGCCTGTCCCCATGCTGAACTGTTCTTTGCTCTTAGTTTAGAAACTATTCTGTACCCAAGAATAATCTTATCCAGGATGTTCAATTTTATGTTCTATTTGGCTCAAGTCTGAAATCTTCTTGGCAGTACAATCTCTGATGTCAGTTTCCAAATGTGATTAGGTATTTAACTACTTATTTTTCCCCTGCAGTAATGGCAGTTCTCCCGTTGTTGTTCTGCATTTTGGAGTCTTCCAATGACTCGTGCTGCTTTCTTGTTTTTTGAAGAAACTTCTGTGTTAAGAAAGAGTCATGCACTACTTTAAATTGCCTAACACTTGAATGCTGTAAGTGGTTCGGTTAGCAATTTCCTCGACTGTCTGGTACCAAAATATACAGGTTTTCTTTTGCGGCTCCCTTAGTTTCATTCTTGTAGCCCTACCTCATGATAGCCACACAATGATGGCAATGCCTGATCGGAGCTGCAGCTTAAATTACTGACCTTTCAGCTTGAATAATTATATAGTTAAATGTTTTGTAAATAATGACATAATTTACAAAATGCTGTGCAAGAACTGTAACAAACACTACACTGGACAAACAGGCAAAAAACTAGCCACCAGGATAGACGAACATCAACTAGCCACAAAAAGACATGACACACTATCACTAGTTGCCTTGCATACAGATGAGGAAGGACACTACTTCGACTGGGTCAACAAATCCGTCATAGGACAAGCCAAACGCAGACACACTTGAGAATTCCAAGAAGCATGGCATTCCAACTGGAGCTCTATCAATAAGCACATCAACTTGGACCCCATTTACCACCCTCTGAGAAAAAGAACAGGAAATGATATCACCAACCCAAAGGAAATCAAAACAGATAAAAAGAAAGTGGATCATAACACCAGTGCTTCATCGGAGGCTCACTGATGTTATCGAGTATGGTGACGAAACATCTGAAAATGAACCTATCAGCTCAGTGAGCAAACTTACATCCAGAACCTCAACCTGAACTACAAATCTTCTCCAAACTTGCTGGTTCCAAGTCTTTAGAAAACAAATACAGTTCAGTTTGTCAGGGTTTATGGGTATTCAAATGACTTGAGTTGTGGAAATTTTATCATGTTGTCAAATACTCCAACCAAGACACGAAGAGAGAGAGTTTTAGCTTTTTTGCAGCTTTAGAGGTTTTCCTGTTCTGTATAATACTAGGTTTGTTAAGCAGAAACTAAAATCAGAAAGGGTTGCTTGGCAGCCATCAGCATAGAAGCCTTGTAGTCTCTTCCAGTGCCAGAGTTTTCCCAATTATAGGCAGTAAACACCAGCTCTTTTCTTCCTAAAAGCTTTGTTTGGCAATTTTCCAAAAGTCACTTTCTGTTATCAGATGAATTAGAGTTTACATTTAACTTCTAGCCTAATTTCCAGAGAAAAACTGCAAGTTCTTTTCTACCTTGGGGGAAAAAGCATCTTTATTGCAGAAACTGTATAATATCTTTTAATTTTTCACAGTCTTTAAGTAGTGCTATCCCTGTCAAGACTGTTAGAAGCACACTAGCTCCAGGTCTATTTCTCTCAATTTCTTTCTTTACTCTGAACAAGTTCCCCGTGATATCATCTCGTTGGGTGATGGTTACTGAACTCAATCAAGTATTAACCTTTTCAGATGCTTTGAGGTTTACGTGCACTGCACACAATATTTATTAAAGGTGACTGAAATAATTTTGAAGGTAGCACAAAGTTAAAAAGTTATTGTGGGGGGATCCAAGATGGTGGCGATCTAACATCGGGTGGTCGGACTGCCAGAGCGAGCGGAAGGCGAGTAGCTAGCCAGTTTTCTCGAAGAATGGCTGCTGCAATTTCTGGGCTGGGAGGTCGAGGCGAGCCGGGTGCAGATTGAGACAACTCACCAGGTGGCGGTGTGCAGGACCAGTTCGGACCAGTGCCCCCATCCGGTTCGAGTGCAATTCCAGTCCTATAGGGATAAACAAAAGGTAATGGAAGCCTCCAGATTGCTGAGAAAGGATCCACAGGCCCTGGTTTATAAAGGATCAAAGTTTATGTTCTTACAGGACTTTTATCCGGCCATAATCTGCAAGAGAAGGTTCGTTAGTGAAGTGAAGAAGAGACTGAGGGATGTGGATATTCCATATACCATCAGGCATCCGGCAGTGCTTCATTTTAATCACAAAGGGACCGTGCATGAATTTGACTCCTCAGAAAAAGCAAATAACTTATTTGGACACTTTGAAATAAACCAGATGGTCGAAAGATCATGAGCAATAATGGTTCTCTTTTCCCTTTTTTTTCTCTACTACTTGTACTTTTTTATCTTTATTATTTTATTACAGAAATTGTTGTTGGGTTTTTTTTAACAGTGATAATTGTAGTCAGTGTAGGGTTAGGAATGGGTGAAGTGCTACTTTTAATTTCTTTGTCCATAATACCGATTTTTGTTTATCCTTCGCCTTAGTTTGGGGCGCAACTCAAGCTAGAAAGAGTTATGGAAGTGTGTGTGGATAGTGTAAGCGTCCCCTGTGTGCAGAGGGGGAAGAGTCTCCCCTGAAATGTCCTTTGTGTGTTGTAATTGGTTTGGTTTGTTGGTTTTTAGTAGCGGTAGTTTTTGAAAGCTTTTTGTTAATGCGGTTTTAGTGTATGCATTTTTTAGATGCTATGAGTCTTCATTTATTTATACTCAGCGGGCTGTGAGTAGAATTCTTCATCTCAGAAGTTCAAGAGTTGTTATGGTGGGACATGGGTAAGCTTCTCCTCAATTGGTGCACCTGGAATATTAAAGGGAGTTCACTCCCCTGTCAAGAGAAAAAAAGTACTTTCGAGTGTCGGGGAGGAGAAGGTGGATATTGCTCTGTTGCAAAAAACCCATCTTGATGTTAAAGAGCACCTAAAGCAGGATGGGTTTAATCGGGTGTTTGTTTTTCGTCCTTTAATACTTAGAGCAGGAGAATGGCTGTACTTGTCCAGAAGAGTTTCCCATTCAAGTTGTTAGATCAAGTTAAAGTTGACTATGAACTGTTTGTAATTCTTCAAGTTTTGATACGTGATGACAAGTATGGCATCCTAAATGCCTAATATCCCCCAGCATACCCCCTCAGATTCTTGACTGATGCACTTTTTAAGTTGATTGCCCTTGGAATGTGATACACTATCATATGGGGAGACTTTAATCGCCTCATGGACCCCATAGTGGATAGAATGCCCATAGGTCCTCTAAAGACCTCTCCGTAATCCAAGCAATTGTCATAGAATTGGGGCTGGTGGATGTTTGGAGATGTCTCCACCCTACAGGTAGAGACTTCACCTTTTTCTGTAATCTACACCAGTGTCATAATAGGATTGACCTTTTTCTAGCACCCTCGGTTTTTCTGGATTCAGAGATGTCCTGTAAAATCGGAAACATAGCCATTTCTGATCATGCGGAGTGTGTTTGGAAGTTGAAATTAAGGGCAATGGAACAGGTTCCTGGCATTGGCAAATGGATCCTTATATTCTTAAGGACAGTAAGTTTGTTGAGTACCTCTCGAGTGCATTTAAAGCATTCTTGGCCATCAGTTCAGGTGCAGCTAGTAACCCATTTATACTCTGGGAGACTGCGAAGGCCTACATTAGGGGGATAGTAATCTCTTATTCAGCTCGCCGGAAGCGACAGAACGGAGAGCAGTAACGTCTGCTCAAGGTACGGTTGAAGGCAGCCAATACAACGTATTTTGATAGGTCAATTTAGTGATTAACTTGCAGTGAGTCACAGCTCTCCGGGTTGTTTTGCAGTCCATGCTCACTCAAACAGTGAAGACAGAACTCTCTTTCACAAAATAAAAGCTTTTTTGAGCATGGCGATACACCAGGCAAATACCTGGCCAGGAAAAAGAGCGCCCTCCAATCCATTGCATCAATCAGAGAAGGCACTGGGATTCTTACATGTGACTGTAAAAGGATCAGTGTAGCACTTAGTATATCGGAGTTTTTACTCTGAGCTATATCAGTCGGAATGCTGTGAGGATAAGTTGGCTAAGATAGATTTTTTTTTAAAGAACGTGGATCTTCCAGATTTGACCTCTGAACAGGCTGAACAGCCTCTTCTTAATGCCGCCTTGACAGTGCAAGAGATATAGGAGGCAATAAGACAGCTCCAAACTGGGAAGGTGCTCATCCCTGATGGTATCCCAAATAAATTCTACAAAGAATTATAAATATCCTGTCAGGGTCGTGTACAACTGGACATGTACAACTATTTGTGCAGTCATGACTGCCCCCTGCCATCCCTGAGAGAGGCTAACATCTCTCTCATTCTCAAGAAAGGTAAGACCCCAGAGGATTGTGCTTCATATAGACCCATTTCATTGCTAAATTCAAACTTCAAGACTCTTGCATTGCGATTGGAGAAGATATTGCCCAATATAGTTAAGGAGGACCAGACGTGTTTTATAAAGGGCCATAGGTCCTCCAATAATATTAGAAGATGAATGAATATGGTCCAAGTGTGTCAGCAATGGTTGGTTCAAAGTTTGGTGATCTCTTTAGATGTAGAGAAATCATTCCAATAGGTGGACGGTTCCGTCTAGGTGAGGTTTTTGTCAGTTGGGTGGAGGTTCTGTATAGTGACCCTCTGGTGCAGTTCTCACCCATTGGTGTAAGGTCCAGTAATTTCAATATCTGTCGGGGCAGTTGTCAAAGTTGTCCCCTTTCACCACTATTGTTTACATTGGTGAGCCTCTGCCAGCAGCTGAATATCAGTAAGGACCCGAACATAGCTACCCCGGAAATGGGATCATGAGCACGTTAGATTACTTTATACGCAGATGATGTTCTCCTCTTCTTATCAAAGCTGGCAATTTCTGTACCCCATTTATGATGCTTTAATTCATTTGGCTGGCTTTTTGGGATATAAGATCAATTTTGCAAAGTCAGAAGCTATGCCTGTGGGAGATCTTAAGGGAGTACCTGATATCGAAGGTGAATTACAATTGCCTTTTAAATGATCGCAGGAGGGTTTTCTTAGGTATTTTTGTTACTCTAACCTTGATCGATTATTTAAGGCTAACTTTGCTCATTTGCTTGACAAGATTAGATAAGATCTTCAAAGTTGGGAGACCTTCCAATTTCTTGGTTAGGTCAAATAGCCCTTATCAAAATGAATGTCCTTCCACGTCTATTATATCCCATGCAAATGTTCCCCCTGATGTTTCCCACGCAAATGTTGCTGAGACTTACTGGTTGGCTTAGTTTTTTTTTATTTGGCGTCCTATGTGGTCCTTCATTAAGCCCACCAAACTGCAATTACCCCAAGTGTTTGGAGGGGCAGAGGGGAGTACACTTTCCAGTTATTAAGAGATGGAAATATGTTGCTGGAAAAGCGCAGCAGGTCAGGCAGCATCTAGGGAACAGGAGAATCGACGTTTCGGGCATTAGCCCTTCTTCAGGTTATTAAGAGATGCCAACTAAACTCCCTTCTGTCCTTCGTGAGTGACTGGGCTTGTGAGGACCAGAGATCAATATGTTTGGATGTTGAGGCCTCCCAGGCAAAGTGCCCCCTTACTAGTCTGTTGTTTATGGATAAAATGAGGACAGTTATGGAATACCGTCAAAATCCAATCCTTATTGATACAGTCCAAGCATGAACAGCAGAGCGACAGTGAGGGCAGTTTATCTAAAACCTCCTTTCTTACCCATATAGTTGGTACACCGGGATTCCAGCCAGGGATGATCAACCCTGGATTCAAACTGTGGGCAACTAGGGGAGTCTCCTGTTTGAGGGGAGACCTGGTTGACGGGAAGGTCATGATGTCTTTGGATCAAATGAGCCACGAGTATGGTTTGCGTAGCAGAGATTGTTTTGTTACTTTCAGGTTAGGGATTTTATCCAAAAAAAGACTACGCTTTTGACCTACCCCTATGGGTCTGACACAAAGGAGAGTGCTTCATGCCACAGGCACCCTCTTTGTTAATATTCTCTACCATCTACTGGGGGGCGGTGCCTCAAACAACATTGAGCATCTATGAGAAGTCTGGGAGCAAGAGCTGGGAGTGGAGATTCCCTCAGACATGGGAAGACATTTGGGAGAACCTGAGAATGATCTTGATCTGTAACAGAACACCCACCATGCAGTTGGAGGTCCTTCATAGGGTTCATTTGGCAGAAGATCATCTTGCAACATTCAAAAAGGGTGAATCTCTAATGTACCAAAAATAAGCATAGGTACCCTCACTCATTGTTTATGGTCATGCCACAAGCTTCATTGGTACTGGAGCTCTATGGCAGGAGTAACAGAGAGAGTCTCGGGGACCAAAGTGAAGGTTGGCCCGGTTTCTTTTCTCTTGGTCTTGCCGAATTATCTTCCTTAGACCCAAATGGGGAAAAAACTATCTAACATTCTCACTTACTGTGCAAGGAAGCATATTTTGGTGTGCTGGGTGCCTGAGAACCCTCAGGGCCTGTTGGGGTGATGTAACTTAATTATGGAACACAACCCTTAGGACTTTCTCGCAAACATGGTGCACCATAAAACTGAACTCCTTTATAAGACATGACAGCCCTTTTTGAATTTCCTGGGCACAGACTTGTGTGCCATTTTAATTAGGGCATTTGTTTAGCCATGATGATTAGGTTTAGTGAGCCTTGTGCCCTGGGAGGAAGAATCCTGAATAAATACGGGTGTAATTAATACTCCTGAAGGTTGGGAGCTTCAGTGTGGTTGTGCTGAGTGGCATTATTTATTTATAAATTTGTAGTGAGTGTAGTTTTGATTTGTTTTGTAGAGTAGGGTAATAATTAGCTCATTGTAATTGTTCTAATTTTAAATTGTTATATTTTTGTAATTATAATTTTGTAAAGAAGAGATTTTTGAATAAAAATATATTTAAAAAAGGATATTGCATCCAGTAATGAGAACAAGAAGTTACAAGGGGACATGGTTTCAGGTGGCAAAACAGTGGCTATTGAAATTCAATATAGTAAATGTAAGGATTGGACCCAAGAAAGGCAATTGGAGTATTTCTCATAGGTGTCAAACTAGGAACAGCAAAGGGGTAAATGGATTTTTAAGTCTGTATCTGTAATTCATCAAAATGATGAATGAACCAGATTATCAGCCCCAATCAATGAACTCATTCTATGAGGTCCACCTGGCTGACCTTGTTACAAGAGTCAAGATTAGAGTGGTGCTGGAAAAGCACAGCTGGTCAGGCAGCATCCAAGGAGCAGGAAAATCGACGTTTCGGCATCAGGAATGACCTTTAGTGTGGCATGGTGGCTCAGTGGTTAGAATCACTCTCTTACAGCGTCAGTGACCTGGGTTTGCTTCTAGTTTCTGTGCAAACTTCACACAGTTGCCCTTCTCCCTGTGTCTATATGGGTTTCCTCTGGGTGCTCCGGTTTCCTCCCACAGTCCAAAGATGTGCAGGTTAGATGGATTGGCCATGCTAAATAGTGTCCAGGGATGTACAGGCTAGGTGGGTTAGCCTTGGGAAATGTGGGTCACGGGGATATGGTGGGGGGTGGGTTTGGATGGAATGCTGTTCTGAGGGGTGGTGTGGACTCAATGGACTGAATGGCCTATTTACAAACTGGAGATTCTATGATGATTCTTTGATTCTAATCACGATGGGGAGATTGCAAGACAGTGTTGCAGTAATTGTGGGTGATCTGTACATCTATTGGACAATACAAATTAATAATGGTAGCTAATTGGTTAATGAATTCTTGATATGTACTCCACTTTCTTTAAACCAGTTTACAATTTTGAATGCATGTTTCACCTTGCTTAAGGAGAAACATGCATTGTAAAGAGATCATAGAAGGTCACCAGGCTAATTCTTTGGATGAAGGTATTGTGTTATGAAAATACGTTGAGCAGATTGAGCCTATAGTCATCAGACTTTGGAAGAATGAAAAATGATCTTACTGAATCAAGAGAGATTCTGAGGAAGCTTGACAGGCTAGATACTGAGACCATGATTCCTTTTGTGGAAGAATATAGAACAACTGAGTATGACAGTTGGGAGGTCATGTTGCAGCTGTACAAGATATTGGTTAGGCCACTTTTGGGATATTGTGTGCAATTTTGGTCTCCTTCCTATTGGAATGATGTTATGAAACTTGAAAGTCTCAGAAAAGGATATAGCCAGGGTTGGAGAATATGAGCTATGGGGAAAGGCTGAATAGGTTGGGGCTGTTTTCCCTGGAACATCGAAGGCTGAGAGGTGGCCTAATCGAGGTTTATAAAATCATGAGCGGCATGGATAGGGTAAATAGACAAGGTCTTTTCCCTGGGGTGAGGGAGTCAAGAACTAGAGGGCATTAGTTTAGGGTGAGAGGGGAAAAATTTAAAAGGGACCTAAGGTGCAACCTTTTCACATAGAAGCTGGTGTATGCATGGAATGATCTGCCAGATGAAGTAGTGGAGACTGGTTCAATTACAACATTTAAAAAGCATCTGAATGTATGTAAATAGGAAGGGTGTCAAGGGATATGCTGGCAAATGGGATTAGGTTAAGTTAGCATATTTGGTCGACATGGACAAGTTGGACCGAAGGGTCTGTTTTTGTGCTGTACATCTCTGACTCTAAGTGGGTGCAGTTTAAAAATAAAGGGTTCCTAGTTAATATGGAGATGAGGTGGAATTTTTTCAGAAGGTCATTAGTGTTTGAAATTCTCTCCTACACCAAGTGCTGAAGGTTGCGTCGATTGATATATATGTTCAAAGCTTAATTAGTGAAAATTTCAATTGACTAGGAACTTGAGGGTTGTGGAGAAACAAGCAGGTAGATGGAATTAGATCTCATTAGCTCAAGCATGATCTTATTGGCTGGCGGAGCAACCTTGGTGGACGGGGGGAGGTGGGGAATGGTCTAATGCTGTTCCTATTTCTTGTCATCTTTTAAATCAGAGAAAAGCTATAAGCTAGGAATTATAGTTTATTAATATGTTACTGGACCAATAACCCAATGCCTGGTAGTTTAAATCTCAATGTGGCAAGCTGTGAAATTGAACTTAATACTTTTGGGACTAGTCCCATATGTAACCAGGAAATATGAAATATAAACAAAAAATACTGCAAGCACTTGTCAGGTCTAGCAGCATCTGTGAAGAGATAAGTAGAGATGACCTTTGACATTGATGAATCTTGATCATAACCAGAAAGTTCCAAGGTGACAGGTTTTAAATGAATAAAAAAGGGATGAGTGGGAAGAGGAACATAAGTGATTATCAGTGAAACAGCAAAGGGAAAAGAGACTAAATAACAAGAAGGCTTATGGTGAAATCTGCAGTTTTTTAAAATTTTATAATCCTGTTATCTGTTGTTATAGATGCTCTCAGACATGGGAAGCATATTAAAAGTTACTTTGTGATTGTCTCTTCATGGTCTCTGAGCACTTCGGGGTGATGAATCAAATCTACCTTGCCAGTGTTACCTTCATTCCAAGCCGAAATTCAGTGAGGCTGTCTCTAGTCTTGGTAAGAAATGTCTCAGGCAAGGAACCACGTAGAAGCATATAGATTAGGACTGCAGAATTACCTCTTGCTGTACTATATCATTTTATGATGAGTAGAAAACTGAAAAATACTTTAATCTTGTAGGGCAACAGGTCGATACGCTGTTGGAATGAACTGTCAGGGAAAGTGAATAAAGGAACATGAATGTGCTTTGGGGTATTTGACTCATCAGAAAGAACTGAATGCTGTCAGGAGAAGAAAATAGCTTGGACGAATGAAATCAAATAGGTTGTAGGACTGTTTTGGAATCTAATCCATATTAAAGGGAGAAAGTTGATGGAAGATTTTGTAGAAACAGGTTTACTGCTCCCTTTTCGCAGGAACATCATTTACTTCCATCTTCCGTCTGTTTGATTGCTTTGGATGTTAGTAAAATTTATGCTATTGTATTGTGAATTTGAAAAACAAAGAAATGTGAAGTATTGCTTCCTCTGATGCAATTTTATCAATTGAAAAGTATGTCTTTTTTAAAATATATACTTTCTAAAGACCTTAATTGACACTGGGTTTAACTGAGAACTGAAATGATCTATCACTTGTTAAAAGTTAGTGATGCACTTCATTGAAATCAGGATGATGTCACTTTCTTTCAGAATGACCAGGTGCTGCAGAGTTTCTCAGTGGACAAAGGAGAGTTTACATGCCCCCTCTGTCGACAATTTGCCAACAGTGTTCTTCCTTGTCATCCTGAAAAGAGTGAGGAAAAGAGTATTTGGTCACCTTACAACAGCAAGAGCCTGCTAACCCTCATCAAGGAAGTGGAAGAGCAACAGGAACAGTTGGGAATGTTCCCAGTAAGCATTTGTGTAAGGTTGAAAAATCTTCTTTTGTAATTCAGTTTTGAATTTCTAATAAAATAATCCATTCAAAAGGCTGATGTTGGAAACCTAATCAAAATTCTGGAAACACTCAACAGGTCAGTTTGTGTTTGATGAGAGAACAGATCCAAGTTTCAGATGTTGATCCTTCAACATTCCATTAATGTTAACTTGGTTATTTTCTTCACAGAGGCTGCCATGCTTATTTCTTGTCTGATTATCTCTGACTAGGATAGAAAGTAATTTATGCAATTCATGTTGAATGTTGCAGATGAATCTGTTATTTTTATATATCTCTCACCCTTGATGCTCATACAAGTGGAGCAGCAAGAAATTGATTGATAAGGGAATGATGCACACCAGCAAGAGTCACAAAACCAGGTTATGACCACTTCTGCAGGTTTGTAGATATGAAGAGATTAGTGAAAGTAAACATGGGCTTATTAACGGCAGAGACTGGTGACATTATACTGGTGAATAAGGCAATGGTAGAAGCATTACTGATACAAAGCATCTGTTTCGTTTGAATTTAATTTATTCTTGTCACGTACCGAGATACAGTGAAAAATACTGTATTGCATGCTACACAGGCAGATAACCATGCAAATTGCATTAGGGTAGCAGAATAGAATGCAGGAAACAGTGTTATAGCTGCAAAGAAGGTGCGGAGAAGGAGAGATCAGAATCAACATTAGAGAGGTCTGTTCAGAAGTCTGATAACAGTGGGCAAGAAGCTACTGTGTTTAGAAGATGTAATAAATTTTTCAGAAGTAAAGGACTAAGGCTAAAATGAGAATGAGGGACTAAAGAAATCAATTTTAGTAAAAATAGTGATAGTGGCAAAATTGCGAAGCTGAAGTGATGGCAAATCTAATAGACCTGACAATTTGTATCCTCAGGCTTTAAAAGAGGGGGCGACAGTGTGAATGGATGCATGAGTTTTGAACATCTGTAGTTTAGATTCCAGAACAATTCCCAGGGATTATATGGTAGCAAATATAATCTTACTCTTTAAGAAAAGAGGAATAGGGAAATCAAGAAACTATAAAGTGTGAAAATTCTGGTATCTGCTAGTGATATGGTAACAGGACATTCAAAAATCATAATTATATAATTGGGGAGATTCAGCACTTATTTTTGGATGAACTTGTTTGACATCAAGGGTAAAAGTAATCAAATGAATAAGGGAGAAATTGTGAGAGTATATCTGACCTTTGATATTGCTTTGACTATTTGGATGAAAGTTACACAATGATATGTTAGGCACAGTGCTACTTCTCTCTACGTAATTCGGGTTTTAAATGAAGTTCAAATAACACGGCTTAAAATATATAATTTGAAGATCTTATGAAGGAACTGCATATTTCAGTAGATTCTAAGTTAAATCACAAATTAAAACTTCAAGTGTCTTTCCTATTGAGAGAAGATTCTCATTATTTACTGACAGCGGAATAGTGCTGTTCAGTCTTTGACACCTTTAAACTCAAAAATAGTTGACAATTACTGTCTGAAATGTTCTGCAGGTAGCAACAGCAACTGTAGAAAGGTACTACACAAATGGACTTGCATGGGGCGTGAGTTGGTGGTTCTTTACACGAAACACAGAAAGCTAGTGCACAGGTACAGCAAGTAATCAGGAAGGCTAATAGAATGTTTGTCCTTATTCCAGAGGGATTAGAATATAAGAGGAGGGAAATTTTACTGCAACTGTAAAGGTATTGATGAAACCACATGGAATAATATGAGCAATTTTGGTCCCCTTATTTAAGGAAAGATATCATTTCATTGGAGGAAGTTCAGAGAAGGTTCAGTAGGATGATCCCTGGTTATATAAGGATTATCTTATGAGCAAAGATGAAACAGGTTGAGAGTATTCATTTGTATGTAGAAGAATGTGAGGCAACCTCATTGAAATATATAGGATTGTTAAGGAGCTTGACAGGATAAATGCTGAGACAGTGGTAGGGCGGTGACTCAGCAGTTAGCACCCAGGTTCAATTCCAACCTGGGACAACTGTCTGTGTGAAATTTGCGCAGTCTCCCCATGTCTGCTTGGGTTTTCTCCCACAGTCCAAAGATGTGCAGATTAGGTGGATTGGCCATGCTAAATTGCCCTTAGTGCCCAGGGATGTGTAGGTTAGCTGGATGAGCCATGGGAAACGCAGGATTGCAGGGATAGGGTTGTGATGGTGACTCTGGGTCGGACGCTGTTCAGAGTCATTGTGGACTTGTTGGGCTAAACGGCCTGTTTCCACGCTGTCAGGATTCTGTGGAACATTTCCTGTCACGGGTTAGACTAAGACCAGAGAGCATAGTCTTAAAATAAAGGGGCACCAGTTTAAGACTGATAAGGAGGAATGTCTTCTCTCAAAAGGTTATGATGCTTTGAATTTCCTTGCCACAGAGGAATGTAAGGGCAGAGTTCTTGTGTATATGTAAAGCTGAGATACATTCTTGATCAGTAAGGGAATCAAGGGTTATAGGGATAGGACAGGAAAGTGGTCAGGTGGAATGTCAGATCAGCCATGATCCCATTGATTGGCAGAGCATGCTTGAGGGGCTTAACAGCCTGCCCCTGTGCCTATTTCTCATGGTATTCTGGTCAAGTTATGTTGATTGAATCCTTTTAATTTACCATGTGCAACACTGTTCAGTGCAATCATTATGCCATTATTGCTTGCTTATAATCTATTCACATTGGTTTGCTAGTCATTTATGATTATCTTTCTGCTAAACCACTTAATACCTATGAAACATTAAAAATCACCTTTCTTATCAGATATTTGCATCCTTAAGCATATCCATCATTAGAAATGGAGACACACATCGGTACAAATGCAAACTGAGTTTTGCTATAGGTTTATGAACTATATAACCAAATAATCACTGTCTTTATTTGTGTAACAAATTTCCATTACTCTGCTCTGGATCATTCAACATTAGTTGAATCCTGAATTGATAACCAGAGCCCCAGAACATACAGAAATAATTAGCTTCGTGCTAGTTGTCATGGTAGTTATGCAATTTGGGAAAAGGATGAAATAAATTAATAACCAGTGATGGAAAGTTCAGATTGTATTATTGGAAAAAATAGTGGTAGAAATGAAAAGGAGACTGGCGTAGTCATCATTTGAAAGTGTTGGACTGAATAAAGTGAATAAATATACGTTGTTTCTGTATGGGGAATAAATGCATGTCCTTTTATATGTAATGGAATCACAATGTTTGAGACAACTGACTGCATAAATAGACATAAAATTATAAAAGATATGAATTTAGATGGCTGTAGAGATTTGTGGCAGTGCAAAATAACTTTCAGCATTTGTGCAGTGACCTAAGAAGGAAACATGAGATTAGGCTGCGGGTGATGTGAAACAGCTGGTGGAGGGTGAAAATTGATGAATAACAATATTTTTAAAGAGTGATTGAAAATTGTGATTTTTCTGTTCAAAATTATATTTGGAGGGAATAGAGTAGATAGGTGAGGAAGTAATGTGGCTTCTGAAAATAGTTGGGTGAATTTATTTTCACCTCATTGAGTGATATAAGTTTTGAAGTAACATTTGGTTGGCATGTAGGAAATCAGAACATTGCCTCCAGATTGCCAAGCCTTTCACATGTACATGAATGGGCCGAATTTGGGAGATACTCTGTGTATTGAGGACAGATAGATTTAATTAAAAAAAATTATTATAGTTTATTATAGCAGTGTAATTATAGTTTGATAAATCAGGGAAGTAATTAAAACAGTTACGCTTAATTATTTGAAATTGAGTGCCATGTGTTCTACTATTATTCATAGTTGTGAAAAAATTGCATTCTTCTTAATATTTGCAAAACGCTGTTTTGGGTCTTTTTATTGTAAATGTATCTCTTGGTTGTGCTAATTTGTTTTTCATAGTCAATAACGAACTTGAGCAAGGAGATGGAATCTGTGATGAAGGACATCAGGAGTGCAACCCAAAAGAAATACATAGATTACGGGAAGACTCCTGGCTCACCAGACAATGACTTCCTCTTCATGTATTCAGTTGCTAGGTACGTAAGCCTTTTTAATTAAAAATGAATTAGCAAGAAAAAAATTATTTGCCACTGATGTAACAAGGATATCTTTTAGGGTTGCTCAATACAATACACAATAAATTCTAATGCAAAATTGGAAGATTTAACTCCGTCATAGAAAGAATTGTTTGCTTTACTGAACTCAGTATTTAGTGCAGTTTCCATTGTCACAAAGCTGGTCCTTTTTTTCTAAAAGTTGTTCCTTTCTCGAGAATATTGTGTCCTTGTTTTTTTTTTTTGCAGGAGGCATAAATGGTCCGGGCTCCGATTAGACTAGTTTGGTACAGAGATGAAAGGATTTTGAGAGGCCTTTTGTTTATATGTGAGACTTCAGGCCAAAGTGGTCATGTTTTAGAAGTGACCTGTATAATGAAAGGGGAATGGTCAGCTCTCTAGCTGAGCAGTTCAGTCCAGAACTAGTTAGGAGTTCAATAGTGAGCTGTGTGGAAATTTGTTCTCGCTCTCGCTCTCTCTTTCTCTCTCTCTTTTTTTTTCTCTCTCTCTCTCACTCTCACACTCTCTCTCACTCTCTCTCTCTCTTCCCCCCTCCTTCTGCCCTTGTAACTTCAACCTATAAGCATCTGTTCTTTTTTTGTAAACTGTATTTTAAGGGACTTTGCTTAGTGACACACTTGTGTGTATTCGGAACAGCATAGTTAAGTCTAGTTTGGATAGACTGAGTTCTGTAGGGGTTCTTTATTCTGTTCTTTGTGTTTAATTGTGTAATTTTGTGAATACATTATTGTTTACATTAAAACCTGGTAGTCAAGCTTGCTAACCTCGGGTAATTTTCACTGAACACTTAGCGAAACAAGTTGCAAAGTTATGGTCTGAGCTGCCTGCTTAAGAATGTTTTGAGTGGTCTGCCCTAGTCCACAAAAGACTGGGGCTCTTTGCAGGATTTTAAACAGCGAGTGGTAGGTGCTAATGTCTTTATTTTGGGTGTTGGTTTGGTTGGGTAGACAAAGGTTGGGATGGCTCTTTCAGTTGCTAAAAGTTTTCTGGAAGTGGATGTGGTGATTTTGGAAGCTTTGCAAAAGGTGAATAAGACCAAACTGCAGGAATAGGTCCTGCCTGTTTCTGTGAGGAAATGAGAGATAATTACAGCAGTAACTCAGCATTAAACTTGCTGGAGAAACCATCAGAATCTATAGAGATGGCAAGAATTAAATTGTCAGTGAAGCACCTTGAGTTAGAGGTAAGAGATAAGGAAAGGGCAACAGAAATGAAACAGATTGAGGTACGATTAAAAGCAGGAGAGATGGAAAAAGAGCAGCAGAGGAGAAAGTATAGAGAGAGCTTTTGAACTTCAAAACCTGACACTTAAAAGGAGAGTCAGCTTTAAAGGCTGAAGCTAACTTTAGTGAGGAAGGCATGCAAACTCATGTGGAAGAACAGAGAGATAAACCGGTAAGGTTAGCAGCTGAGGTGGCTGATGATTTTCAGCTGGTCCATAAAACTCGGTTTGGCTTCCAGAATCAATTTCAGTCCATGAGGGATAGAAATTGGGGTAAAGAGAAATCCTCATGTGGAAAGGGAAAGGTAGATCTCAGTGAAGATCATATAACTTACCACAGAATGAAAAGGAAACCATTGAGGGGGTCAAAGAAATTAAAAAACTCTGGTGTTTACATTGTAATAACATGGGCCAGACAAAATCAGTGTTGGTGGGTGAGGAGAAAGCCATATGTAGGAAAACCAGACAAGCCTTGAAGTTTTGTTGGACTAGTAACAAAAAGCACAAGGAAAGTTAGACAACTACCTCAGTATTAAAAATGATCAGAGGTTGATTAAGAAGGAAGTGCCAGATCTGTTTAAAAAATATACATGCAAGGGCAAAGTTTATTCACATAGACCATGAGTAGCAGGTAAAGAGGTTACAATATTAAGGGACACAGGATCCTCTCAGTCTGTAATGCCGAAGGATGAGGAGACTATTGCCAAAAAAGGTACTGGTAACAGGAATTCATGGTGAGACAAAACGTGCTCAGTTATGCAAAGTGAGGCTAGAGAGTCCAGAAAAGAGTGGAGAATTGGTGGTAGGGGTACTGGACAAACTGTCAGCTGCAGGAATATGATTTGTCCTTGCAAATGATATAGCTGATTCACTGGTAGGCGTGATGCCTACTCTAATTGAAAAGCCAGTGGAGACGCAGGCAACAGAAGAAATGAAGGATCTTTATTCAGGAATTTTCCCTGATTGTGTGGTCACAAGATCACATAGGCACAAGTTGAAGCAGAAGAGTTCAAAAGGCACAGATAAGGAAGCTGACATAGCTTTATCCAAGACTTTTTTTGATCATATAAGTGGGATAGAGCAGGAACAACTAGATAAACATGCAAGTATCTTTAGCTCTATTACACTTATTGAATTACAGCAGAAAGATGAGAATTTAAAAGTTATATCAAAAGGCATTTACAGAGAAGGAGAGTGAGTGCATTCCCGTGTGTTATTACTTAACAAATGATGTCTTAATGAGGAAATGGAGACCATCACACATTCTAGCTGATGAGAAATGGGCAGAGATTCATCAAATATTTTTACCAGTAGGGTGTAGAAAGGAGGTGCTTCGAGTGGCGCATGAACTTCCACTTGGAGATCATTTAGGGGTGAGGAAAACACAGGCTAAAATATAATAACATTTGTCTTGGCCTGGACTACACAAGGATGTAGTTGAATTTTTCCAGATGCGTCACATATGTCAGCTAATCAGAAAACCACAGACATGCACCTTTAATATCTATTCCAGCATTTGAGGAACCTTTCACAAGAGTCTTGATTGATTTCGTAAGTTCCCTACCTCAAACAAAAGGTGGGAATAAGTATTTATTAAGAATGATGAATGTGCCAACTAGGTTTCCAGAGGCAATCCCATTACCCAACTTGCTCTGGTGTGCCCTGTACACAACATCTGTTCACACGTCACACTCGTCAAAGCCATGGTAGGGTGGGGTCCACGGAATGCACCTGCCCTTAGGAATAGTCCTAACAGGGCATTTGCTAAAAGTGTGAGCTGGGGCAGCCCCATATTTGTATGAGGCTTCTAATCACTACTTGCACTTAATTGGTTCCGGTGCTGTCCGATGTCTCCTCAGGCCCAGCTTGCAATGGCTGGCGTGTATCCACATGGCTCTTTCTGCGATCTTAACTGCTGACTGTGTTGCAAGGAGCACTTGAAACGGTCCAAGCCACCTCTTCGCCCTCCAGTTTTTCCTCCTGAAGTCTTTCACCACTATCCAGTCTCCCGGTTCTAGATTGTGCAGCTTCCCTTCTGCTGGTTGGGATAGTGCTGCTTTCACTTGATTCTGTATTTGAGATAAAAGTGTAGAGAGTTTTATACAGGAACACAACATCTTATCCTCACTGAGACCTGTTATGTCTTACCTGAGGTCTTGGGCCAATTCCTGTGTTGGGCCGTCTACCAAACAAAATCTCAAACGGGCTAAGATTAGCTTTTCCTCTCTTCCTAGATCCCATATACATCAGTACAATCGGAAGTGCCTCTGTCCATGTCACCCCTAGTTCCTCACAACATTTTGTCAATTTATTTTTTAGGATAGCATTTTCTCTTTCCACTGCCCCACCACTTGGTGGGGCAGTGGTGTAGGCACAGTGTTGTCTCATGTTTATTCCCAAGTAATCACTGATCTGCTGTCAGGCATTATTGACAAATGTGTCCCATTGTCGCTACTAAGCCTTTCAGGGATGCCCTATCTCGGAATTATCTCAGTTAGTAAAGCTTTGGCTACTGCAGTGGCACCCTGTTTAGACGTGGGGAACGCTTCCACCCATTTGGAAAATATATCAACTATTACCAGACAATACCTTTTCTCTTCACTGGGCGTTAGTTCAATGAAATCCATCTGTAAATGTTCAAAAGGTTTTTGGGGTTGGGGTTGTGCTGCCTGACTCATCTGTATTCCCCTCTCCACATTATTAGTGGCACAGATAACACAACGCTCATAATATTTCTGGGAGTAATGAGTAAATCCCTTAGTGTACCAGTGTGCCAAAATACTGTCGTACATCCCCCCTTTTGACATGTGGTCCTTACCGTGTGTCATTTTGGCATAGAATGGAAATAATGATCATGGTAGACAGGTTTTACCATTGGGACCACGCCATACTCCTTCCCTCACACTGCGTCCTGCTTTCGTCCACTCACGCTTTTCTTCCGGTGTGGCCTGTGACTGTAACTCCCGTATGTCTGCTGTTGGGGTACAAATTTTCATCATACACATGTCAATCTGCTCACTTATTGGCTGCTGGGCTGCTGTTTTTGCTGCTGAGTCTGCCCTTGCATTGCCTTGAGAAATAAAATCATTATTTTTTGTGTGGGCTTCACACTTACACACAGCAATTGATTTAGGCAATAGGACCGCTTCCAAGAGGTCGGAAATCAGGCCACGGTGTGTGATGGGCTTTCCATTGGAGGTCAAGAAGCTCCTGTGTTTCCATAGGGTTCCAAAATTATGTACAACCCCGAATGCATATCTGCTATTGGTGAAAATATTCACTGTCTTTCCCTCAGCCAATTTACATGCCTCAGTCAAGGCAATCAGCTCCGCTGTTTGCACTGACAGATGAGAAGGGAGTGATCCCACTTTGACTATCTCGTAGGTAGTCACTACAGCATACCAACACAATTCTGGCCTGTCTCCTTGCTCCTGAATGTTGACCTGTCCATAAAAAAACTCCATATCTGGATTCTGAAGTGGTGAATCCTGCAAATCTGGTCTGGGGCTGCAAATTTCATTACTTACAGCGACACAATCATGTGGGGAGAAGGCTAACAGGGTTAAGGATGTTACATCGCTTTATTGTAATATTAAGCATTTCCAATAACACAGTATTATATCTGAGCCAACGTGTTACTGACATGTGTGCGGTCCTTTCCTCGGAAAGCTGTAAGGATACTGCATGTGGGACCAGAAGGGTTAATTCACCATAGCCAACTGTATCCCTGCACGCTACAACAGCTTTTTCAGCTGCAGCCACGGCACGCAGGCATTTAGGCAATTCTGCCACTACGGGGTCTAGTTTAGCTGAAAAATAAGCTACCGGCCTCAATTTTCCCCCATGATCCTGCAGCCACGCTACTCATCCACTGTACAAAAGGCTTGTTTGGATTCTGAATCCCCAGTGCAGGTGTAGTTTGGAGCACCTTTTTTTAATTCAACAAAGGCACTCTCGGCCTCTGGCGTCCACTGCAATGGACTCTGGTTCTGCAAAACTTTACCATGGGCAATGTCACTTTAGGGGCGCCTCAAGGGTTGTGTAATATGGGATAAACGTTCTACAGTAAGAGCACATGTCCAAAAAAGGATAGTAATTGTTTCTTTGTGTGAGGCTTTGGAATTTGCTGGATTGCTTGAACTCTGTCTTGACCAATAGCCTTCCCTTGTTCAGATAGTAAGTGACCTAAGAACTTCACCTGTTGTTGTACAAATTGTAGCTTTGTGAGACTGGCTTTGTGCCCTTCCCTTGCTAGATGGCAGAGCAACGTAAGGATATCCTTCTCACATTGTTCCTTTGTCGGTGCCGCTATCAAGCAATCATCTACATACCGCAAAAGCGCTGGCCCCGGGGTTAGAACAAGTCTCCAGACTCCTGCGTACAGCCTCATTATATATGGTGGGGGACTCACAGTAACCTTGACAAAGTTGCGTGAAGGTATATGATTTCCCTTTGAATGAAAAAGCGAACCAGAATTGACTATCTGGGTGCACCGGGTTACACTAAGGAAGGCATTTGCTAAATCCACAACAGAGAACCATTTACTGTCCGGTGGAATTTGAGCCAATATAGTATAAGGGTTGTGAACATTTGGGGTGCGTGGAACAACAGCGCTATTGATTGTCTGCAGGTCTTAAACAAACCTCCATTCCTCTGGTTCACCGGGAATGGTTGCCTTTTTGACCGGAAAAATGGGGGTTCTCACCTGTTAGTTTTCACAGGGGTTTATCACTCCAGCCTTTAGTAATTCCTTCTATGGCTTCAGGTTTTAACGGGTATTGTGCTCTGCAAGGACAATACTCAGACTTTGGGGTTATCCTTATGGGCTCACAGCCCTGTATGAGCCCCACATCATGTTTGCCCTTTTCTCTCAATTCAGTAGGGACCATTTTTAATCTTGGGTCCGAGACTTCTATCTTAGGGAAACGCCAGGCTATCCCCCTAGGCTTTTCAGGGCTAGCAGGGATTACCTGGACTGTCCTATATGCCTGAATTAGCCAATTTAGTCTCTCCTTATATGTCCGCATATCTGCATTGAACCAGACACCCACATCGTCCCTGAAGACCCAACCTTTCGTTCTTTGTGCCTTTAGCACCCATGGTCCCAAATCCTGCCACCTGTCACCAGACACCTTCGCCAGTGACACGAGAGGAGCGGACCCTTCCACATCAAAAATATAGGATCTGTTTGCTGTTACAGATACCTTAGATAAGTCCACATTGACTGCACATCTGTGATCACTCCAATGAAATTTGCACAATAACAAGTGATCTGGTCTAACCAATCTCCTGAACCACTTCTTCTCATATGGTTCGTCAGGGCTGTCATGGTGTATTTGTGCTGTGCAGTGCATCTTATCTCCAGCAAGAAAATCGGTGTTAATAGGATTAACATGGTTGCTTGCTTCCAGGGCGAGTGAATCGCTCACTGAATTTATCGCTCTCTGGCTTAATCGCCACTCATAGACATACATCCGGAATCGTGAGTCATACTTTACAGCCTGCACTGGTAAATCTTCCCTTTGCATTACCTGCAAGCCCGTCGGAGTACTAACCAAGTCCAGCCCTGTCTCACCATGAGATCCCAAGCCATCAGATTTAAAGAACAAAATTCCGATAACAAGAAGGAGAATTGCAAAGTTTGCCCGTTAGTAGTTTCGCACAATAGGGACGTAGAAAATCTCTCCTGCACCACGTTTCCTGATGCACCCATTGTGTTCAGGAACCTTTTACTCATCTTTATTTGTGTCGATTGTCTAAACTGGCTTAATATAAGGACTGAGTATGTTGCCCCTGTATCTTCCACATATAACATAGAGGTGGGCATTGACTTATGTGCATCATTGTGATATTGGATATACTATCCACACTTCGCAATCTCAGCGCTCAACGTAGAGGTGTGACATGTCTCAGTGCCCGTAAGGTTAGTAGAAGAGATTAACATAAGCGAGTCTTCGTTGCCAAGCATAAAGCTTACGTGTACCTTGTGGGCTGCCCACCTCCACCTCAGCCTTCCCCTGTCAGTCACCCTGTCACTCAGCCTCCAGGGCTGATAGGGACTGTCTGTGCGGGCACTGCCTCGCCCAGTGGTCCATTGCTCCGCAAACAAAGCACCCGCCAGATCTACCTTGGCCCGCATCTCTTCCATGACCACTTTTTCTGCAGTACCTTCCTCTAACTGCTGGGTGACCATCTTTTTGGCTATTTCATCCTTCATTCCATTGATGAAGCTGTTCCTCAGGTGTACTTCATACGGCATGATTTTTGCTGCCATTATGTCTTCAGGTGATCTCAGTCCACTATGGACATTATGGACTTCAGTGAGGCGCATAAGGTACTGGGACACTGTCTCATCATCTTGTTGTTTACACATTGCTATTTTGGTCATGTCCATTCGCACTGGGAATGCTCCCTACAGGTGGTTGCCAGCGCTGCAACAAAAGCATTAACGTCTCCCTTCTGTTCCGCTTGCGGGTTGGCTACTCTGGCATGGACATTTATGGCTGGCCAGTTATAACTTCTCTTGGCTTCTTGCTTCAATCTGTTGCGGGTACGAGATGCTACCGGTGATTCAGCCGGCCCTGAGGCGGTGGCCACACATGGAACTTTCGCCAGGCAGATCTTGTAGGGGGCTGCAGGTCTCGGAGGGCAGTCATCAAGGTCAGGATCTAAAACAGAACTTAAGACACTGTAAAGCTTCGTTAGGTTGTTTGCCACGCACATCTGCATGTGTGCTGGTGTTTGCATGTGTATTTGATCTATCTTTTACTTGAGATTTCCTTTCTGATATCAGCTTCAGCCTTCCCCATGTTATAAGCACTCCAATTCACAGGTTCTATTTTTCCCTTCCTTTTCTCCTCTCTCTCCTCCAACCTCAAACTCAATATTTTCAGCTGCCTTTTACTAAAACTTCCTCCCTCCAGAAAACCACATTCCTTAATCCACAATTCTAACTGCTTCACAGACTCTGGGCCATAATTATTTCGCATGTACTGTATTTTTGGTTGGCCATTCCAAGACCTGTGTGGACTCTCCCTTTGTTTGCCCTTGCCGGAGCCCATCTTTAGTGTAACTGGAAAAGTGTTCAGCTCGCTCTCTCTCTCGCTTTCTTGGTACCGTTATCTTTTCCCTTTGAATTGCTTTTACCTCCGGAGGTCCCCTCTTGCATTGGGCGCATCCGCCTCAATACCTTGGTTTTCGTAAACCAAGAAGCCACGTACCCGGTACGTCTTAGGTGAATCCAACTCAGCCGGTGGTGATTCCAAGTCTAAAACCACCCTTAACCTTGCTGTCTCCTAAACACTCTTGAGACGGCAAGCCCCTTCCCTTGGGGTTTTAGTCTAATACCCTTTTCCTGCTGTATTTATTCTCTTAGAATGAGTCTCTATGCAGGATTACATAACCCATGACTCTTACTCCAACCTCATTTGATTCGAAACCCCGGCGCTTGGGTGATCCACAGATTCCCAGTCCTCTCACGCAAAAGGGCCAGTTCAGCGCTCGAGATGAAGTGAAAGACCTTCAAGGCGCTGGCGCCTGCGCCTCCTGGGAATCTTCAGAATCTTACCCAGTCGCGGGGTCCCGGACCAAGCCCCCAAGTTTACTGTCGTGGAAATTAAATCGACTTGACTCAATAATTAGCAAGAGCAAAGCAAGGGTCTTTATTAAAAATCTTGCAAGATTGACTCATTACACTAAGTCAGATGCCTCAATGCAATGAGTACCGAAAAATTAGACGCCAGCCTTATAGCGTTCCTTATCACACTCTCAAGGGCAGAGACTGGGGAAACTCAAGTTGTTATCTTCTCATCCCCTGGTCCTAGACATAACAGTTATTCAGCTTTCGCTGAGTTCGACTATCGCAAGGTCGAGTTGAATGTTTACAAAATTCAAACAGAGATAAGCTAACTGCAAACCTCATCAAAGCATAATTTACAACGCTCAGCACAGCATTGATTTAAACAAGCATTGTTTTTAAATTTCACAGTAAATGGATAATTTTCCGTTACAGGTTAGTTTTGCGATCAGAGATGCACTGAATGAATTAATCAAAATCAGTCCACTTGAATTAATTTTTGGGCATGAAGTAAGAGAATCTTTAAAATTGATTAAGGAGAAATTAATACATCAGAATTCAGAGTCGATTCATTTGCACTTTGTGTCAAATTTTAGAGAATGATTAAATAGAGCTGGAGAGTTGGCTAGACAGCATTTAACAGTATCACAGCATACGATGAAACAGGAAGCAGATAAGAAATCATAAATCCGCAATTTTGCAATGGGGATAAGGTATTGGTGTTAGTTTTAATAACAGGTGAACCTAAAGCAAGGTTTAGTGGACCATATCAAATCGAGAAGAAATTGAGTGAGGTGAACTACTTGATAAGGACTCCAGACAGGAAGAAATCTGAATGTGTCATGTGAATACATTCAAAAGGTATTTTGTTAAGGAAGGAAAGCAAGAGGAGAAGATGTTACTGATTACAGCACAGAAGGAAGAATCAAATTCAGAGGATTCTGAATTGGACATTCCTCAAATCAAATTGGATAATGAGGAAGTTGTCAAAACTTGGGATAAATTATTGAGTTATCTTCCACAAGAAAATCAAAATGACCTGAAAGAATTATTGCTATCATGTGGGAGAAATGTGGAAATAAACTGGGAAGTACTAACCTAATTGTGCATGATTTAGAGATAGAAGATGCTGTTCCGATTAAGCAACATCCTTATAGGCATAACCCTCTAAAGTTGGCACAGGTTCAGAAGGAGATACAGCGCGTGGTCTGAGATGGCATAATCGAAGTGAGTTACAGTGACTGGAGCTCACCCATAGTCCTGGTGCCAAAGCCAGATGGTTATGTGTGGACTATTGCAAAGCCAACACTGTTACAAAGACTGATGCATATCCAATTCCACGGGTGGAGGACTGTGTCGAAAAAGTGGGACAAGCAACTTCTATTTCTAAGTTGGACTTGCTCAGAGGGTACCTCTATCAGAGAGAGCAAAGGCAATTTTGGCCTTAGTAACGCCAAATGGATTATATCAGTTCAAAGTCATGCCATTTGCTATGAAAAACAATCCAGCCACATTTCAGAGACTGACTAATGAGGTCATTGTCGGATTACCCAACTGTGTGGTTATATTGATGATCTGGTAATTTACAATCACTCGTGGAAGGAGCATTTACAGCATTTATCAGACCTGTTCAATCGACTTGGCAAGGCAGGCTTGGTGGTAAACCTAGCTAAAAGTGAATTTGCCTAAGCCCAAGTTACCTTCCTGTGCCATGTTATTACACATGGACAAATGGCCCCACAGGATGCAAAAGGAAAGTATTTGGCAAATTTCCCACACCGTCATTCCTGGGATTGTGTGGATTTTAATGAAAATGTGTGCCGAACTTTAGATTAGATTAGATTCCCTACAGTGTGGAAACAGGCCCTTCAGCCCAACCAGTCCACACCAACCCTCCGAAGAGTAATCCACCCAGAGCAGTTTCCCTCTGACTAATGCACCAAACACAATGGGCAATTTACCAAGGCCAATTCACCTGACCTGCACATCTTTGGACTGTGAGTGGACCGGAGCATCCGGAGGAAACCCACGCAGACACTGGGAGAATGTGCAAACTCCATGCAGACAGTCGCCCAAGGCTGGAATCGAACCTGGGATCCTGGTGCTGTGAGGCAGCTGTGCTCACCACTGAGCCACCGTGCCAGCAGTGTGGCTGCTCCACTCACCAAATTGTTTAGAAAGTGACAGACGTTTCAGTGGGCTGTCAAAAGGCATTTTTAAAATGAAACCATCTTTTGATATTGATTGTTCATTTTTTAAAATTGGGGAGGTGTCACAAAGCTGATCCCTGTTTCCTAAAAGCTGTTCCTTTTCTCAAGGATACTGTGTACTTGATTGTTTTCAGAGGGGTCGTAAATGGGCATGGCTTAGACTAGTTTGGTACAGTGATGAAAAGGATTTTGAGAGGCCTTCTGTTTATATGTAACCAGATGAGACTTCAGGCCAAAGTGGTCATGTTTTAGAAGTGACCTGTATAATGAAAGGGGAATAGTCAGCTCTCTAGCTGAGCAGTACAGTCCAGAACTGGTTAGAAGTTCAGTAGTGAGCTGCGTGAAATTTCTCTCTCTCTCTCTCCCTCCCTCTCTCTCTCTCTCCTCCCTTCCCCCCCCCCCCCCCCCCAGCCCTTGTAACTTCAACCTGTAAGCATCTGTTCTTTTTTTCTTAAACTGTGTTTTAAGGGGGTTTGCTTAGTGGCACAGTTGTGTGTATTCGGAACAGTATAATTAAGTCTAGTTTGGATAGACTGACTTCTGTAGGGGTTCTTTATTCTGTTCTTTGTGTTTAATTGTGTAAATTTTGTGAATACATTTTTGTCTGTTTTAAACTTGGTAGTACTTGACTAAATGCCTCTTACCTGAAGGACGTCTCACATGGTAACATATGTTTATATTACTTGGCTGTTGTGGCGCAGTGATAGTCTTCCTACCTCTGGGCATCCATGAGGTACTGTAGACCATCATCAGAATTTTATTCCACTGCACTCTCATGGTTTAGTAGTTCCCCAATTTATTCCCATCAGCCCAAGAGATCAACCTTGCTTCAATGATGCGGTGAAGTCATACCTACCACAACGGAAGATTGTTATGCTTGTTGGAGGACAATCATCCAGCCCCAAGGCATCACTGCAGGAGTTTGTCAGGATAGTGTCCAGGTGCCAAACATCTTCAACTTCCTCATCAATGGCCTTCTTGCCGTCTCTGGGTCAGGACTGCTGATGTGCAAATTATGAGCGAACAATGTTCAGTACTATTTGTGACTCCTCATCTACTAAAGCATGCCCATGCAGCAAAGCCTGGACAATTTTCAGGCTTAAGTTGATGTGTGGCCTGAATGTTACTTGCCACATATGTGCAAAATAATGACAAGAGAGAATCTAACTATTGATGGTATTAAAACTGCTTGATTCTCCCATTATCAACATGTTGGGAGTTACTGTTGATCAAATACACAATTACATCAGCCATGCAGGCACTTTAGCTGGAAGAGCAGGTCAGAGGCTACAACTTCTGCAGCACACAACTCCTCTCCTATCTTCCCAGTGCCTGTTCACCATATACAAGGGACAAGTTCAGGTGTGTAATGGAATACTCACCACTTAACTGGATGGGTTCAACACCAACAACACTCAGAAGCTTGTCACCATCTTGGCTGCTTGTTTAGCACTTTCTCCAGCATCATTAGGACAGCTGTGGGTACCATCTACAAAATGCACTGCAGTAACTCAGCAAGGCTCTTTTGACAGCATTTTTCAAATTTGCAGCCTCAAAGAGCAAGGGCAGACATTGCTTTGGAGCCTTTTATCTGCAGGTTCTCCTCAAAGTTGCGCATCCTGACTTGGAACTACATCACTGTTTTCTTCACTGTCTCTGGGTCAAAATCTGGAACTTCCTTCTGAACAGTACTGAAGTTTATGCATTCTAAGGACTGCAGCTGTTTAAAAATGCAGCTCACTACCCCCCTTCTCAAGAGAGATAGTGAATGATAACAAATGCTGGCCAAGCCATCAATGCCCACATCCCTTGCATGAAAGCAAACAAAAGAGGGCTGATGACACTGCAGGATGTATGCAAGAGACCATCATAGATTCATTCACAGGGAGGTAAAGAAGTAAAAATGAAATGTAGGATAATAGAAAATGCAGAAGCGAAAGGGCATAAATGTTAGGGGATTTCATCTATCCTGCTTGTAACTGTGATAAATTTAGTGTAAAAGCTACCAAGTGCACAATTCTTTAAAATGTATGAAAATATTCTTTTGCCAGAAGGTAACAGACTGAATAAGAGAATGCACAGTTCTGGATACAGTTTTAGGAAATAAATCTGGTGAGGTTGAAGAGGTAGAAGGCAAGGGTATTTTAGTGGTAATGGACATAATTCAGTTGTGGACAAAAGAGTCTTAACATACACTGGTTGTATAATAGGATAAAGGTAGGCCAAGAACGAAAGTTATGTACTGGAGAAAGGCCAATTTTACTAAGCTGAGCTGTGAACTGAAAGAAGCTACATGAAGAGAAATCTATATCAAAGCAGTGGGATGTCTTCATGGAAGCAACAAAGAGGGTTCATAACACATTCTAATGAACATAGAGGATCAACATTCTCAAATCAGCCCTCCTGAGTGTCAAAAGATATAGTATAGGGTATGGCAACAAAGTTCATTTCTGATCAGAAACACTTCCTATTGCAGAAAATCTGGAGTGTAGAAAGTGCAGGGACAATATTAAAAAGAAAACTACGAAAGCAAAAAGAAGTGACGAGAAAATATCGGCCTGTTAAATCAAGGCGAGCCAACAACAATTCCAAATACATAAACAGCAAAAAGATAACTAAGGAAAGTGTGGGAAGGGTGTGTTATGGACTAGGCCAGATGACTCAAAACGTTCTTAAGCAGGCAGCCCGGACCATAAATCTGCAACCTGTTTCAGTCAGTATACAGTGGAAATCACCCAGAGTGAGTTAGCTAAGTTGACTACCAGGTTTTAAAACACAAAACATTATTCACAGCATTACACAGTAAAACACAGAACAGAATAAAGAACCCCTACAGAATGTAGTTTATCCAAACTAGACTTAATTATGCTGTTCTGAATATACACAGCAGTCCCAATAAGTAAACCTCCTCAAAAAAACACAGTAAAAATGGAACATATGCTTATAGGTTGAAGTTTGAAGGGCAGAAGGAGAGAGAGTTTCCCAACCTGTTTCCAAACAGCTGAACTACTAACTAGTTCTGGACTACTGCTCAGCTAGAGAGCTGACCACTCCCCATTCATTATACAGGTCACTTCTAAAACTTTGACCTGAAGTCTAATATGTTTACATATAAACAAAAAGCCTCTCAAAGTCCTTTTTCATCTCTGTACCAAACTAGTCACCATGGAGCTGGGAGCTGTTTACGATTCTTCTGAAAAAAAAAGGACACGGTATCCCTGAGAAAAGGAACAGCTTTTAAAAGAAAAGGGACCAACTTTGTGACAGGTGCAAGTTAGGTACACACTCATGAAATAAATACAGGGTATACAAAGCTAGAGTACATGAATGACCAAGGAGATTGATGAGCAAGAAAAAGGAGGTATATGATGCATAGAGAATAATAATAGCAATAGAAATCAGGAAGAATATCTCAAATGCAGGAGAGAGAGATTCAGGCTGGAATAGCAATTTTTCAAAGTGTTCAGTAATAGTATGTTCCAGTGAAAAGGAAGGAGTGTAAGAAAAGGGGTAATCTGCCATGGGTGTCTAAGGAAATAAGGGATGCTATCAAATTGAAAGAAAAGGTGTACAAAGTGGCCAAGAACAGCAGGAAACTAGAAAATTGGGCAAACTTTAAAGGTCAATGGAAAACTACAAAAATAGCTATAAAAAAAAGTAAGATAGAACATGAGAAAAAACGAGCACAGAATAAAAAGACAGATAGCAAAAGCTTCTATAAATATATAAAATGAAAAAGAGTGGCAAAAGTAAACATTGGTCTTTTAGAGGATGAGAAGGGCCATTTAAGTTATGGGATTGATGAGATGGCCGATGCATTAAGCAGGTATTTTGTATCGGTCTTCACAGTGGAGGGCACTAATAACATGCCAGTAATTGACAAAGAGACGAAGTTAGGTGAGGACCTGGAAACAATCATTACAATGGAAGAGGTAGTGTTGGGCAAGCTAATAGATCTAAGGATAGACAAGTCTCCTGGCCCCGATAGACTGCATTCCAGGGTAATAAAAGATATGGCGGGAGAAATAGCAAGTGTACTTGTAATTTTCCAAACTTCACTTGGCTCTGGGGCAGTTCCAGCAGATTGGAAAACAGCAGATGTGATACCACTGTTTAAAAAGGGAGTTAGACAAAAGATGGGAAATTATGGACTGGTTAACTTAACCTCTATAGTGGGGAGGATGCTTGAGTCTATTATCAAGGAAGAAATAGCAAAGCATCTCAATAGAAATTGTCCTACTGGGCAGACGCAGCATGGGTTAATGAAAGGCAGGTCATGCTTAACAAATCTTTTGGAATTCTGTGAAGACATTACGAGCAAGGTGGACAATGGGGACCTGGTAGATGTGGTGTACCTAGATTACCAAGAGGCCTTCGATAAGGTGCCACACAAGAGGCTCCTGCATAAGATAAAAGATGCATGACTTTATGGGTAAAGTATTAGCATGGATAGATGATTGGTTGACTAACAGGAAGCAAAGAATGGGGATAAATGAGTGCTATTCTGGTTGACAGTCAGTAACTAGTGGTGTGCCTCAGGTATCGGTGTTGCAACTGCAATTATACACAACTTATATGGATGATTTGGAGTTGGGGACCATATGTAGTGTGTCAAAGTTTGCAGATGACACCAAGATGAGTGGCAGAGCAATGTGTGCAGAGGACTGTGAAACTTTGCAGAGGAACATAGATACTTTGAGTGGGTAAAGGTCTCTCAGATGGAATGCAATGTTAATAAATATGAAGTCATCTATTTTGGTAGGAGTAACAGTAAAAAGATTTATTACTTAAATGGTAAAAAGTTGCAGCATGCTGCTATGCAGAGGGACCTGGATGTCCTTGTGCATGAATCAGAGGGTTGGTCTGCAGGTACAACAAGTAATTAGGAAGGCAAATGGAATTTTGTCCTTCATTGCTAAAGAGATGGGGTTTAAAAGCAGTGAGGTTATGTTGCAGCTATACAGGTTGCTGGTGAGACCACATCTGGTGTACTGCATGCAGTTCTGGTCTTCTTACTTGAGAAAGGATATATTGGCACTAGAGTGGGCGCAGAGGAGGTTCACTAGGTTGATTCAGGAATTGAGGGGGTTGGCTTATGTGGAGAGACTGAGTAGACCAGGATTATATTCATTGGAACTTAGAAGAATGAGGGGGGATCTTATAGAAACACTTAAAATTATGAAGGGAATAGATAAGATAGAAGTAGAGAGGATGTTTCCACTGGCAGGTAAAAATAGGACAAGAGGGCATAGCCTCAACATTAGGGGGAGCAGATTTAGGACTGAATTGAGAAGGAACCTCTTCACACAGAGGGTTGTAAATCGATGGAATTCCTTGCCCAGTGAAGTTGTTGATGCTACTTCAGTAAACATTTTTCAAGCTAAGATAGATTGTTTTTGAACAATAAAGGAATCAAGGGATACAGTAAGAGCGTGGGTAAGTCCACAAAAAGATGAGCCATGATCTTATTGAATGGTGGAGCAGGCTTGAAGGGCCAGATGGCTTACCCCTGCTCCTATTCTTATGTTCTGAATAAGGAAGACTAAGAGGAAGCATGAGGAAAGGATGGCAGACTGCATTAAAACAAGTAGTAAAAGGTTCTTCAAGCATATTAATAGTAAAAGATTGGTGAAGGATAAAGTGGGGTCCATAAGGAACAAGCAGGGTAAGGTGCTCATTGAAGTAAAGGATATGGCAGAGGTACTAAACGAATATTTTGCTTCTGTCTTTACCAAATTAAAAGATGGTGACAGTGGTCAAGATAAAAACGTCTGTGCTGAGCAACTGAACAGTATAGTGATAGAGAAAGAAGAGTTGTTAAAAAGGCTGGCAACACTCCAGGTGGAGAAGTCATCAGGCCCAAATAGGATGCATCCCAGATTGCTGAGAGTTAAGGGAGCAAATTGCTGAGCCATTGACAGAAATTTTCCAGGCCTCTCTGCACACATGATTAGTCTGCGGGGACTGGAGGATTGCAAATGCAACACCGTTGTCTAAAAATGGAACAAAGGATAACTCTGGTAACCTCAGACCTATCAGCTTGATATTAATATTTGGGAAAACTGATGGAGGCCATAATAAGGATTAAGTAAATAAACACTTAAAGAAAAGTAAGTGAATAATAGATAGTCAACATGGCTTTATCAAGGACAGGTCATGTCTGACAAATTTAATTACATTCTTTGATGAGGTGACACAAGCAGTGCATGAGGGTAGTGCTGTAGATGTTGTATATTAGGACTTCCAGGAAGCATTTGATACAGTGCCACATGGCAGGTTGGTGAGCAAATTAGAAATGTTTGGGATTGATGGTTCTTTATCTGAACAATAATGTATATGAGTTGAATGCACAAACAGATATAAAAGAATATGATTTGGTAGATATTATACAGACATAATTGCCGGGTAACAAAGGCTGGGACCTCAGTATTGAAGGGTATTTGATATTCTGGAAGGACAGGCAAAAAGAAGGAGTTGATAGTGTAGTTTTGTTACTAAAATATGGTATCAGTGCAGTGGTGAGCAGCGATAGGTGTAATGTTCATTTGAAACTTGAAAATATGATCTTCCACTTTCAGCAGTAAGTAGAGTGCAGAGTGCCTTTTAACAGCTTCATTTCTTCACTTGAGTTTAGGATGTGGGTATTGCTGACTGGGCCAGTATGTATTACCCATGCTTAATTTTATTTACAGCTTAAGCAGTCTCTTGTGCACCAATTAATTTCATCACTACTTTTTAAAAGCAACTTAAAAGTTAGGATGAATAGTGAAATACAAAAACCAAGCAAACAATCAACCTACTTATCAATGAAATCTTTTAGTATATAGAAGATATATTAAATTTGCTGTCTTTAAGTATTTTCAGTTGTAAAATGTTTTGTTCAACTAACTTTAATTTAATAGTAATGAAATTGTATATTCCATAAGTTTGAACCAACCATAGTTTCTAAATGTAACAAACCTCATAAAAATACATGAATACAAATTTGAAATAGAAGCTGTTCTTCATAAATTTTTCAATAAGCTATGACATTATTCTGAAAATATTTATATTAATGTTACATAGGAAACTCGTTGGTCTTAATAGACCAGAATCTTTCTAAAAAGCATGTACACTGACGTTCATATATAAATATGTTGTCTCTCATTTATATTCCTATGGTGAACTGAATCATGTTACTTAACTGTCTTGCCTGCTGGTCTGAAATTTCAGTTCCCGCATCATCGCTGGTAGGTTTTGGAAGTTCAATGAATGTAGCAAACTGCCTGAAAAGTAGAAAATTCTCTTGTCACAGAGAAGCTCTTATCAGTACCAAACAGATGACAACATACAGAGAAAAAATAATCATTGTTAAATTACATTACTGGGAGCAACAGAGAGGATTAAGACTGCATTTGAGACCTCGGTGGATTAAACTAATGACTTGGGGATAATGTTTGATAATTTCTTGGAATTTGAAACCTACACACAGAAAAACAATCTGTGTTATTGAAGAAGATGCTTCAACACAGTACATGTTTTATAAGTGTAAAGGAAATATTTCAAGTATACTTTCTTCTGTTTTTCCTCAAATATAAGATAGCAGAATGTTTTTTTTCTTGTCATGGTTTCATTTTTATATATATTATATATTACATATGCCTTTTTAAAATGAGGCACATAAAGACTGAAATAATTTCAATTTATAAATTGCAAATGCATTTTAATTGAACAGGCTGAATTTGGAGCTTGAATTGGTTCATCGAGGAGGAAACTTGTGTTTAGGAGGAGCAAGTGCTACAACAAAAAGATCATGTTTAAGTAAGTATGCACATTAAACAATAGTTTTCAATTAGATAGTAGTTATTCAGCAAAATTAAGCATACTTGCTGATTCCTGTGTGTGATAAGATAATTCCTCATTTTACTTGTTCCCAAGTCAGTCTTGTCAGTTTGAGATGGAAGTTTCCACTTTCTGGCAGTATACCACACTATAATTTAGGAATTCCACGCTTTGAAATGTTCTTCCAACCTCTCTCCAAAAAAAAAGCGCTCAAAAGTATTAATATTTGGAATCAATCAAAGTGAATGTGTCATGAGATCTTGCTATGAGGATGGTACAAACTTAAATTTGCATCAAGACTGTGGTTGTTTTGTCAACTTATATCCTGCGGGTGTGAGGAGGATTGCAATTAGTATGATCACAAGCAAATCCATAAATAATTTGATCTGTGATTTTTTTAATATGTTTCAGGGAATATGGATATTAGTGGGTAGGCCTGCATTTATTGTCCACCTGTAATTACTCTGGAGAAGGTGGTAGGGAACTGCAGCCTTGAATTGCTCACTGCAGTCCTTAGAGTATAAGAGCATACACAATGTGAGTGGGAAGGGAGTTCCAGGATTTTGATCCAGCAGTTAGGCAACAATGTTATAGTTCCAAATCAGTTTGGTGAGAAACTGGGAGGGAACCCTACATGTGATGGCATTTTGGTACATCTGTCCTTATAAGAGGTAGAGTTTGCACTTTGGAATGTGCTGTTTTTAGGAGTCTTGGTGAGTTCCAATATTGCATGTTGTAGATTCACCGCTGCTACTGTGTGATGGTGGTGGAGGCAGTTAAAGTTGAATGTTGTCTGTGGATCGCCAATCGTTTGCTTTATCCTGAATGGTGTCGAGCTTGAATGTTTCTGCACCTGTACTTAGCAGACAAGTGAAGAATATTGTGTCACACTCCTGTCTTGTGCCTTGTACATGGTTGACAGACATAGGAGAGATTGTAGGTGAGTTAATTGCTACAGAATTCCTAGTTTATGACCCTTTTTTGTTTTCAAATTAGCAAACATCTCCACTTCTGACTTCCTGATAAAGGACAGGTCTTTGGTAAAGCAGCAGTAAATGACCAAAGCAGTGCACTCTATTGGGAATAGGGAGAGACAGAGTGACAAAACACTGAACTGGAAACCGAGACAGAGAAAGAGAGACAACACACTGAACTGGGAATAGAGAGACAGATGGACAACACATTGAACTGGGAGTAAGGAGAAACAGATTGACAACCACTGAACTATGAATGGAGAGCGAAAAAGATGGTTGGGTCTAGGACACTACCTTGAGGAATTGCTAACCTGATATTCTGTGGCTGACATGAATGACCTTCAACAGTCATAACCATCTTTGGTTGTGCTAGTTATGACACCTGCCAGGATAGAGATTTCTTTCTGATTGCATTTACTCTAGTTTTATTAGGACTTCTTAATGCTATATGCTCCCTTGATGTCAAGGGCAGTCACACTTGACTCATATTTGGTTTTCAGCACCTTTTTCCATGTTTGAATCAAGCTTTTAATGAAGAAAGGAACTGAGTGGATGGGGCAGAATCCAAAAACCAGACTGATGTCAATGAGCAGGTGATTTCTTTAAAAGTGCCACTTGATAGTACTGTCAACAAAGTAGCCAATTTTCCACATTGTCCGGCAGAGGTCAGAGTTTACTGTACTGGAACACAAAGAGTAATCAAATTGATAAAATAACTGGCATCTGTGATGCTGGAGACTTCCAGAGTAGGCCGAGATGAATCATCCACATGACGCTTTTGGCTAAAAATGGGTGCGAATTCTTTACCCTTGACTTTTGTACTGATGTGCTGGACTCCTCCATCATGAGGATAGGAATATTTGTGGAACTTTCAACCCACGTGAGTTGTTCAAATGTCCACTGCCATCCATGAGTGGATTAGCTGAACTGCAAGGTCTTGGTTGAATCCATTGGTTGTGGGATCAGTTAACCCTGTCTATAACATGCTGCTTCCATTTGGCATGCAAGCAGACTTGTGTTGAAGCTTCACCAGGTTGACAACCTCATTTTTAGGTGTGCCTGCTGCTGCTTGTTACATTTATATTTACTGTGGAAGGCAATTGGTTGATAAAGTGGTTATTGGATAATCATTAGTAATTGGGTAAAGTTAGATGTAAGGTGGTTTTGACAGTGCATGTATTACCGAGACCTCCTTAATTGGAGTAAATAAACTTCTAGAATTGGACTAGCAGCCAATGTCAAATTATCTGAATGTCAGTTTTAATCTTCAGATGAAGTGCCATTTTTCATTTTGAAATAGTCTAGGAACATTTGCATTTCACTACAGGTCATGCAAAGTGCTATAATTTTCCAACCCCTCATACTGCAGTGACCTTGCTGCTTTACACAATGTGTCCACGATTCCTGTCACTAAAAGTTTTGAGACCTTTTTGTCTTCTCACACACACTTATCCCGACGTGCGAGAATCAGTTTCTCTGTCTTTTTAGCCAACAGACAGCTTCAGGAAACCTGACAGACCAAAAGAAAAACATACACTAGAATGAAATCTTTTCCGTAAAAGCTGTAATTGTAGCTTCTCCTTAAAGAGCACTGCATTTGAAGATATTTTTAACCACATCCTCTATTTTCTATGTTCTATTTTGATGGAAAGTAGAAAATCTTTCACCAGCTCATTCTGAAACGGACTTTGAACAGATATCTTCAGATTGGTGTACATTCCATCAGGAGATTTCCTTTGGCAGAGTGGCATTTGAAGCACATTTTATCCAGGTGTACCAAGAATGATCTGTGTGTTGTATTCATTGTGCTTAATGTATTACTCATGTCACTGTAAAACAGTTTTGTCAACTTATCTTCTTGGAAAAGTTTCACCATCAAATGATCTTGAAATATTACATATGAAGTTCCTAGACTCTGAAGTTTCTACTTAGATTATTCAGACTTTTCTGAAAATAGTGCTTTTTCAATATTTATTCATCAAGTTATGGGGATGTCAGAATTAGGTAGCAC
The DNA here is from genome assembly GCF_037043375.1 of Chiloscyllium plagiosum. NCBI lineage: Eukaryota > Metazoa > Chordata > Chondrichthyes > Orectolobiformes > Hemiscylliidae > Chiloscyllium > Chiloscyllium plagiosum. The sequence continues at coordinate 55,635,518 of NW_028270145.1, forward strand.
TGTAACTCTAGTTAGTACTGCTGCCTTATAGCCAAGGACAGGTTCAATTCCAGTCCCAGGTGACTCGGCGCAGTTTGCACATTCTCCCTGTATTTATGTGGGTTTCTGTCGGATGCTCCAGTTTCCTCGCTCAATCCAAAGACTATTTGAGAAAATTAGGAGATCATTCATCTCCGATTGAAAAGAGAAGTGCAAGCATTTTAGAATAGGTAATATGGGGGCCTTCATTTATCTGGTTATGTACTGGAATAGTGGTAGACTTAAGGGAAGAAAGAGACTAGCGTTCTTAGATTGTGTTCAAGTGAATTTTCTACAGCAGTACATGTCAAGTTCAACAAGAAATTAGATAAAAGCAGAATGCGATGGCAGCATCTATGGGAGACAAGCAAAGTTAATGTTTTGAGTCCAATCTGACATCTTCAGAACCTGATGCTATCAGACTTACCAGAAAGTTCTGTTTTCATTTTGAATTTCCAGTGTCTTCTTTTCTTGTTAAAAGCCAAGTACTGGAAGACTACTAGAACTTTCGTTTTAAGATGACAGTGGTAAACAACAATGGGCAATCCAAAGTAAGAATACTTTGCCGAGGTATAGTTGACTTCAATGGGCAAGAAAGGAGCTTGATAAGTGGAGCCAAAGGTTGACATGATGAACAGTGGCTGAACAATGGGCTATCTTCAAAAAAGAACTTTGAATACAGTCAAGGTACATTCTCTGTAAAGGGAAGGTTAGGACCAACACATATCTAGAGTTCACTGGATCAAAAAGAGGATAGAAACTAAGAGAAAGAAGAAAATGTATGCCTCTCTCTGATGCCAGAAAAAAAATACAATTGAGATTTCTGAAGAAAGTGGAAAAAGCAAATCAGAGAAACAGACTGATTATGAAAAAAGACTGGCAGCTAATAAATAGGGGAATCCCAATGACGACTTATGAGGACATAATAGAAGAGCGGTAGAAGAAAGGGTTGAGCTGATTAGGGACCTAAAAGGAGATTTATCTGCAAATACAGGGGACATGGCTGTGGTAGGAAATTAATGTTTTGCATCTGTCTTTAGCAAGAAAATCGATGTTACCCAGGGTTATGAATACAGGGGATGAGATTTAGTCATTAGAAAGATTACAAATTGATAATGAGGAAGGATTGGATAAACTGTTGGTGCTGCAAGTTGATAAGTCACCAGGACCAAATGAGATGCATCTGTGCACATGGAAGGAAGTGAGAGACAAAATAACAGATACTCTTTCCGTTTTCTCTAGATTTGTGGGTGATACCAGAAGACTGGAGAATTGCAAACAAAATTTTGTAAATTTTGAGAAAATGCCATAATTTGTTTGGAAGCCCTGGGCTGTGCATGCTCAACTAAATGTTAGAATGAAAGGGTTTCTCTAAGTACAATAGAACCCCCCTATCTGAAGCAGCTCCTACCAAGAAATGTTGACTACCATCGCACTTGCAGCAGCATTACTGGTATTGCTCTGAACTCTCTTCCCTTAAGGAATGTCTCCATGTCACCTAGAATGATGAGGGAGTACTTTGGCTTTGAAGACAGTTCAGAGCAGGTTCTCTAGGTTGATTTGTGGGATGAGGGGTTGTCGTATGGTAAATTAGAACATAACAGGCCAATACTCTTTGGGCTTCAGAACAATGAGAAATGATATGATTGAAACTTCTAAGATTCTGAGGGGATTTTGTGTTGAGGGAATGTTTCCCTTATGGGGAAGTCTACAATTGGAGCACATTTTAAAAATAGTATCTCTCATTTAAGACAGATGAAGTGGGATTTATTTTTTCAGAGCTTGTTAGAATTGTGCAGTATAGAAGAAGCACTGTGTTTTTCCCATGTTCATCAGTCTGTCACGTGGAACCATGTCGAAGGTTTTGCTAAAATCCAAATAAACAATATAAGTGCACTACTCTTGTCTACATATCTGTTTGCCACCTCAAAGGTTCAATCAAATTTGTTAGACATGGTCCCCCTTTGTCAAACCCATGCCAACAATCCCCAATGAAGCCTTGCCTTTTCAAATAGTCTCTGGATCACTGATATGAAACACACTGATTCTGAAATTCTCTAGTTTTCTTCTACCACCCTTCTTGAAAAGTGGAACCAAACTTGCTGTTCTGGCATCTGCCCTGTGGCCAGAGAGGAATTAAAAAATTAGATCACAGCCCCTGTAATTTCCTCCCTTGTCTTTCACAGCAGCTTGGGATACAGCACATCTGGACCTTGGGGTTTGTTCACTATTAAACCTGATAAAATCTCTGATACCTCTATATTCCCTATGTCAAACTGTTTAAGAACCTCACAGGCTCTCTTCCCAAATTCTATATCTACATCCTTCTCCTCCTCCAAAGTGAAGACACGTGTGAAGTACTCATTTAATACCTGACAAATGTCTACTGGTTCCACTCTCAGATTGCCTATTGGTCCCTAATGTTCCCTCATTCTTTCCCTGGATATCCTCTTCCCCTTGATATACTTAGAGAATAGCTTGGGATTCTCCCTAATTTTACCTGCCACTATTTATTCATGCCCGCCTTCGCTCTCTTAATGGTTTCCTTGCACTTCCATTACTCCACTCAGACCTTTGTACTTGTTATATCTCTCTTTTCCTTTTTATTAGTCTTATATATACCTAGATATCTAGGATTCTCTGACCTACAGTTCACCCTAAAGGGAACAGGTCAGGCCTGTACTCTCTCCAAGTCCATGGCGAACTGATCCTCCCTCCACCTCACTGCTCTGCTGTAGATGTTTTATTCCTGTCTACTCTGATCAAATCCTGTGTTATTTTAATAAAATCCGTTTTCCCCAATGCAAAATCCTTTGTTGTAGATCATTTTTGTCTATAACTGGTTAGCACTGCTGCCTCACAGCACCAGGGACCCAGGTTCAATTCCCACCTCTGGCGACTGTCTATGTGGCATGTTCTCCCCGTGTATGCATGGGTTTCCTCCGGGTGCTCTGGTTTCCTCCCACAATCCATCGATGTGCAGCTCAAGTGGATCAGCCATGCTAAATTACCCACAGTGTTACATGCATTAGTCAGGGGTAAATATAGGGTAGGGGAATGGTTCTGGGTCGTTACTCTTCGGAGGGTCGGTGTGGACCTTTTGGGTCGTAGGGCCTGTTTTCATACTGTAGGAAATCTAATCTAATCATAACAAATGCGAAATGTATGCTGTTGTGGCTGCTATCGCTAAAACGCTCTCCTACTGCCATCTCAAATACCTTTTTGGCTTTGTTCCCCAGAATTAAATCCAGCACAGAGCCATCCCTTGTAGAACCATCTACATATTGATATAAAAAGGTCTCTTGAATAGATTTCAAGAAATCTGCCCCCTCGAACTGCCAGACGAAGTACTGGATTACAACATTGAAGGGGTTTATGAATAGGAAGGCTTTAGAAGGGTATGGGCCAAATGCTGGCAAATAGGATAGATTAATTTAGGAAACCTGTTCGGCATGGATGAGTTGGACTGAAGGTCTGTTTCCGTGCTGTACATCTCTATGACTCAATAAAAATGTTGGGTATGTTGAAATGCCCGAATCAAATTACCCTCTTATTGTTTTGACACACCATAGGTAATTGTGACTGCCCCTCTTTATTCGTAAGCTTTATCCACAAAATCCTCATTTGAAGATCCTTCCCAGATATCATCCTCTGCACTGCAGTTACTGACTCTTTAATTAATGAGGTGCAACACCACCACCTCTTTTATACCTTTCCCTGTCCTGCCTGAAAATCCTACACTCTAGAATGCTCAGTTGCCAGTCCTGGACCTCTCTCAACTATGACTGTCTGATGGCAATAACATTGGAATTCCATGTATCAATCCACACCCTTAACCCCTCTGTCTTAACCTATAATACTCAAATTAAAGTAGTGGCCATCTTGCCTCCATTACTCCCTTAAAACTCAACATGCCTGAACTCCCTTGCCTTGGTTCCTTTATTAAAGTATTTGATGTCCCATCCCCCGTTGAACTAGTTTTAATTCCTCCCAACAACAAACACACGAAAGAAAGTTGCCCCATTCTGATTCGGGTACAGACTATCCCACTTGTACCGGGCCCACCTTCCCCAGAAACCATCCCAGTGATCAAGTAGTCTAAAATCTTCCCTCCTCCACTAACTCTGGAGTAATGAATTAATCTGTACTATTCTTCTATTCCTGTACTTGCTGGCACATGGCACCAGCAATAATCCAGAGATTGCAACCTTTGAGGTCCTGCTGTTTAGCCTACTGCCCAGCTCCTTAAATTCTTGATGCAAGACCTCATTCCTCATTCTGTCTATATTGTTGGTACCAATGTGTACCATGCCCTCTGTCTTGATACCTATTTCTTCAGGATGTCATTCAGCACTGGTGACATCCATAACCCTGGCAGCAGAGAGGAGACACTTCATTCTGGAGATATGTCTGCAGCCAATGAAAGACCTATCTGTTCTCCGAACTAATGAATGCCCTTTCACTATCACACCTCCTTTCTTCTTCCTCCCCTTCCTGGTAGTATAATCAAAATAACATTTTATGTGGGTTGTGCAAGTGCAAGGCTACTTGTGGTGATAAAAACCTGGCTCTGTCTGCACTTTGAAGAGCCAGCACCCTCATCAGCTTCCAAAATGGAACGCAGGTTTTTGAACAGGATTCCAGGGGACCCCTGCACTATCTGCCTGATTCTGTTTGTGGGTTTTAACCTTTAGAGTTCTCTACCCCCAGAGAGTAGTGGAAGCTGAGCCTTTGAATATATTAGAGGCTACACTGGATACTTTCTTGATTTACAAAGAAATTTAGGCTTATGGGATGGAGCAAGCAGGAAAGTGAAATTCAGGCCACAATAAAATCAACCATGAATTTATAGAATGATGGAGCAAACTCAAGGGACTAAATTGCTGCCTCCTGTCCTACTTTTTATGCTATTATGACCAACAATAGAGTAAAATGAAGGATTGAACTTGCAAGGAAAGTAAGCTTATGTGCAAATTTATGTCCACCTGAAAATGACCAAGGCGCAGATGCTTAGATTGGGTATGATGGCCTGATCTCGGAGTTTAAATGCAATTAAAATCAATTCTTCTATTATTTTCTGATCGAAGTAAAAGCAACAGTGACATATTTAGTTGTCTACTGTGAAGGTGAATCATCGCTAACTGAGTTCTTCAGTGTTTTACAAAGACATTAGACAGCCTGAATCTGAGCAAATTTAAGGCAAAGAAACGTAATCAGTTAGAACAGAAAAGGTTCGGAGAACTTATTTTTCCTTGAAAGATTTTGCAAAAGTTTAAATTATTGATGTAATATTATTAGAAAGGGAACAATGGGAGAGTGTTACCTGCTTTATTCGGGAATAAAAGATAGTATGATGAAGTGGTTAAGAAGGCATATGGGATACTTGCCTTTATTAGCTGACACATAGAGTTCAAGAGCAGTGAGCTTATGCTGGAACTGTATAAAATGTTGATAAGGCCATTGCTAGAGTTCTGTGCATAATTCTGGAATCCACATTATTGGATATATGTGAATACATTGGAGACCGTGAAGATGAGATTTACTGGTGTGTTGCCTGGGCTGGAGAGTTTTAGTTGTGAAGAGAGATTGGATAGACTGGAGTTGTTTTAGGGTAGGCAGGAAGAAACCTTTCCCCTTGGAGGAAGGATCAATGGCAAGGGGGCATAGATTTAAGATATGCGGCAGGAGGTTTAGAGGGAATGTAAGGACATTTATTTTCACCTAGTCTGCTGTTCACTATTCACTACATTACCAAATTCCTATCAATTCACATAGTTTGAAATTGTTTTTCCTGTAGCAAAACCCAATTCACTTTTAAATAACCAAAAAGCTGTAGTCTTAATACCAGTTCCTTAGGGGTCTGCAAATCTGTAACTCGCTACTTGTAAGGGTAGGAGAGGCAAAATACTTCATAACATTTGAGAAGTATTCAGATATGCACTTGTGATGCCAAGCCATACGAGGCTATGAGCTAAGTGCTGAAAAATGTGTTTAGAATAGAGAGGTACTTATTTCTGATCAGTTAGATCTGTGACTCAATAGTCAACAGTATAAAATCATAGTTAGCACAGAAGGAAAGCATTCAGCCCTTCCTTCCCATCTGAGCTTTTACAAAAAGTTGTTCAATTAGTATCTCGTTTCTTCCAAGCCACTCTGGAAATTGGTTCACTTCATCCATTTGTCTAATTGATTTTTGAAAGTTATCAGTACTCTTTAAGATGGTGAGATTTAGAATGCACCAACTCTCTTGTCAAAGGAAGTAGTTTCTCTCTATTTGCTCAAAACTTTTCCTACTTTGAAGTACCTCCAGTAATTCTTCCCTTGGCTTTCTCTCCTTCAAGGAGTACAATCCTAGTTTCTCTAATCATTCCATATTACCAAACTCCATCCACCTTTGGATCATTCTGGTGCACCTTCTCTATAACATTTCCAGGACCATGACATCCTTCCTGTAGAAAATTGCCTAGAACTGTACATAATACTCCACCTGTGGCACAAGTAGTGATTTGAAAAGCTTAGCACGTCAAAGATCTGTAAGTACGTACCCCAAATACCATTGCTCTTGCACAACCCACATAAAATATTATTTTGATTATACAACCTCTTAATGTTGTTTTTCACCTTGTGTGTCAACTCATTTCATCTCTTTCGACTAATCTGTGTTCTCTTGAAGTCAAAAAGTGTGGTGCTGTAAAAGCACAGCAAGTCAGGTAGCATCAAGGAGCAGGAGAGTTAACGTTTCGAGCATAAGCTGTTCATCAACTTAATTATTCTATAAAGTTAGCACACAAGAGCCTAAAGAGAGTTTTCATATTTTCCAGTTACAGCTTCATCAGGTTTGCAAAAATATTACATGAATATCACCCTCGTTACTGTTCTCATGATCAGGTCAGTGTATTACACTTAACACCTGAGTATAGTTCCATTCTACTTGGCCAGTCTGTTAATAGGCTCTTGAAATTGGTGTGTGTCTGGGAATAAATGACTTTCCATGATTAAGTATAACTTTCTATATCGTACTTGTAATGTTGTAAAGTTTGTTGATTAGATACTGTAGAAAAAAGGATGCAGTGTCCCAAGTGAATCATTACCGGAACAGGGATCAAGAGAGGAGATGAGAACAAATGGGTCAAGTATTGTTTTAGTAGACTGTATTTTGAGAAAGTGATGCTCCTGGGAACTGGAAATTAGCAATGATTGATGTATCTGATTCCGGAGGTGACAGCGCCAGCCTGACTAGGATCATTGGTTAGTGGTCATAATATTAATGCAGTAATCAGGAAACTGGGCTGCCTTATAATAGCAATCAGTACACTTAATTTGCGTGCATAGATGCATGCTGATTGTCCATTCATATTTGCATTAAACGTCTTCAGTTAGTTGCCAGTCAGAAATACTGACTAATTTTACAATAATACTTTAGCATATTGGGTATCATTTGCTGTCAGCTTTCCACAATCTATGTTAAAATCTATAGACATAAGGAACTATAACATTTATTTGTTCACATAATTAGTGAACTAGATGTAAAATGGAAATATTGTTTCTGAAAATGTTATATATTAATCTAAAATATTAGAGCAGTGTAACAAATTGTATATTGAAAAGGTCATGTAAAATTGATACCTTTGTAAGATTGTAATGTTTAATTCAATAGTGAAGTGATAGTTCATCTGATTTGACATACTATCATATTACTGTTCTTTATGTTTACAGCCTTGTCACCTTTTTGCGATATGCTCTACAATATACCATGGCTTAATGGGGAAAAAACAATTAGTTACTTGGCGTAAGGCAAAGAGAAGGACACAGAGAATATTAGTGCTGTAAATTAATTTCTTAGATATTTTCCTGAATGACATTCATACCTTGATGACAGCTTTTATTTTCTTTATTCATTCATGGGATATGAGATTTGTTGGCAAGGCCAATATTTATTGCCTGTTTCTGATTGCCCTCTGTGGTCAGCTTTCTTCAAGGTCAGTGGTGAGCAGTCACTTTATTCATGACTGCAAAATCTGAACCGATGCCTTTTTGCCTATAGGGCTGAAATGTTCTCTATGGTTGGTAGAAGAATCCAACAGATCTGATCTGTTGGTGTAGTCTCACTTTTCTCTGTCACATCCACTACTTATTGTGCATGTAATCAACTCCTGTATTGAGGCCTTAACAAGTTGGCTTCTCATGTTTGGGATTGCACGGTGTTGCTTTGGCATACTTTCCTGCATTTATAATTGAACCATATTCAGACTTTTTGGATTTCACAAAGGCTGAGCCTTTGGAACTTTTTTTGATATTTTTGCGTGGAGCAAAGAGGTCTTGCTTCAGTTATATAGCACATAGGTGAGACTGCACCTGGAGTATTGTGATATACTTGCCACAGTGACAGTGCAGCATAGGTTTGCTGAACAGGTTCCTTAGTTGGTGGGACCATCCGGTGAGTAAAGATTGAGGAGACTGGGCCAATGTTCTCGAGATTTTGGAAGAATGGAAGATAATCTCATAGAAACTTGCAGGGAGTCTTAGAGTAAATACAGAAAGGACATTGAAGCTAGGGAACTTGAGGAAGTAAGTAGTGATGACTTGAAATGCGACCAGATTACAGAAGAGGAAGTACATGAGAGTTTAAAACTCATACAGGTAGATAAATCCCAGAACCTGACCAGTTGTATCTCAGAACTTTGTGGGAAGCTAGGGAAGATATTGGTTGGCTCCTTGCTGAGATATTTGTATCATTGATAGCCACAGGTGAGGTGCAAGATGACTTGAGGGTGGCTAACATTATTCAAGAAAGGTGTAAGGAAAAGCCAGGGAAACAATTGACCAGTGAGCCTGATGTCAGTAGTGGGTAAATTGTTGGAGGAGATTCTGAGTGACAGGATTTACACCTATTTGGAAAGGCAAGTACTGATTAAGGATATTCAGCATGGCTTTGTGTGTGTGAAATCATGTCTGACTAACTTAAGTGAGTTTTTTGAAGAGGTGACAAAGAAGATGAATGAAGGCAGACCACTAGACATTGCCTATATGAACTTCAGCAAGGCGTTCGGCAAATTTCTGTATGGTAAACTGGTTAGCAAGGTAAGATCACATAGAATTTAAGGGGAGCTAGCCAATTGGATACAAAATTGGTTTGAAGATAAGAGACAGAGAGTGGTGGTAGAGGTTTGTTTTCAGACTGGAGGCCTGTGATTAGTGGTGTGCCACAAGGATTATTGCTGGATCCATTGCTTTTCATCTTTTATATAAATGATTTTGATTTGATTTATTATTGTCACATACCTAGATACAGTGAAAGGTTTTATTTTACATGCAGTACAGGCAGATCATATTGTACAAAGTGCATTAAGGTAATATAATGGAACAAAGAATACAATATTATGGCTGCAGAGAAAGTTCATAGACAGCGAGATCAGCATTAAGTTTAAAATTTGAGAGGTCCATTCAGAAGTCTTAACAGTGGGGAAGAAGCTGTCTTTGAATGTGTCCGTATGCGTATGCAAACTTTTATATCTTCTGTCTGATGGAAGAGGGTGGAAGAGAATGTAATCAGGCTGAAGGGGTCTTTGATTACGTTGGTTGCATTCCTGAGGCAACAGGAAGTATGGTTGGAGTCAATGGATGGAAGGCTGGTTTGCCTGATAGACTGAGCTGTATTCACAACTCTCTGTAGTTTCTTGCGGTCTTGGGAAAAGCAGTTGTCAAACCACGCAGTGATGCATCCAAATAGAATGTTTTCCTTGGTGTATCTTTAAAAATTGGCAAGAGTTCTTGTGGACTAGGCCAGACCACTCAAAACATTCTGAAGCAGGCAGCTCAGACTATAACTTTGCAATTTTTTCGGTAAATGTACAGTGAAAATTATCCGGAGTGAGGTAGCTAAGTTGACTACTAGACTTTAAAACAGACAAAAATCTATTCACAAAATTACACAATGGAACACCAAGATGCTTACAGGTTGACGTTAGAAGGGCAGAAAGAGAGAAAGCTGTTCACACAGTCCACTGCTGAACTCCCAACTAGTTCTGGACTGAACTGCTCAGCTAGTGAGCTGACCACTCCTCTTTCATTATACAGGTCAGTTCTAAAGCATGACTACTTTGGCCTGAAGTTTCATCTGTTGACATATAAACAAAAAGGCCCCTCAATACCCTTTAATCTCTGTATCAAACCATACTAATCAGAACTGGGAGCGGTTTATTACCCCTATGCAAAAGAACCAAGAACACAGTATCCTTTTGTGTCACACCTCCCCCCTTAAAAAAAAAAGAACCATCAATACCAAAAGATGGCTTTATTTTTAAAACTCTTCGAAAACCCAGTAAGGCTGACACACAGCCGTACACAATACTAACTATAAACATGCAAACATGCAGAACCACATGCGAATTCAGGCCGTGGCACACCTGCCACTGAACGCCCCTGTATCTCATTCGAGTCTCAATAATGCATCGGCAATCACGTTTTCACGACCTGCCACATGCACAGTTGTCAAATTGAATGGCTGCAACAAGCTCCATCATTTTTGTCCTTAACTTTTTCACAAATGTCAATGGAATGTGATCAGTGTATACAATTGTCTCAGATGCATTGCTGGTAATATAAACACTGAAATGTTGCAATGCCAAAACCAAGCTTAAAGTCTCTTTCTCCATCGTTGAATATTTCTGTTGATGAACATTCAACTTCCTGGAAAAATACCGGATGGGTCTTCCTATTCCTCGTCATCCTCCTACAGGAGCACCGCATTGACATCCAAATCACTGGCATCGATAGCCATTTTGAAAGGCTTCGTGTAATCTGGTGTGGCTAATACTGTGGCAGTAGTTAACATAGTTTTTAGGCTGTCAAATGCCATTAGACAATCCACTGTCCACTGAACTACTTGCCTTTTTTAACAATTCAGTGAATGGAGCAGCCACACAGCTAAAGTTGGGCAGAAATTTTTGGTAAAATCGACTCAATGCCAGGAACCATAGTACTGCTTTTTTTGTCAGTGGTGTGGGAAATTCGCCAATTACTTTCATTTTGCATTCCATGGGGCCATTTGTCAGGAAGGTGACTTGGGCTTTGGCAAATTCAGTTTTAGCTAGGTTTCCCACCAAGTCTACCTTCCGAAGTCAATCGAACAAGTCTGCTAAATGCTGTAAATGTTCCTTCAGTGAGTTACTAAAAATCAGCAGATCATCAATATACACCACACAGTTGGGTAATCCGGCAATGACCTTATTAGTCAGTCTCTGAAATGTGGCTGGAGCGTTTTTCATACCAAATGGCATGACTTTGAACTGATATAGTCCATTTGGTGTTACGAAAGTCAAAATTGCCTTTGATCTCTCTGACAGAGGTACTTGCGAGTACCCTCTGAGCAAGTCCAACTTAGAAATGGAAGTTGCTTATCCCACTTTTTCGACACAGTTCTCCAACCGTGGAATTGGATATGTACCAGTCTTTGTAACGGCATTGACTTTGCGATAGTCCACACGTAACCGTTGGATACCGTCTGGCTTTGGCTATGGGTGAGCTCCAGTCACTGTAACTCATTTCGATTATGTCATCTTGGAGCATGCATTCTACCTCCTTCTGAACCTGTGCCAACTTTAGAGGGCTATTCCTAAAAGGATGTTGCTTAATCGAAACAGCATCATTTATTTCTACATCATGCACAATTAGGTTAGTACTTCCCAGTTTATTTCCACATATCTCCCCATGTGTTAGTAATGACTCTTTCAAGTCATTTCAATTTTCCTGTGGAAGGTAACTCAATAATTTATCCCAGTTTTTGACAACTTCCTCATTGTCCAATTTAATTTGAGGAATGTCCAATTCAGGATCCTGTAACCTTGGTTCTTCCTTCTGTGCTGTAGTCATTAACACCTTCTCTTCTTGGTTTCTTTCCCTATCAAAATACCTTTTGAGCGTATTCACATGACACACTCTGTGAGATCTCTTCCTGTCTGGAGTCCTTATCAAGTAGTTCACCTCATTCAATTTCCTCTCAGTTTGATATGGTCCACTATACCTTGCTTTGAAATGCTCACCTGTTACTGGAGGTAACACAGTTAAAATTCACACAACACCAGGTTGCAGTCCAACAGGTTTAATTGGAAGAACTAGCTTTCGGAGCGGTGTTCCTTCATCAAGTGGTGAAGGAGCAGCGCTCCGAAAACTAGGGCTTCCAATTAAACCTGTTGGACTGTAACCTAGTGTTGTGTGATTTTTAACGTTGTACACCTCAGTCCAACACCGGCGTCTCCAAATCGTGGAGGTTACACCAATACCTTATCCCTAATCGCAAAGTTGCGAATTTGTGATTTCTTATCTGCTTCCTGTTTCATTATATACAGTGATACTTTTAAATGCTGTCTCAACAACTCTCCAGCTCTATTTAATCGTTCTGTAAAGTTAACACATAGTCCAAATGGATGGTCTCTGAATTCTGACTTATTAATTTCTCCTTAATTTTAAAGGTCTTTTTACTTCATGCCCAAATATTAATTCAAATGGACTGAATTTGGTTGATTCATTCAGTGCATCTCTGATTGCAAAATGTACAAACTGAACTACCTTATCCCAATTCTCTGGATAATCCTGACCATAAGCCCTCAACATGGTCTTTAGTGTTTGATGTCATCTCTCCAGTGCTCCCTGCAATTTGGGATGGTACACAGTAGATTTGAATTGCTTTATTCCCAAGTTATCCGTTCCCTCCTTGAATAGTCTGGGTGTGAAGTTTGATGCTTGATCTGTCTAGATCTCTGTTGGTAGTCCATATCGAGTAAAAATTTAAGTCATTCTTCTGCAACCATTTTAGCTGTGATGTTGCATAATGGGATTGTCTCTGGAAACCTAGTCGACACATCCATTATTGTTAATAAATACTTATACCTACTTTTTGATTGAGGATAGTGGACCTACACAATCAATCAAGACTATTGTGAAAGATTTCTCAAATGCTGCAATAGGTATTAAAGATGCAGGTTTTATTACTGCCTGTAGTTTTCTGATTAGCTGACATGTACGATATGGCTGGCAAAATTCAACCACGTCTTTATGTCATCCCGGCCCGTAAAAATGTCTTTGTATTTTAGCCTGTGTTTTCCTCACCCCGAAATGATCTCCAAGTGGTAGCTCATGCACCACTCGCAGCACCTCCTTTCTATACCCTAATGGCAAAGAAATTTGATGAATTTCTGCCCATTTCTCATCAGCTTGAATGTGTGGTGGTTTCCATTTTCCCATTAAGACATCATTTATTAAGTAATAACACGCAGGAAGGCATTCATTCTCCTCTGTATATGCCTTTTGATATAACTTTTAAGTTCTCACCTTTCTGCTGTAACTCGATCAGCTTAGCAGAGCAAAAGACACTTGCATGTTTGCCTATTTGCTCCTTCTCTATTCCACTTAACTTTATTCGAAACGTTTTTGATCAGATATGTCAGCTTCTTTATCTGTGCCTTTTGAACTCTCCTGCTTCATCTTGTACCTCTGTGATCTTGTGACCACACAATCAGGGAGAATTCCAGGAAGAAACATTGTTCATTTCTTCAGTTGCCTGTCTCCCCACTGGCTTTTCAACCAGAGTTGGCAGCACACCTACCGGTGAATCAGCTATATCATTTGCAAGGATAAATTGTATTCCTGCAGCTGAGAGTTTGTCCAGTACTCCTACCACAAATTCTCAACTCTCCTCTGGACACTCAAGCCTCACTTTACATAATTGAGCACTTTTTGTCTCACGATGAATTCCTGTTACCAGTACCTTCTCTGGCAATAATCTCTCAGGAGTACATATCTCCTCATCCTTCAGCATTACAGACTGAGAGGATCCTGTGTCCCTTAATATTGTAACCTCTTTACCTGCTACTCCTGGCCTATGTGAATAAACTTTACCCTTGCATGTATATTTTTAAGCAGATCTGGCTGTTCCTCCTTAATCAACCTCTGATCATCTTGAATACTCTGAGGCAGTTGTCTAACTTCCCTTGTGCGCTTTGTTTCTAGTCTAACTGACTGGTTTACCTATACATGGCTTTCTCCTCACCCACCAAAGCTGATTTCGTGTGGCCCACTTTATTACAATGAAAGTACCAGAACTTTTTAACTTCTTTGTCCCCCTCAGGTAAAAAGGCCTTTCAATACCCTTTAATCTCTGTACCAAACCAGACTAACGAGGAGCAGTTTATTATTCCTCTGAAACAAACCAAGCACACAGTATCCTTGAGAAAAGGAACAGCTTTTGTCCCTCAAGCCTGCTGCACTATTAAATAGGATTATGGCTGATCCAACATTTGCTCACGAGAATTTTTATGCCCATTCCCCCACAACCCTTGATTCCCCCGCTGATCAAAAATCTGTCTATTTCAGGCTTAACTATACAGAAGGACTCTTCTGCCACAGTTGTCTGTCACAAGGATTTCCAAAGACACTCAACCCTCTGAAAAAATAAATACCTCCTCATCTCAAGTCTTACATTGGTACCTTTTATTATGAGACTATGCTGTCTGGTCCTAAACTCTCCCACGAGAGGAAACATGTCAGCATTCACCCTGTCAAGCCCTTTAAGAATTCCTGTGTGTTTCGATGAGATCACCTCAAATTCTTCTAAACTCCTGTAAATACAGTTCCAACCTATTTTATATTTGCTTAGAAGACAATTGGGGATCATCTTAGTGAATCTTCTCTGTACTACCTCCAATGAAATGACATATTTCCTTAAAAAAGACTAAAACTGCACCCAGTACTCCATGTGTGGTCTCACCACCTTGTACAGTTGCAGTAAAACTTCCTTACTCTTCTAATTCATACTCCTTGAAATAAGGGCCATAATTCCATTAGCTTTCCTGATTACCTGCTGCACCAGTGTGCTAACTATCTCTGTAAGTGTGCAAAGTACACCCAAGTCCCTTTGTTTTGCAGCTTTCTTCAGTTTTCTCTATCCAAATAATAATGATCTTTTATTCTCCCTTCCAAAATGAACAACTTCACATTTTCCCACATTATACTCCGTATGTCAACGTTTTTTCCCAATTACTTAACTAATCAATATTTGTCTCTAAACTGTATCTCTCTTGCAACTTGCCCTTCCACCTATTTTTTTATGCCAATTTTCTGCAAATTTGGATATAGTACATTTGCCTCCTCCCTCCAAGTCGTTAAAATATATATTAAACAGCTGTGGTCCCAGCTCTTACACTAGTGGATACCCACTGGTTACAGATTGCCAACTTGAAAGAGAACCCCTTATCCTTAACCTGTTTCCTGCCAATCTGCTACTACCAATACCATGGTCTTTTATCGTCTGACTACATTTTTCGTAAGGTAACTTGTTGAATGCCTTCTGGAAGTCCAGTTACAGAACCATCTGCTAGTTCCTGCCTATTCACATTCATTAAAATTTCCTTTAAAAACTCGAATAAATTAGTCAGACATAATTTTCCCATCCTGAAAATATGCTGTGACTCCTGTGGTCTGTTACAATTTTCATATTTTATTACACTTCCGAGGTCTTTCCTCATCTTCGTATCCTGAAATTATGCCTCGTAGTCCAAGACATCAGTGTAGATCAAGAAGAGTAGTAGTCTTAGTACTAAACCTTGGGGAATACTCAATATAACTCATTCTAATGACACAGACATACATCACAATTATTTTCTGTCCGTTATCAATTTTGTACCCATTTAGTACTCATTTGTATTCACTTTTACAATTACTTTAATGTTTTGCTGGGTCAAGTATAGGAGCAAAGAAGTCTTGCTTCAATTGTCTAGAACTCGGGTGAGACTGCACATGAAGAATTGTGTTTTAAGTCCCATTGCCCAAGGAAGGATATACTTGCCACAGAGGAACTGTAGTAGGGAGGTTCACAATACTAATTCCTGAGGTGGTGTGTGCACATTTCTTGATGCTGTAAAAGCAGTGCTGTGTACAATATGGTTTATTTATTAATTCCCTATTCATTGTAACATAGGAGCATAGGTCATTCAGCCCCTCAAGCCTGTTTCACCATTTTTTAATCATGGCTGATCATCTACATTAATGCCTTATTCTGTATCCCTTGATATAATTAAGAACTAGAAATCTATCAAACGTAGAGAACTCCAATGCTTCCCCTTTTATTGTATGGGCTTAGATTCTGAAATGTTGACTTTTACTCAATAACTCCAACCCCCAGTTCCAGCCTATTCAGCCACGAGAAACAGCCTCTCAGCATCCTCCACCTTAATATGCATAGGCCTAGTTTAGATATTTTCTAATCAACATGTTCAGAGATGTTATGACAACTCTGGAACAGATAGGTCTTGAGCCCAGGTCTCCTGGCACAGGAGCAGGGACGCTACCATTGTTCCACAAGAGCCTCTCATGCTCATTCTAATCAATCTATTTTTAATGGAAAACACAAGCACCCCAGAAATCAACCTAGTGAGCCTTCATTGTACTCCATCCAAGACAAGAATTATTTTGTTAGGCAAGAAAGCCAAAGCTATGTGCAGACTTCGAGGGTTGATCTCATTATAATTGACACAAGACTTTCTTACAGTTATATCTCCAACTCCCTGGCAATTTAAACAAATATGCAATTTAATTTCCTATTTAGCATCTGCATGCTAACTTTGATTCATTTCAAAATCATCCAAATAGCTCTAAATACCAACCTTTACTAGTGTCTCCTCTTGTAAAAATTATTCGGCTTTTCTATTCTTCGTATTAGATGGAGAAAGCAATTCTGGATCTGGTGTTGTGCAACGAACCGGATTTGATCAGGGATCTCGAAGTAAAGGAGCCATTAGGAGGTAGTGACCACAATATAATAAGCTTTAATCTGCAGTTTGAAAGGGAGAGGGTAGAATTGCACATGACAATATTTCAGTTGAATAAGGGAAACTATGGAGTTATGAGGGAGGAGCTGGCCAAAGTTCAATGATGGCAGGGATGGCAGTGGAACAACAATGGCAGGTATTTCTGGGCACAAGATGCAGGATCAGTTCATTCCAGAAAGGAAGAAAGATCCTAAGGGGAGGCAGGGGTGGCCGTGGCTGACGAGGGAAGTTAAGGACCGTATAAAGACAAAAGGGAAAAAGTATAACATAGCAAAGATGAGTGGTAAATCGGAGGACTGGGAAGCTTTTAAAGAACAACAGAGGATAACTAAAAAGGTAATACGCAAAGAAAAAAAAGGTACGAAGGTAAACTGGCCAAAAAATATAAAAGAGGATAGTAAAGGCTTTTTTAGGCATGTGAAAAGAAAAAAAAATAGTTAAGACTAAAATTGGGCCCTTGAAGACAGAAATGGGTGAATTTATTACAGAGAACAAAGAAATGGCAGAAGAGTTGAATTGGTACTTTAGATCTGTCTTCACTGGGGAAGACACGAGCAATCTCCCAGATATAATAGTGACTGAAGGACCTGAACTGAAGGGAATTTATATTAGGCAGGAAATAGTGTTGGAGAGACTGTTAGATCTGAAGGCTGATAAGTCCCCGAGACCTGATGGTCTGCATCCCAGTGTACTGAAGGAGGTGGCTCTAGAAATCGTGGATGCATTGGTGATCATTTTCCAATGTTCTATAGATTCAGGATCAGTTCCAGTGAATTGGAGGGAGAGAGAAAACAGAGAATTATAGACCAGTTAGTCTGACCTCAGTGGTGGGAAAAATATATAAAGGACGAAATTACGACACATCTGGATAGCAGTAACAGGATAGGTCAGAGTCAGCATGGATTTATGAAGGGGAAATCATGCTTGACTAATCTTCTGGAATTTTTTGAGAATGTAACTCTGAAGATAGACAAGGGAGATCCAGTGAATGTAGTGTACCTGGACTTTCAGAAAACTTTTGGTAAAGTCCCACATAGGAGGTTAGTGCTCCCACATAGTGAGCAAAATTAGGGCACATGGTATTAGGGGCAAAATACTGACATGGATTGAAAATTGGTTGGCTGACAGGAAACATATCATGATAAACGGCTCCCTTTCGGAATGGCAGGCGGTGACGAGTGGTGTGCTGCAGGGATCAGTGCTGGGACCGCAGCTTTTTACAATGTACATTAATGATATAGATGAAGGTATTAAAAGTAATATTTGCAAATTTGCTGATGACACAAAGCTGGGTGGCAGGGTGAAATGTGAGGAGGATGTTAGGAGAATACAGGGTGACCTGGACAGGCTAGGTGAGTGGACGGATGCATGGCAGATGCAATTTAATGTGGATAAATGTGTGGTTATCCACTTTGGTGGCAAGAACAGGAAGGCAGATTACTGCCTAAATGGAGTCAAGTTAGGTAAAGGGGCAGTACAACGAGATCTAGGTGTTCTTGTACATCAGTCAATGAAAGCAAGCATGCAGGTACAGCAGGCAGTGAAGAAAGCTAATAGCATGCTGGCCTTCGTAACAAGAGGAATTGAGTATAGAAGCAAAGAGGTCTTTCTGCAGCTGTACAGGGTCCTGGTGAGATCGCATCTAGAATATTGTGCGCAGTTTTGGTCTCCAAATTTGAGGAAAGACATTCTGGCTATTGAGGGAGTGCAACGTAGGTTCACTAGGTCAATTCCCGGAATGGCAGTACTATCTTACGCTGAAAGGTTGGAGTGACTGGGCTTGTCTCCGCTTGAGTTTAGAAGGCTAAGAGGGGATCTGATTGAGACGTATAAGATTATTAAAGGATTGAACACTCCAGAGGCTTGAACCATATTTCCGCTGATGGGTGAGTCCTGAACCAGAGGACACAGTTTAAAAATAAGAGGTAGGCCACTTAGAACAGAGTTGAGGAGAAACTTCTTCACCCAGAGAGTGGTGGGTGTGTGGAATGCTCTGCCCCAGAAGGCTGTGGAGGCCAAGTCTCTGAATACTTTCAAGAAATAGTTGGATAGAGCTCTTAAGGATAGTGGAATCAAGGGTTATGGGGATAAGGCAGGAACAGGATACTGATTGTGAATGATCAGCCATGATCATAATGAATGGTGGTGCTGGCTCGAAGGGCAGAATGGCCTACTCCTGCACGTATTGTCTATTGATAATTTCACGTTTCTTGATATCGTACTTCACCTATCACTGTCTCATAATTCTATTCACAATAAGAAAGAAGTGTTCTCTTTTTTTCTTAAATTAAGGGAAGTTTGCAGAAAACTGTGTTTTGGAGTTAAAACCCAAAAGATCTTTTAACAGATCACCAATTAATAAACAGCCATCTAGTCTATTTGACTTTTAGAGAGAGGTTTGGTTGTCAGGTGGCACAGTGGTAGAAGCAGCGAAAGGGTAAAGGCCATTAGACCAGGAATTTTGTACATAGTCCAGCCTTGCAGCCTTTGGCTTCATGTTTTAACATCAATGTCTGTACTATTGTAATAATGCGGATTGAAATGTTTAATGATTTACATGGTAACATGATGAATAACCTCAGAAGACAGCTAAGCTATGAATTTAAAGTATCATTTAGTTGTAATTGTGTTTCATAGCTTTTGTTTTTCTAGGCTGACAAAAAATCATTGTCATGCCCTTGATTGATGCTTTTGAAAGGTGCTGCATTTAAAACGAGGATTTTTAAAATCAAAAATCTGTAGGGCCTGTTGCATTCCTGTTCAATGTATTGGAGGGTCTAGCTTGCTGAACTGCCTATTTTACTTGGGGAGTATTAAATCAAGTGTTATTTTCTCCTGGAATATCACAATAATTGGCTATCATTATACTCATTCTTTTGACAGCAGAGTTGTATAGTAGTCAGCTGACTGCTAGTGCCTCAGGCTTGTAATTATCTCCTGCAGCTTTTAAAATAATTGAAGATCGAGATTGCAGTGCAATTGATTGCTGTCACCTGCTTCCTGAATTCAGAGTAAATGAGGGTGAAATGATTTGGCAACAGTCCTTTTTAAACAGCAGTGTTCCACTCCTGGGATACAGAAAATATGAAAGACATCTCTTGAACACTTAAGTGAATCAGTTTTAATTAATTTTGATGTTTAAGCAAATATGTGCTCTAGAATAGATATTGAATAGAATATAAATGAAATATTGTGTTCAGACAGGTTGCAAGTTGACATTGTTTTTGTATGTGAAAAATGTAATTTGGCTACATTAGACCAGTAGCTATTATAGATACTATCAGGTTACAAAAAGGAAAATGCAATATTGCTTGAACTGTCTTTTTTCCTTGATAAATTTTCTGTAACCATTTTGAAGTCTTCTTTCTGAAAGACATTGACTCTGTATTTCGCTATGATTCCATGGTGCCAATTCAGTCATGGGCATTGATTACTGGTAAAGAATTATGCAAACATAAGACTTAAGAACCGACGCCCTTTAACACTGCCTGATCACATTATGGCTTTTCTAAGTATCTTGTTTTCTAGCATTTTCCCTATGACAAATGTTAGGCTGTATAGTGTCCTGTTTCTCTTCTTTATTGAGTAAAGATAGTGGATTAACTATTTTCCAATTTGCTGGGATCCTTCCATAGACTAAGGAGTTCTGGAAGATTTATAACCATGACGAAAATCACTTCTTTTAAGACTCTAGATGTGGGCACCTGGCATTGGGAAAACATCAACCTTTAGGCCTAATAGTTTTCTCAACACCTTTTTCTTGGTAATGGTTATTTATTGTGGATGTGACTGGTTCAGCCACAATTTATTGTCTATTCCTAATTGCACTCAAGAAGGTGGTAGTGAGCTACCTTCTTGAACTACTGCAGTCCATTATTCTTACCTCCCATTTAACTTAAGTTTTTCAAGTATTTTGGATAGGTTTTCACTGTTTTCTGTGGCGAAGACAGACATAAAATATCTATTGAATGCGATTCATTATCAAATCCCCAGCTCACTCCCTAGATGAGAGCATTTGTTGCTCTTTTCCTTTTAAATACTTGTAGACAGTCTTACAATCTGTTTTCTGTCTTATACTTCCTGTTTTTGGTCACCTTTTTCTAGTTCTTAAAATCTGACCAGTACTCTGATCTACTACTAACCTTTGCAGGTTTAATCTAACGTTATACTTCATTTTTAGCCATTGATGATGCAGCCTTCTCAGAGTATTTCATTCTCACTGTATCTGCTTGCCAAGTTTAATGATTGTTTTTTAAAAGTCTTTGGATGATTGAATATTTCATCACTAGCAACTTCCTTCACCTCCAAAAGTCTCATTTTCCATCATTTGAGCCTTTAAAAACCATCCAAGATTATGCAATTTATTTCTAACTTTGGGTGCCATGACTGGGCATCAATCTATTATGTATGTCCAGTTGCACATAACATAACGATATGTTCTCAGCCTCTTTTAGATGCCTGCATTTGAAGTTTGTACTTTGAATTATTGTTCCTAGCTTCAAGGCAATATTTTCTATTAGGATTTTCTGATGCAATTAAAAGCCTCTTTGTCTTATGGCAGGGTTTTCTTTCCATCCCAAATGATTTCAAGACCAAGTGACAAGTTTTATATTTCGTTTCAACTATTATTTTAATTGTTAACTACAGTTGAATTGAAACTAGGATGGAAAGATTTAAAAAAAACAAAAATCAGAAGCAAACATTTATAAAGAGAGGGAGATCCATGCACAAATAGGGAAAGACAACGAAAGTAAATTAGAAAATGAGTCAGTAGGTATTATAGTCCTGTACTATTTTAACTGCTTCATGGAAAGGAGCTGGATATAAATTATATTAATTTATCTTCAATTTACGGCTTGTTTTAAAGAGGTTAAATGCAGAAAACAATGCATACTCATTGAGAAATGCATGTGAAAGAATAGGGCTGAATTTGCTTCTCATGTAGAAATGAAGATGAAAAGTTGTATGGCTGGACGGTGTAACTGCTTATTGGCACCGTTCCACCCCGAGCCATTTTCCCAGAAGCAGATTGGGTGTCAGAATGGCTACCTGCCACCAAACAATGTATAATCAATTGAAATAAGTTAATGTTGTCAGAGCTGCAGACTTTCAAAGGCTAGGAGATGAGGCCAGCAGTGTGGAGACAGCTTCCCAGTTGCAGACTGAGGGGTCAGCGCTGCAGACAGATCTTTGATCCACAAAGAAGTAGAACATTGGTGGCACAATGGCTCAGTGGTTAGCACTGGTGCCTCACAGGGGCCCGGGTTCAATTCCAACCTCGGGCAACTGTCTGTGTGGAGTTTGTACCTTCTTCCATGTCTGCGTGGGTTTCCTCCGGGTGCTCCAGTTTCCTCCCACAGTGCAGGTGAGGTGAATTGGCCATGATAAATTGCCCATAATGTTTAGGGATGTGTAGGTTAGGTACATTAGTCAGGGGTAAATGTATGGTAGGGGATTGGGTCTGGGTGGCTTACTGTTCGGAGGGTTGGTGTGGACTTGTTGGTCCCAATGGCCTGTGTTCACTCTGTAGGGATTCTGTGAATTCTATGAATTATCAGGGCAGGGAAGTGGATTAAAGACTACAATCATTTATTTACATAATGGCTGTTATTTTATTGAATGATGGAGCAGAATTAAGGGACCAAGTAGACTACCCCTTTTCCTATTTTTTATATTGAGGCTCTCTCTACCTGCCTGGTTGTCCCCGTGGCTACCGGACAATGCTGATGCTGCAACACTAGGGACAAGGCCTCAATAGCAACGTGGCCTCATAGTGGTGAGGTTGCTTGGGCGAAAATGGGGTCTGGCATGCTTTAAACTCTACAGTTTGAAACATTTCTTTTAATATTAAGAAAGGCTAATTACACAGCTGTTTATCTAACTAAAATGTGTAAGGAAACATATTTTCATACCCAAAGACTTCTAAAACCCAGACTGCACCTTTTCAGCTCATGTGCTTCTAAATGCCGAGTCTTCCCAAAACCAGCCAATGCTTCAAATCTGTCTCCAGCTGGTAAAATGTCTTGTGTAGTGGATGTTGTCTATGTGGATTTTAAGAAAGCACTTGACAATGTACCACATAAAAAGTAAATTAATAAAACTTAAGCCTTATAGAATAGAAGGGCGAGGTGAACGATTAATTAAAAAAAGCATGACTTAAAAGTGGAAAGCAGCAAGTTGTGATAAATAGTGCTTTTAATGTTCCTGAAGGCTCTGTGCTAGGGTCATTTTTTCTTTGCTATGACCTGGATCTTGGAATATAGAGAATTTCAGAATTTCCTCAGGATTTCAAAGTTGGAAGTGTGACGAACTGTAAAGATGATCTGATTCGAAAACACAGAAGTGAGGTGAAACATTTTGTCAGAAGGGATTTAGAAATACAACATAAACCTGTTGGCTTAACTCTGAAAAGTGTGCAGGAACAGCAGGACCTTGGGTGTACATACTTCAAGCTTTGAGGTGCCAGAGTATAGCAAGAGATTGATTCGCAAAGAATATGGGATCTTGGACTTCACAGCATTGAGTACAAAAGCAGAGTAAACTATGCTGAGTCTTTATAAAGCTTTGGTTAGGCCTCAATTAGAGCATTGTCTCCAGTTCTGGTTACCACCTTTAGGAAAGGTGTGAAGATTCTTGAGATGCTGCAAAGATTGAGCAGAACAGTTGAAGGAAATCAGGATATTAGTCCTGAGGTTTTGATGGAAAAGCTGATTATTCTCCTTGGAGCCAAGGAGATTAAGGGAAGATTTGATAGAAACACAGGATTATGACAAACTTCGATAAGATAACAAGAAAGCCTTTCCAGTAGTTGATCTTAGAAATAATATTAAGACTAGGCAAGAAATGCAGAAGGAATATGAAGAAGATTTATTTTTAACACAGTGAGTGAGAATAATAAGGATGCAGAATGATGCAAAAAGAAGTTGGATGGGCACTTGAAAGGAATAAACTTTAAAGGCTGTGGGGACCAAAATGAAGTGGGATTGACTGGATGGGATGAATGACTTTTTCCTGTGCCATAGTGTCTCTCTGACCTTTTCTTGGATTTTAAAAATACAAAAATTAAAATGAATCGCATGTATAAGTTCAAGAGGAGGACTTCTTTATTGGGAATAAGTAGGGCTTCAGTCAGGCCATTTCCCAAGGCTGTCACCAGCCTTCCTAGCCTCCCTCATCCTTGTGTCCCCACAACTTCATTTACAATCTTAATGTTCTGAAATTTTGGGTACAACTCCCTAGGGAAAATTTCTAACCTTCAAACTGTCTAATCTTGAACTTTTGCAATGGGCTAAATAATGCAGGTTGAAACTCTAAGAACTAAGCTAGTTCTTTGTTAAATAAAATCATTAAAATATATGCAGTGATTGTTTTTCTTTTTGATGTGAGTCTATGTTAATCTGTGTTGACTCCTGCTCCCAAATGTCTTTCTCTTGCATACCATTCTTTGGACTTTTCAAATTGATTTTTCTCTCAAATCTGACCAGTGCCTTGTGAAATTATAAAATTGACTCTTTCCGTCTCCAAGGTTTTCAGAATGACTTTTCAATTCAAGATGTTCCAGAACTCTTGTTGACATTTATCTATTTCAAATAGATCATTGAACAATTAAAAAGCACTATCCTCTTGAGCAAAATTGTACTTATAGCAGTAGTAAGGATTACTTTACTTTCTGGACTATAACTGACAAAATTTGTAACATTGTCCCAAAATAAATTTGGTATACTTTGTGCTGTTTTTGTGCAATAACTGGGCAAAGGAACAGCTATGCAACCAATACTTGACTATATGTGTTTCAATTGGCAATTCATGGCAAAGGAAACCTTCTGAGTACTACCATTCAACTGGCCAATCATTATTCTTAAATTGGTGAAGTATTCTGAGAAGGCACTGAAACAAACAGCATGTGTATAATAATGCCATAATTGATTGAGCAGCCTATGTTCTGAAGTGTTTAGCCATCAAACAAAAACCTGCTTGTTGATGTTTGGTTCCAAATTCACCAGAGCTTTCAACTACTCTCTCACTTGATTTAAGTGTAAATCCATTACGACACATAGGCAGTATTTGGCTAGAAAGTGACTTCAAGGAACCCCAGCACCTAAAGAGGAAAATGTGCATCTGAAATCGATTGCTGCAGCAGGCGTTTCCCAGCAGTATCCTTAGCCTTGTCATTTTCAGCTGTTTGATCAATGATTTTCTCATTGGGGCTGGTTGCTAAAGATTGTGCTCTGTTTCAATCCTTTTGCAATGCTGAATGTTACCCCTGCCAGACCGCAACCTGTATGTTGGGTGGTAGATAATTTTGCATCACAGGTGATTGCCAGGTCATTGCCATTCTCATGAGAAACAATCAAATCACATTCTGCTTGCTTCAAGGCAGCATTATTATTGTGTCCTCAACATCAATAAATATTCTGAAGGTTTAACTCAACCAGTCACATTGTCTAAGTTGAAAAGGGAGGACATCTTCAGTGAGTGATTTATTTCCTGACCTCCAATAGTATTATAAAGAAAGATTGTGAGCAGTAGGATGGATTGTGATGATAATCAAAATTCAAGAAACAAGATATCATGGACATACGGCTGCATTGTACCCAATAGGATAAATTGTAGTAATTCATTAAATTTGGCTCGATTAAACTAGATAGTTTCACAAGATCTAATACTAAAGCCAAGTTGCAAGATTGTGCACACATCCTGACTTACTTATACATTGTCTATCCTTAACTATGACTGTTCTGAAACCCCTACTTGACGTGATCATGAGAGTCAAATGTATAATGTCATAATAGATTAAAACTGTTGCAGCTCTTCTACAGTACACTGTCAGGCAAGATAGATCTCAGAGTTACACAGAATAGAAAAAGGCCCTTCAGGCCGCCATGGCTATGCCACCCAACAAACATCAAACGACGCTAATCCCATTTGCCTGCGCTTGGTCTAAAACCTACCATGCCCTATCATTTCAAGTACTCAATACCATGCTTCTTAAATATTGCAAGTATCTGGCTCCACCACCTCTCAGGCAGCATGTTCCATATTTCTACCAACATCTGGGTGAAAAAAATCTTTCTCAGATCTCCTGTAAACTACTTGTTCCTCACCTTAAAACTATGCCCTCCCTCTGATTAGACACACCTGCCATGGAGAAGAGATTCTCATGATCTACTCTTTCTATACCCCTCATAATTTTGTAAATCAGAATCAGATTCCTCCCACAACCCTCCTCTGCTCCAAGGAAGACAACTGAGCCCATCCAGTCTCTCCTCATAACTGAGACTTTTCATCCAAGGCAATATCCTGATGAATCTCCTCTGCACCATTTCAGTGCAGTCATGTCCCTCTAATGGAGTGGCAACCTGAACTAGGCATAGTATTCCATCTGTGACCTAACAAACATTTTACAAAGTTGTAACAAGACTTCCTTGCTCAATGTTCTATTCCCTGGCTAATTAAAGCCAATATCCCACATCCTCACTTCATCATCTTGTTTACCTGTGCTGACACATTCAGGGATCTATGGGCTTATACACCAAGGTCTCTTTGTTCCTCAGTACTCTCAAGGGACTTACCATTCATTGTGTATGTCCTTCCCTTATTAGATCTCCTAAAATACATTACCTTGAACTTAACATGATTAAATTCCATTTGCCATAACTTAACAGCTGGTCATATCTGATTGTTGCCCGAGACCCCTCTCCTCACAATCAACAACACCAGCAATTTTCGTTTCATCTGCAGATTTACTAATTATATACTCACATATATATTCTACATGCATATCCAAGTCACTAATGGCAATAACCAACAGCAAGGGTCAGTATACTGAACCCCCTCCTTCCTTCAGCCAACTCGCGGCAATTGCAACAATGTCATATTCCCACACGCTGATCAATGCTCTAAGTTCATCGACCTTTCCTACATCAGATTTATATTGCATTAATATTAAGCTTAAGGAGTTAAATTATGAGTACTTATTTAAATGGTTGATGGATTACCTAACCAAGTTTTTGAAAGCTGTGGCATTAAGTTAGGTCAGTATAGGAAACATGTTTCCTGTGGGGTTGAAGGAATTAAATAACATTAAAGCTAGTTGAGAAAAGCTTTGCTGGAAAAGCAAAGCAGGTCAGGCAGTGCTCACATTCAGCAGGTAATAGGGCAGGGAAATGGACTGTTGTCCTTTATTTCAAAGAGAATAAAGTAAAAATAGGGAGGTCTTGCTAAAACTATACAGGGCAGTAGTCAAACAACAAATGGAATGCCGAGAAAACTTTGGGCCCTTTATCCCAGGCAGTCCAGAGAAGGTTCACTAGGTTTATCCTGGGTCTGGAAGGACTTTCTTATGAGGGATGGTTGAGTAGGTTGGGCCCATACTCATTGAAGTTTAGAGGAATGAGAGGGGATCTTATTGAAGCATTTAAGATTCTTAGGGTAGATGTTGAAAGATTGTTTCCCTAGTGGGAGAGTCTAGGACCAGAGGGCATAATATCAGAATAAGACATCACCCATTTAGGACTGAAATGAGGAAGAATTTATTGTTGATGTGCTGACGGTAGTTAATCTATGGAATTCTTTACCAGTAAGGACTGCCCATGCTGGGTTATTAAGTATATTCATGACTGAGAATCAGATTTTGAGTCAGTACGGTAATGGTTTTAGGTGAGAGGTAGCAGATTTAAATACTTCTGTCAAAGTCGTGAAATTGTTGAAATTCACTATCACAGAGGATAGTGGATGCTGGGACATTGAATAAATTTAAGAAGGATAGGTAGATTTTAATTTTAACAGTTTAATATGGAGAATGGGCAGGAAAGTGGAGTTGAGGCCAGGATGTGGTCAACCATGATCACATTGAATGGTGGAGAAGGCTCAAGGGAATAAATTGCCTACTCTTGCTCCTAGTTCTTGCATTTCTTGTCAAGGGTTATGAGAAAAAAGACATAAGAGGAGTTGAGGCTTACCAAACAAGTCATGATCTTATTGAATAGAGGAGAAGACATGATTGCCTGAATGGTCTACTTCTTTTCCTACACCTGATTGTCTTGTTGGCCTGTACAACTCAGAAGTACAAGGACAACAGATTTTTTTAAATTCAATCATGGGATGAGGACTAGCATTGATTGTCCATCTCCAGTTGTCCTTGAGTGGGTGATAGTGAACTACCTCTGAATTGCTACAGTCCATGTTCTGTAGATAGACCAAAATGCCATTAGGGAGGGAGTTCAAAGGAGGGACTCTAAAAATAAAGCTTGCTAAAAGTATACAAGGCAGTTGTTGTACCAGCTAGGATACCAGTCAAACCAGTCAGCTAGCTGGAATATTGTGAATATTTTTGGACCCTTTACGTCTAAGGGATTGAATGTAGCTTGGAGGGGAACTTGGAGGGTGTCGCAAGTATCTGTTGCTCTTAAAGATGGGACTGATTATGGGTTTAGAAGATACTGGCAAAGATGCATTGTTGCTTCGGAATACCATCTCCAAGCCACACTTGGAAGTATATCGCTGTGTCTTCACTACCACTAGGTCAATATCCTGGAACCACTTCCTAACAGCCCTTTGGGTGGCAGCAGTTAAAGAAGGCAGCTCACCACCAACAATCTGCTTCAGAGTAATTAGGAATGGACAAATAAATACCCACATCCCATGAATGGACAGAAAAATGAAAAACAAAATTGGCTTGAAACATCTGAGTAGCATAGATGTTGCTGCAGTGGACAGAGATTCAACCAACCTGATGCTACATACTACTTCTGTATCTTCCAAATACATCTGTCAAAGAAATGTGCAACAGAGTGTTGTACTGGTTACTCCATTAGCAGAGTAAGGGTTACAGGGGATGTTTCATCTCTTGTTTAAACTATTGTATTCACATAAAATAAAAGAACATTTTTAAGTTTGATAACTTTAGTTCATGAAGATTGCATGCAACATTTTTGAATTGGATGATAGAGCTGAAATATTTTGAAACAACGCTGGAATTCTGCTCAAGGATTTTCTCAACTGATTGTAGTAATTTCAGAAAGTTGGTTGAAATAATGTTTACCCATCCCTAAGGTTTCTGTCTAAGATTTGGCAGCTGATTGAGATACCCTTAGTGGAAATTCCTGATATGGCTATCAACTAATTATGGTATTGACTTAAAATACAATTGTGAATTACGTGATCAAATGTTCAACTCAGATTTTGCATTGTTCGCTTACCCTTTGAATCCATCTTAATACTTTACGATACAATCACTTTATGTTTACATTTGAATAACATGCAATAGAACGTGAAAGCCAATCAACTATTTTGTGTATTATGTGAAACACTACTTAATCTTTAGTTGCAAATTATTTCCCTCTGCTGTTGCAACAATTTGCAGCTGCTAACTTATGTCTGTGCAATGCTATGTCCTGTCCTATAAATATAATATCTGCTTTTCGGATTTCAATTGGGATGGGTCTCCTCCGTTTGTACAAATTTTAACTAGTAGACTGTACTGATTTTGTTCAATTTAAATAAGTAAACTTAAAAGTAGTTAGCATAGACAGAGGAGTTTCCAAATGGTTTGACAGGCTTAAAAGTAAATAAACCTCCAGGGCCAGATGAAATTCATCCCAGGCTGTTAAATGAGCCAAGGGAAGAAATAACATGGGCATTAGCAATAATTTTCAATTCCTCCTTGGCCACAGGAGAGGTGTCAGAGAACTGGAAGATAACCAATGTGCTACTATTATTCGAGATGGGAGCAAGCAATAAGTCAGGAAACTACAGACTAGTCAATCTAATTTTAATAGTGTGGAAACTATTGGAAGCGATTCTGAGGGACAGAATTAATTTGCATTTGGAGAGGCAGGGATTAATCAAAAATAGCATGGTTTTGTCTAACCAACTTGATTGATGTTGTAACCAAGTGTGTAGATGACTGCAATGCATTCAACATTGTCTACTTGGACTTCAGCAATGCTTTTGATCAGGTCCCATGTAAGAGATTGATAACATGAAGTTCAAGGAAATTTGGCAAATTAGATACAGAATTGGCTGACTGATACGAGGCAGAAGGTGATGGTTGAGGGGTGTTTTTGTGACTGGAAACTCACTCTCCTCTGGAGACGCAGAGATCAATATTAGGGCTGTTGTTGTTTGTAGCAAATATAAAAAATTGACAAATTGAATGTAGGAGGGTTGTTCACTAAGTTTGTGAATGATATGAAGATTGGTGGGGTGATAAATAATTTAGAGGATAGCCTTAGATTACATGAAGATGTAGATAGACTGATCAGTGGTAAATGGAATTCTATCTGCATAAGTGTGAGATGATGCACTTGGGCAGGACAAACCAGGCAAGGCAATCATATATGATTAATGGTTGGACCCTGAGAAACACTCAGGGAGGATGTTGGTATGCATGTCCACCGATCTCTTCAGGTAGTGAACAGGTAGATCAAGTGGTTAAGAAGGCACATGGGATACTTGCCTTTCTTAGATGAGGCATCGGACTTAAGGGGAGAAAGGTTATGCTGAAACTGTATAAAACGTTTGTTAGGCCACAACTATTGTGTACAGTTCTGGAATCCACATTATAACAAAGTATGATTGCACTGGAGAGGGTGCAGAGGAGATTCACTAGGCTGGGCTGGAGAATTTCAGTTATGAAGAGGGATTGAATAGACAGGTTGTCCAAGGAGCAGAGGAAACTGAAGGGGTACATGATTGAGATGTATAAAATTATGAGGGGTGGACACCGGAACAAACTTACCTCCTTGGTGGAGGGATCAATGATCGGGTGTATAGATTTAAGGTAAAGAATAGGAGGTCGAGGGGAGAAATAAGGAAAATATTTTTCACCCAGAGGTTGATGAGAATCTGAAACTCACTTCCTGTAAGGGTAGCAGAAGTAGAAACATTTAAGAAATATTTAGATGTACACTTTTGATGTACACTTGTTTCTCGACACAGTTTTGTCTCACAGCATCATAGTTGGTATAGCATTAATTCTAACCAGTTTGAGATTTTCATGACTGCATACGCAGTAATTTTCTTAATACTAAGGGAAGACGTTTCTATAGTAGAAAACCCTGATGACATTTTCCATTTTCCCTGGGCCAAGTAGTGCTGGAAAATGGAATTGGAAGAATTAGGAGGTTGTTTTAACTGGCACAGCCTCAATGGTCCAAATAGCCTTTTTCAGTGCTGTAGACCTATATGACTCAGATTAATTTGTGTAAGTTTGTTTAATGATAAGATTTATACTCATTAAATACAATTGGAAAACTAACTATTACTGCAACCAATAGTAATGAAACAGTAAATACAGAAAATCCCCACAAATTGATGTTTATCTGCTAATTGAAAGGACTTTGTACATAAATAAAACTTTTGCAGGATAAAAAATAATTCCTTATTTGAGAATATGTAGAATTTTGGATCATAGAATATTGTATTATAGCATTAATAATTCTTTTTTGTATTTTAGATCAGTTGTTGCATGTGTTAGCCATGCACATGCGCCTTTTTAGAATTGATTCTGCTTATAATCCCTGGACACGACTTACACGACTGACACAGGTTATGGATTATGGGTAAGTCCTAAATTTACAATTTTCTTCTATTTTGCCCAGTTACAACAAAATAAATAGATTAATTCCTCAGGGTGTTTCTCTGCACAGTTTTGTTCAATGGCATCATAGTTAGAAGCATATTCTGACGAGAGATTCGTAGAATCCCTACAGTGTGGAAACAGACCCGTCAGCCCAACAAGTCCACACTGACCCTCTGAAGAGTAACCCACCCAGACCTAGTCCCCTACCCTAAATTTTCCCATGATTAATGCACCTAACCTACACATCCCTGGGCACTATGGGACAATGTAGCATGTCTAATCCACCCTAAGCTGCACATCCCTGGACACTATGGGTAGTTTAGCATGGCCAATCCACCCTAACCTGCACATCCCTGAGCACAATGCGTAATTTAGCATGGCCAATCCACCCTAATCGACACATCTCTGAACCCTACAGGTAATTTAGCATGGCCAATCCACTCTACCCTACACATCCCTGAACCCTATGGGTAATTTAGCATGGCCAATCCACTCTGACCTGCACATCCCTGAACACGATAGGGCGATTTAGCATGGCTAATCCACCCTAACCTACACATCCCTGGGCACTATGGGTAATTTAGCATGGCCAATCCACCCTAACCTACACATCCCTGAACATGATGGGCGATTTTGCATGGCCAATCCACCTTAACCTGTACATCTTTGGACTGTGGAATGAAACCGGAGCACCCGGAGGAAACCCACATAGACATGGGGAGAATGTGCAAACTCCACACAGACAGACGCCAGAGGCGGGAATCGAATCCGGGTCCCTGGCGCCGTGAGGCAACGGTGCTAACCACTGAGCCACCGCGCCACTCCTATTGTCTGCCGGACTGCCCCAGGAGAAAGTAACCATTCCCTGCACCCCCGACCCGTGACACTCACCTTCTCCCGCTCCTCGAACATCCAGAAGAAGGGGGTTACAACACCAATATCCAGCGCGTGGGTGGTGACAGCCATGATGTGGTTTAAAATCAGAGTGAGCTCACCGAAAAGGACTCTGATCCACTGTTTTAGATTTTCTTGTTTGCACACATAGTAATTTTCTCAACACCAAGGGAAGGCATTTCTACAGTGGCAAACCCTCATGATATCTTCCATGTTCTCTTCCTAAATCTAATAAATGACCAGTCAATCTCCCATGCCATTAACCGTGGTAACTCAGAATATAGTTAGACATTTATCCGTCTCTGATGTATACGTATGGCTACTTCTTCCCACCTCTTATTTCTAGAACTCTCTCCCCCTCACCTCTCCAATCTCTTGCCTTCATTAACACTTCCCTAATTCCACGCTCTCGCCTCTCTTATCTCTACCCCACTCTATTCTATCTATATCTATTATCTCCCTGATCAAAAGGGTCTCCCTTCTCTCCCCCAAACTAAATTACAGTAAATGTATTGTTTGAAATTGGTAAAGAACTATGAACAAGATAAAGCCAAACCAAGTGAAGGATTAAATACTTCCTTTATCTGGAAGAAGGTGAGCAGTGCAGATGCTGAAGATTACAGTTGAGAGTGTGATGCTGGGAAAACACAGCCGGTCAGGGCGGCATCTGAGGAGCAGGAGAATCAACGTTTCGGATATAAGCCCTTCATCAGAATTCCTGACGGAGGATGCTGCCTGACCGGCTGTGCTTTTCTAGCACCACGCTCTTCAACTACTTCCTTTATCTAACAAGCAAATTGGTAGGCCTTTGAGAGGATGTCACATTGGAGGCTACTAAATAGGAGGTGAGTTCATGGCGTTAGAGGCAAAATACTGGCATGGAAAGAGGATTAACTGACTGGCAGATGGGGTCAAAAGGGTCTTTCTCAGGATGGCAGCCAATGACTAGTGGAGATCGCAGGGGTCAGCGTTGGGACCATACCTATACACTAACGAACTGGATGAGAAACTGTAGGTATGGTTACTAAGTTTGCAGGTGGCATAAAGATAGGTGGAAGGGCAGTTAGTGTTGAGGAAACTCATCTCCCTTCTTCTCTCTGTCTTTTGTCTCACTCTCGCTCCCCGCCCCCCGCATCTCCCTTCTGTCTGTCTCTGTCTCTCATCGGTCTTCTCTCCCTTGTCCCCATTCTCTCTCTCTTTTGCACTGTCTTTTGTCTCCTTTTCTCGTTTCCTTGAAATTCCCTTTTGCCATTAGCTGTTACTCCCAGACAGCACTATAAAAGATATCTGGAAGGAGATGCAGCCAAGAAAAAAGAATGCTAGAGCAGAAGGGAAAAATGGAGAGGCTAGACGATAGAAGTGCAAAGCTGGAAAAAAGAGGTGTTTCAAATTGAGGTAGATATCAAAGCACTGAAACCTGATACAGATTTAGAAAGCAGAATTTTTAGAATACCAAATACTTGACCTGACACACCAAATCAAACACGTGACTTCACTTGAAGAGAAGTTAAGCCTTGCAGAATATTGAGAAGCAGATTGTGCAGAAGGTGAAAGAACACAAACATGCTGATTGTGCAAAACACACACAATGCCTCTCCAGATGTAGTAGAGCAAGATTGTTTGTCTGTTTATGAAAGTAAAGTCGAACAGAATTTGATGTGTTTTTATGGCAGATCTTTGTTGCTTTTTACTTTTCTTTTACAAGTAAATAGACTTTTGACACCATAAGCACGTTTTGTGGAACAAAAAGAATTCTATAAAACGGTATGGATTTGTGTGAAATTAAGGTTATTGAATAACTGACACAAAATGTAACTCAACAATGTTTATGAAAAACTACAAATATCAGAGTTTGAATTGTTTTTTATGGGGGAAAAATATTCATAATATAGTTTAAATTGGTCATGGAAAAGTCATGAAATTTTGAATTTTATTAAAGGTGCATGATTTTCTCCCTATAACTCCAGATTCATGCCTCTCTGTTCCCTATTCTTCTTGTGATCCCATGCCATGCCTATGGTAGCCACCTGCCTGTCCCCATATCTCTTGCAACCGTTTCACCACATGGACCCTTTGCATCCTACCCCCCTGCAATTCCTAACCTCTTTCTTTTCAATCTCATTTTCCCCCTCTGTTCTGCCACCTTTTCCCCTACATCTTCCTCTCCTAATGAAACTTAGCTGGTTTATATCAAATATGTTGATGACAGGTTGTTGCCAGGGCACGATCAGTGGTTTGATATGCTGAGCATTTTTCGACCTCAATTTTTCTGAACCTGGTCAAAAAAAAATTTCATAACCATTTTGCCACTTCCAAAGTGGTAAGATCTTAGATGCTTAAGCTGGTTTGTGGTGCCAACTGCTCAATCAATTAAGCCACTTGCTAATTTTACTAATTTGGGAGTTCATCGGTAACTGAAATCTGATACAATCTTAACATTCGTGTGTAGATTTTGATAACTAATGAAGGGTTTTTAAATTCCATTGATAACTCAGCAGGAGAGCAAGTATCGTTCAACATTTGCAACATGTTATTTTGAAGTGTGGTAAAGGGCTTTATTTAGTAATTGTATCTAAATCAGAAATTATTGTGAAGTTATCACGTTTGTGGGCTACTTTGTTTTCTTGAGTTTGCCTTTCACGTGGGAAATGATTTCTTTCAATCTCAGGTGAACTGCATAATGGAATTAATTTCAAACAGATGAAATCTGGATGAATTCTGAAAAATACAATAACTAGGCAATGAGTGTTGAGATTCACAATGGAAACACAAAATGTATCAGTTTGCATAAAACAACTTTTCAACCAACTGTCTTTTGTGTAACTCTTTAATTTCTGCTTTCAGAATATGTGATGATGAGAAACCAGAGGTACCATTATTGTACCGGGATGTTTCATCTCTCTTGCTCATCCTTGTTTTAACTATGCCACAAGAATTACACAAGGGTAGGTTTACTTTTTATATCTTTTGAGGTTTTGCATAGAGCCTTTCAGTGGACATTTTTGTAAGGCCAGATAGACTGTCATCAAATCTTCAGTGTAACAATCAACTAGAGCATGCTTTCATGTAGCAAATTAATGACACTTTATCTACATGCACAACTCTGCACTGAAAAGATTTTTAGTAGGAGCTTGGCATACTTATCAGTATCGTCTATTCCTTTACCTTGTTATCAGCTTGCTAATACAAAGAGGACACGAGGCATAGAAAGCTGTTTTTTTTTATTTGTGAAATAATGTCCTTTCAATGACCTTCAGCTGTTAACAGTACTGTGATCTGAGTGATCCTTCAATCTTAGCTCAGTGCCTGAGGGATAAAGATAGCAATTTACATTGAATTTTAGCAGTCACAATTGCAGCAATCATGTATAATAAGAGACTGTACACAAAAAATGATAATTACAGTAGTGCTTACTGGATGCGACATGTAATGTCAACACACAGCCTGAGGCTGAGAAGAATGTGTGATGAATACCAACTCACAAAGGTCTTTGGTTATAGTTATCAAATCCAAAAGAATCTATTCAGTTTATTTTAAACAGTAAACTAAAATTGGAAACTCCCATGGATAAAAATTAGTTGCTAATTTGAAAGAAATCTGTTACATATGTTGAATTTGCATGTGGGTATGTATTGAATAAAATTGTACCATGTGAATGAAATCATCAAATATTTGGCTTATTTGGAAATAAAGATCAGCATTTGGCAGAAGAGAACTCGGCCATTCTTTTTCCGCTTATTGGGACCATGGGAGTCACGTTGTCTTGCTCGCAGATGGATGAGAATTGGTAGATTTTTTTCAATCCTGCATTGATTAAGCCAAAGTGAATGCTGTTTCAGTGCTCATTCAGTGAAAGAAAATTGATCTGATCTCATCTCATCACAAAGCATCACAGCTGCAAATTGAGTGTTTTATTTGAGAAAGGACTCCTTGATGGAGGTCAGAACATTTGTTGGCACTAAAACATGAATGTTGATGGGGGGTGAGTAGCTGGAGAGGTGAAAAATGGGAGAAGAATCAAATGAGTAAACAAAAAAAGCCTTGGCAACAACTGTCTGCAGACATGCTGTATGCCTAACTGCACTTTTTGTGTAACCTATAATAACTGTAGATGTACTGTCATCAGAATCAGGTGATACTCACTTAGTACAATGTTTGAAGTATGGTTGCTGGAGAAAAGTCAGTGAAATAAAACTCACAGCTTCACTTGACCTTTGGCTCAACTCAAAAAAGGAAACACAAAGTCCAGCTACAGATCCAAAGGTCTGGCACGTAAGATTAAAAAGTTTAAATAATTGGAGGACGACTTTTAGGATATATTATCTTGGAAGGGAAACCTAAATGAACCAGGTGAACTTCATTGAAAATAAAATTTTGAAAATCTTTTGATATCATGACACTGTATTTGTACATTTGTAAATATCTAGTTAGTTGTGTTGATTAGCTTTATACTTAAACTCTTCATTCCGATTAAAACGTTATCTTACAGGAGAGTGAATGTTGGTACTGTTAAGCTACATCAAGCATTTTTTAGTGGAAAGTGATAAGAGAAGAATTTACATTTTTAAAGATCTTCCAAGACCTCATGATACCTTGAAGCATTTAATGGGCGGTGAAGCAGATTTGGAAGTGTAGCTGCTCTTCTAATGTAGGAAATGTGATTACCAATTTGTGTAAAATAAAAAGCCCACAAACAGCAGTATAATAATCAGTTTTTATGTAATTAATTGAGGGATACTTATTAGCCTGGACATTGGGAATGAGCCCTAGCACTTTTTTGAAATAATGCCATGGGATCTTTTATGTTCACCCAAGAAACCTGTTGGACTTTAGGTCTACATCTCAGCTAAAAGATGAGTATATTTATATACTAACGTATGCTTTGCATTGCAGGGGCATTGTTTCTCATAGGCATTTTACATTTATATTTATGCATGTTCGGCAAGTCCCTGTTACTGCAAAGCTTCTGTCTTTTGCTGAGTATTGTTACACTTAGTTGTTTTGAGACTTTAATTTTTTGTATGAACTTCAGAATTGATCAAAGTTTGGGATGCCAAATAGAAATGGAACTTTATTTGGTGTTCACAATTCAGAGACAGATAAAAACTTTCTCTTCTCACATTGTATATTGCCCTAATTTCAAAGAACAGTCCCAATTATTCTGATATAACACTAATTTTGGAAAACAACTAGTGTTCTGACTTTTCAGGATGAGATTTTCAGTTCTGTACTACATTATTAGTACTTTATACCATTAGATAATGTCCACTATCGGAGTTGATTTTGTTCAGGACACTGTCAGCTGAGAAAAAGTGGACATATTCATCCAGTCAGTCCAAAATGAATTTGATTGGAAGTGAAAAGGGCTGTATACTTAATCCCTCACTTAAAAAAAATATGGTTTTAATTAGCTGTGAACAGATACTAATTGAAGTTAAAATATTGTAAGCAAAAATAAAATACAGAAGGATTAAAAAGTATGTCCTATTAAAGTAATAAACTAATTTTTTAAAAAGTGAAATAATAAAAAGATTTGTGCAATGAATTTTCCAAATATTTAGTTATATCTTCTCTTTCCCGCACTTACGTATGAGTTTTACGTGATACGATTTTTTTTCTTTTATAATTATTGGTATAAATCTTTGCAAAATATTTATTTGTTCATTTCGGGTGTTAGTACAGCATCCAGTTGTGCAGATTACAAGATTCGATGACACGTGAATAAAATATATACCAACAGATCCAGCAACAAATAGTGATCTCTATGTGGAGATAAAACAAGTAGGGTAACTCTGGAAACATGAATGCAGGCATATACAGATACTTTGTTATGGTAGTGTTTTATATAAGGAAAAAAATAATATTGGTTAGGTCCTAAAAAATATTTTTTTAAGGAGGGTTACAAGAGCTGCAGCATCTCAGTTATGCTATGCTAAAATCAACATAAAAAAATTAG
Organism: Chiloscyllium plagiosum; assembly: GCF_037043375.1. Lineage (NCBI taxonomy): Eukaryota > Metazoa > Chordata > Chondrichthyes > Orectolobiformes > Hemiscylliidae > Chiloscyllium > Chiloscyllium plagiosum. Next base: position 55,673,793 of record NW_028270145.1, read on the forward strand.
TGTATACTTTTTATGTTTCTTATATAATTCGAAGGATATCACAGGATGTATGGACACCACCTCTGGAGCAAGTTTCAGAAAATACGTTTGGAGGCAATGAAGTATGAACAGGCTAAGTCACTTCAAAATCTGTGACCTTGTTGCCATGGTGATGTCACACTGGCACATACCCATACTGTGTCTCCAACATAATGGAGTGTGCTACAGATTTTGGAATGCAGTAAGGTTGCTCCATTGAACATGACCTGTTGAGCTAGATAATATTTGGCTGATAGAAACAATGTTAAATACAACTAGCTATCAGAGGGATATAATGCCTATGTTAAAGTTCACGTTTGTAATTTTCCTTTGTGATAGAAATGCGTTGTCCTTTCCATTACCTGATTTAGAAGGTTGACATTCCTGGGTATTTTGTCTGGTTTGAAGGTGGAGGAGCATAGTGTTTTGATAACTTCAGCATTATTGCATTTAATAACATGTTTCAGCATTTCAATAATTAAGTTGGTCTCACCACCTTCTGGGAAGTGCATTACAGCATTTCCCCATGAAACATCACTTGGAAACCATTTTTAATTTATGGTAATCATGTAAACTCTTAATTAAATGCTTATTCTGCTATTCAATTTATATTTTCATAATGAATTTCTCTGCTTGTTAAAGCGAGTGACATGCCTGATTTATCTAAGAGTGACATTTCCACTTCTGTTGTTTGTTGCTGGCATTGAATTTTCTTGGATCATGCATGAAGTAAAATTGTTTCATCTGATCAGTAATGGGTCTAGAACTTAACCTGAGAAAAGCATTCCTCCGATTCTCTGTCTTTCCTCACATTTTCTCTGGCCATTTCCCATACTAGCCAAACTAATGGCCTATCTAAAATTACTAGATTGACAATAATTTTTTGTTGGGAATTTCTCTAAAAGAAATGGATGACTGGTTTGTCATTTGAGGAATCTGGGTCTACACTCACTAGAATTTAGAAGAACGAAATATACACATAAATGCTGTCTTCAGCTTAGTATAACTGAGATGCTAGTGTCAGCTGTTGTGCCCTTCTTTAGGAAAATATTTTTTAGGACCTGACCATTATTATATTTTCCAGTATAGTGGCTCAGTGGTTAGTACTGCTACTTCACAGCGCCAGGTACCCAGGTTCAATTCCAGCCTCATTTGCTCTGGCTCCTGTTCACTATGATTTTATGTCTGTGTGGAGTTTGCAAATTCTCCATGTGTCTGCCTGGGTTTCCTCCAGGTGCTCCAGTTTTCTCTCTCAGTCCAAAGATGTGCAGGTTAGGTGAATTGGCCAAGCTAAAATTGCCAATAGTGTTCAGGGATGTGTAGGCTGGTTCATTAGTCAGATAAATGGAGAGTAATAGCGATAGGGGAATGGGTCTGGGAGGGATACTCTTTGGTGCGTCGATATGGACTTGGGCCTAATGGCCTCTTTCCACACTGTCTGGATTCTATGATTCTATGATATAAAGCATTACCAGAACAAAGTATCTGTATATGCTTGCATTCATGTTTCCAGGGTTGCTCAACTTGACATGAGGGACAGTCTGGAGACAGGTGTTATATTTTCCTGGCTAAGGGTCCAGAACAAGGGTCTTAGAATATGCAGTAGCCTATTTTGGACTGAGATGAGGAGAATTTTTTTCTCTCAGAAAGCAATAAACCTGTTGAATTCTTTACCACAGAAGGCTATGGAGGTGAAATAACTAAATATATTTTAAAAAGAAATAGATTTCTAGAGTCTAAAGATATTGAGAGGGGATATGAGGAGCAATGGGAGTATGATGTTGAGGTATAGGATCAGCCATGATCATGGTGAAGCGCAGAGTGGGCTCAATGGGCTGAACATCTGCTCTGGCTCCTGTTTTCTGTTTTTATGTAGCAGGCAAAAGTGTGTCTCTTCACCAGCCATGCTTAAATTTGGTGAAAAAATATTCTAATTAAAGTTTTATTTTGCAAGCCTGATGACTCCTCATTCATGAATATTACCTAGCTGGCAGTTGAATAACTGAATTTTATCTGTACTTATTAATGTTTTTTGTCATGATTTATGAGATGTCTTTTTTGATTAGATTAGATTAAATTACTTACAGTGTGGAAACAAGCCCTTCAGCCCAACAAGTCCACACCGACCCGGTTGGCTTTAAAATGATCTCTTTTGAGTGCAGAGAAATGCTATACCAGATTAGTGACTAATATTGCTCTCACAGGAAATTGATTCAATCCTTGCAGGAAAATCAAGTCTCGCTATTGACCCTTCAATGCTGCACTGTCATGAAGACATACCGAGAAAGTCACTCACTCCATCATTATTATTCATGTTTTGTGCTCAACTCAAAATAATACATTAAACAATACATTGTACTGTTTCCACAGCTAAGCCAAAATCAACACTTACTTTAACCTTTCTACTGTGGAGAACATTGTTCATGACTCCAAACTCAATTATTCTTGATAGTAATGCAGCCTCCATAATCTCTAAAGCTTTAGAGCACAACCTGATGGCAGTTTGACTGATTGTAACTCCTGATTCTATCCAGATGTCACACTCTCTTTCTCTTTTCCCCAGAACCCTTTTCAAATATATATTTGATTCCCTTTTGAAAATTGTATTTGAACCTCCTCCCATCATTTTTTTGGGCAACATGTTCTAGATAACCATCACCTGTAACATTTGTAAAAACAAGTTCCATTCTCTCCTTTTGATTGTTATGCCAATTACTTTGAATCTGCCTGTTCTGTCTATTGGGCTTCTGCCATGGAAAGAGTTTTTCTTTACTTTATCAAACACTTCATAATTTTGAGTAGGCCTATTAAATCTCCCCTTCATCATTCTCTTTGGAGACCTTTTCCAGTTTTGCTCATCAGTTTGTCCCGAACATTGCTTTCAAGTCCTGTTTTGCTTGCCTGTGGCTTCCATCCTTAATGATTTACATGTTCCAAACTTCACAAACAAAAACAGAAATTACTAAAAAAAACTCAGCAGGTCTGGCAGCATCTGTGGAGAGAAATCAGAGTTAACATTTCAGGTCCAGTGACCCTCCTTCAGAACAAACTTCAAATGTATTAACTGTACTTTAATTTTCTTATCAGTTTGTCAAATCTCACCATAAGCTTGCTCTGCTTTGCATCTGCATACTGTTATTAATGTGTTCTCTGCTGCATCTGTCTAAATCTGGCTTTTAGTGCATTTAACCTGCCACCTTTTCTTCATCCACAGTTGAGTGATCAACTGCTTCTGACATTTTGTGAAACCTCGCTTCCCTTCTCTCTTTTTTTTGTTGCAACCTCTTGAAAACAAATGATTGTTAATCTAACTTTTAAGCATTTCTTCAACTTTTCCCTTTGTGACACAACATTTGTTTTCATCTGTACTTTTATTTACAATACGCAATGGGAACTTTATGTTTACAGGGTGTTATTTGCAGTAAAGACAAGCCAGGGAACTATAGACCGGTGAGCCTGACCTCAGTGGTGGGCAAGTTGTTGGAGGGAATCTTGAGGGAGGGGATGTACATGTGTTTGGAAAGGCAAGGACTGATTAGGGATAGTCAACATGGCTTTGTGCGAGGGAAATCATGTCTCACAAACTTGAGTTTTCTGAAGAAGTAACAAAGAAGATTAATGAGGGCAGAGCAGTAGATGTGATCTATATGGACTTCAGTAAGGCGTAGGACAAGGTTCCCCATGGGAGACTGATTAGCAAAGTTAGATCTCATGGAATACAGGGAGAACTAGCCATTTAGATACAGAACTGGTTCAAAGGTAGAAGACAGAGGGTGGTGGTGGAGGGTTGTTTTTCAGACTGTAGGCCTGTGACCAGTGGAGTGCGACTAGGATCGTTGCTGGGTCCTCTACTTTTTGTCATTTACATAAATGATTTGGATGCGAGCATAAGAGGTATAGTTGGTAAATTTGCAGATGACACCAAAATTGGAGGTGTAGTGGACAGCAAAGAAGGTTACCTCAGATTACACCAGGATCTTGACCAGATGGGCCAATGGGCTGAGAAGTGGCAGATGGAGTTTAATTCAGATAAATGCGAGATGCTGCATTTTTAGAAAGCAAATCTTAGCAGGAGATATCTACTTAATGGTAAGGTCCTAGGGTGTGTTGCTGAACGAATAGACCTTGGAGTGCAGGTTCATAGCTCCTTGAAAGTGGAGTCGCAGGTAGACGTAGTGAAGAAGGCGTTTGGTATGCTTTCCTTTATTGGTCAGAGTATTGAGTACAGGAGTTGGGAGGTCATGTTGTGGCTGTACAGGACATTGGTTAGGCCACTGTTGGAATATTGTGTGCAGTTCTGGTCTCCTTCCTATCGGAAAGATATTGTGAAACTTGAAATCGAGTTCAGAAAAGATTTACAAGGATGTTGCCAGGGTTGGAGTATTTGAGCTATACGGAGAGGCTGAACAGGCTGGGGCTGTTTTCCCTGGAGCGTCGGAGGCTGAGGGGTGACCTTATAGAGGTTTACAAAATTATGAGGGGCAAGGATAGGATAAATAGACCAAGTCTTTTCCCTGGGGTTGGGGAGTCCAGAACTAGAGGGCATAGGTTTTTGGTGAGGGGGGAAATATATGAAATAGACCTAAGGGGAAACGTTTTCACGCAGAGGGTGGTACATGTATGGAATGAGCTGCCAGAGGATGTGTTGGAGGGTGGTACAATTGCAACATTTGAGAGGCATTTGGATGGGTATATGAATAGGAAGGGTTTGGAGGGATATGGGCCAGGTACTGGCAGTGGGACTAGAATGGGTTGGGATATCTGGTCGGCATGGACGAGTTGGACCGAAGGGACTGTTTCCATGCTGTACATCTCTATGACTCTATGAATGTAGATATCTGTACCTGTTGAACAAACACTGGTGTTTTAGGGGCTATCTGTGTACATGACCAAGTTGTCATGCCAGGCATAACAATAATACAAGTCCTGGGGAAGCTTTTTAATAATTCTGCACATTCCTGGAGTCTAACTGGAACCAGTTCAGTCAGAGGGAAGGCTATCAGCCACATCAAACTTCTGTGTCAGTCTAAGCAACATATAGAGTAGTACGTAATTGAGACAATGGGGATCTTGCCCACCTTCTGAAGAGCCAGCAAGAGCATTGCCTTGCCTCTTATAGAGGATGCCTGTCTTATTAATTATTGCTTGACACCTAATTGGAGAGTAGTGGACCTTTTCTGTAATGAAGGACCTTGGGAGTGCAATCCAGTCTCTTGAAAAACTGCTGGCCAAGGGCCATCAGCAAAGTGGTGTCTGCTATCAGTATGGCATCCGTCATCCATTTACCAGATCCCAAATCTCAAGTGAACAATTGCAGGTGGATATTGGGGGTGAACATCAAAGGCAGAGGTTACGTGGTCCCTGCCCCATTCGGATGCTGGGTCCCTCAATTGGGCCTTTGAACAAGAGACACACCTCACTGGCAGCATGTAAACACATGGCAAGCCTGCTGGGTAAATGCCAGTGGGAGCAGGATGAAGCCCTTAAGTTGCACTAACTCCCATTTACATGCATGAGTTGGCAGCAGGGTGTGAAGGCCATCCACAGGCCTTCCCTTCATGGAATTAATTTGGACAGAGGTGGAAAAGTAGCTTGATCCCCAACTGCTGCTCTTTGCCTGATTGAATAACTCTCACCACCACATTCACCATGATGACGAGTGTTAAATTCTAGCTGGGAAAAGTTTCTGTCATTTCCCAAATGTTAGTGTACAAAAATGTCCCCTTTCATGAACTGGAAGGGCTGTCTTTTGCTGAATGCGGAACGAGTCTGTCGCATTCGAACAGAGTTATACTCATATTACTCTGATAACTATCTGCCCTGTCTTCTTTATCAAATGCAAAATTACAGTTCCACCATTATTTGATGGCATTTTAGGAATTGAGAATATACATTGGAGATATGGTTTATGATATTGAAAAGTGCAGCAAAGATGAAATTCAGAGCCTGCTTCTCAGATTGTCCAGCTCTGCCTGTCTCTCTCTCTCTCTCTCTCTCTCTCTCTCTCTATGGGATATATGAAACATTCTTTGTTCCAGTTCTACTCTGTGGTTAGGAGAGAAAATGCAGCAGAAGAGATGGAACTGATCGTGACACAAAAGGCTGGTCCACTTACAAGATTCATTAGGCAAGATTGAACCAAATGCTTAATTAGTTGTCTCAAATGTCCATTAAATAAGTCGTTTTCAGTTGTCCAGTGTCCGACTATTTGAACCTTTGCTTCAGGGCTTGTTTCAAAATCATGAATGCCACAATATTTCTCCCTAAGTACTGTTTTGTGTTTCATAGAAATCATTGCAGTACATTCAACTTTTATTCATTGTGGTAATGTGTGCTTCTGATAAAGTCTGTGTGTGCTTCCAGTTCATGCCCTTGGGAAAATATATGATGTGTATTTTCTATTTCTTTAGTCTGCAATCTAAAGTGTTATTCTACATCAAAAGCAGATGTCGAGAAGTTTTCTTGTAACCATGTTTTTTGTTTAACAGAACATTTTACCTGCATTGTGAAAGTGTTGTACAATTTATTATACACACAAGCTGTTTCAACACTTTCATTTCAATTCAGCGAAGAGGAAAGAGCAGCTTGGAAGAATTCCGGAAAGCTCAAGGTCAGTGTACTCATTTAGGATTCAATTATGTGAAAAGGTGGACTTTTGCCATGGAGTTTGATGTGTTGCTCTGATTTGTAATTACATGCCACTCCTTTCTTAAAGCAGTTTTCCTTTGAAGAAGTGAATTACTTTTACAAATGTATCTCACTTCCTTGAGTTTCAAAGACATTATGGCTTGCATTAACGTGTAACAACTTTACAGTGTATAGCCTACCACAAAACGCACGTTTTTTTTTTAAGTTATTTCTCATCATTGACCCTTAGTTGGTTTGATTTATTCCTGCCACACATACCAAGGTACAATGAAAAGTGTTGTCTTACATGACGTATAGGCAGATCGTATGATACAACTGCATCAGGGTAACAACAGAACAGAGCGCAGGATATAATGTTACAACTGCCAAGAAGGTGCAGAGAGAGATCAACATTGACATTAATGGAGTCCATTCAAAAACCTGATAACAGCAGGGAAGAAACTATTATAGAGTCATAGAAATGTACAGCTTGGAAACAGACCCTTCAGTCCAACCCGTCCATGCCGACCAGATATCCCAACCCAATCTAGTCCCACCTGCCAGCACCCGGCCCATATCCCTCCAAACCCTTCCTATTCATATACCCATCCAAATGCCTCTTAAATGTTGCAAATGTACCAGCCTCCACCACATCCTCTGGCAGCTCATTCCATGCACATAACACCCTCTGCATGAAAACTTTGCCCCTTAGGTCTCTTTTATATCTTTCCCCTCTCACCCTAAACCTATGCCCTCTAGTTCTGGACTCCCCGACCCCAGGGAAAAGACTTTGTCTATTTATCCTATCCATGCCCCACATAATTTTGTAAACCTCTATAAAGTCACCCCTCAGCCTCCGACGCTCCAGGGAAAACAGCCCCAGCCTGTTCAGCCTTTCCCTATGGCTCAAATCCTCCAACCCTGGCAACATCCTTGTAAGGAG